>NC_064810.1:83037619-83369300 GCF_023721935.1 Panthera uncia
ACATGTATTTGCAGTTTCCTAAAGAATTCTGCCCCTAATTAGTAGAACTTTTCTTTTAGGAAACTGAGACAAAGGGCAGACCTTCAGTGGGTCACATTTATTTTCTGTCTTATCTCTAAGTCACCTTTTTCTTCCTTTCCTCATTCAGGTACCTTGAATTTTCTATCACCTCCTTCAAAAGCTCTTCTCTTCTCTCCATTCCACAATAAAACCCTCCCCAAAATAAAAAAGATGCTACCAGTCACTCACAGTTTAGTATGAATTTTCACCATTTTTTCTCCAAAATATTTGTATTCAAGCTACTAATAGTTATTATGGAATGCAGTTTATTATCCTTACCAATAGATTCCAAACAGAATTATTCTAGAGCTAGAATTCCCCCCCCCCCCAAAAAAAAAGCTTACTCTTTTGTTAATACTAACAGTGCTTGGTCAATCACCTCTTTAATCAATTAAAGTATTTTGCTTAGGCGTATAGAGCCATGATAATGGTTAGCACACCCACTATACATTTATTTAACAAGGAAGAATTAAAAAGAAAGAAATTCAGGTTTAAGAATCTTCCCCAGGAAATGTTGCCAAGAGAATGTAAAGAAAGATACAAAGATCCTTAGGAAGCACATCCTTTCAAGTAGGATGTTAAGAGTAAGACAAGCAAGGAGGCTAAGAGCTGAAAGGAGCATTGAAATCACCACGCCAAACATTCTCATTTCACTAATAATAAAACTAAGTCCAGAGAAGGGCACCTGGGTGGCTCAGTCAGTTAAGCGTCTCACTGGGTTTCAGCTCAGGTTATGATCTCACAGTTCATGAGTTCTAGCCCCACGTTGGGCTCTGTGCTGACAGTGCAGAGCATGCTTGGAATTCTCTTTCTCTTTTCCTGTCTCTCTCTCTGCCCCTCCCCATCCCTCTCTGCCTTTCAAAATAAATAAACAAACAAACCAAAAAAAAAAAAAAAAGCTAAGGCCAGAGAAGTTGAATACTTGCTTGTCGACATACAGCTGTTAGTAGCGGAAATGAGACCAACGTTCAAATCTCCATATTGGTTTTTAAATTTTTTTTTAATGTTATTTATTTTTGAGGGAGTGAGAGAGACAGAGCATTAGCAGGGGAGGGGCAGAGAGGGAAGGAGGCACAGGATCTGAGGCAGGCTACGAGCTGAGCCGAAGTCAGACGTTCAACCGACTGAGCCCCCCGGGCGCCCCTCCATATTGGTTTTTAGTTCATTCATTCATTCATTCATTCATCAAATACTCATGGAAGGTCTCCTGGGTTCCAGGCTGTCTTTGTAGTTTTGGGACGCAGTCATGAATAAAGAGCCTATGTCAGTGTCACTGTTGATCACTTTGTCGTAGCTGTGTGGGTCAAGAGCTGTTCCCCAGATCGCTGCTCAAGAACCTGACTGACCTGCAGGACATGGCAGTGAACAAACTTCCTGATTAATTACAATCATCAGAATGCTTAGTGGGAGCTTAACAGGAGCTGACATAAGTACTTTCTCACTGGAGATTTCAGGGGAATTTCAACCCATGTGTTTCTGACTCACTGAGAGTGTAAATACCTATGCGGCTGTTATGACAGGAAAACTGGATATCCAAGATCTTTCTGTCATAGCTATGACTTGAAAGGGTAAAGACCCTCACATTCTACTAATAAATAAGTAGAATTATAATAGATTCTCTTTTTTAAATTCAAACATATCATATTTTATTTTAAGTTTATTTATTTATTTTGAGAGACAAATTGAGAGAGAGAGAGTGAGCAAGCACAAGTTGGGGAGAAGCAGAGAGACAGAGAATTCCAAGCAGGCTCTGTACTGTCAGCACAGAGCGCAATGCGGGGCTCTAACTCACATACTGTGAGATTATAACCCGAGCCGAAATCAAGAGTTGAACGCTTAACCAACTGAGCCACCCAGACACCCAAGACAAACTTATCACATTCTAGCCAGTACCAGTTTTGTCCTCCAACTTTGCAAAGGTTGATGAGAGTAGTACTATATACAATACCATATTTGGTAATAAGTATAAAGGAAAAGCTTCCCTCTGCCATAGGTACCTAATTTTAATACACAAGCATTCTAAAACAGATTTATATATTACAGAAGAAAGACTACATTTTCCTAAGCAACTTCTTCTGTTAGACATTGGTGATTTGCATGTTGTTTAACTTAATCTCCCCCTGATACCATAGAAGGAGCTGGAATTTTGGGGTTAGGGACCAAGGCTTAGATCCCTGCCCTGACATTAATTAGGTGTGTTCTCAACAACGGGCCTAAGCCCCAGGTTATCTGTATATTGGGGACAGTAACACCTCCCCTCAGCGTTATGGTGAGAATTATACATGGGGTTGTTTGAGAGAGGGCCAAGCCCCATGCCTGGTTTGTGGTAGTTATTTAGAACACATTAATTCTTCTTTTCCCTCCCCTCTTTCTTTCAAACTGCTTATTTCTACCTGGTTCCAGAGGTTCGGTTTGCAATCTGACCTCGATTTCCTCTTCCTGCCTCACCTCACACAAAGTTCAAGGCCCTCATCTTCCAGGAAGCCTTGGTTGGCCAGCCCAACCTATTCTTTAGCTTGCCAGCTTTATGCTTGCTCCTCATCCTCCGTAAATGGATGCTTCTACCATTAAAATCTGTAAGAGCTTATTACATATGTCCTAAAGGAAACTGGGTTCCCTTGGGGGTCTCTTCTAGTGACTTCCAGTACTTAGCCACAGTCACTATTAAGGGAGGGCCATGAATGCAAATGCTCACACTCTGTTATTACAAAAAGGAAAGCAAATTGCAAGACGATATGTTCAATATAATTTCATTTTGAGTTGTAAAGTGTCTCTCTAATCTATGTGTTTGTACATACATAGAAAAAAAAATTGAGGATAATGACACCAAAGTGAATAGTGCTTACTTTTAGTGAGTAGGATTGGGAGGTAAGGATTTTAGGGGTGCCTGAGTGGCTCAGTTGGTTGAGCGTTGGACTCTCGATTTTGGTTCAGGTAATGATCTCACGGTCATGGGCTCTAGCCCTGCATCAGTCTCTGCGCTGAGTGTAGAACCTGCTTAAGATTCTCTCTTTCTCCCTCTGCCCCTCTGCCCGGCTTGCACTCTCTCTCTCTCTAAAAAAAAAAATAGTAATAATAAAAGAATAAATAAGGGATTTTATTTTTTACTTAACTGAACTGGGGTGTTATTTTGATTTTTTTAGAAAAATTATTTATGCAACAAAAAATGTATGTCAAAAAAACAATGAAGAAAAAATATATACTCAGTTTTAAAGGATCTGGGATTAGATGTTTGAAATATTTTCAAAACAGTTAACAGAATGATTTAGTTTCTTATTAACATTTTCTAATGATAAAATATTCTTGCCATTTGGTTAATTGTATGCAGAGACATCTTCTTTCAGATTATTTGATAATCACAATCTGAATTCATATCAATTAAATTTAGAGGTGGCCATTAGCATTACGATTACTGCCAAGTGGAATTTACAGTTGAATTGGATTACAGATAATTCACAAACCAGAAAGTATGCAAGGGTAGGACAATTTAAAGTATTTATTGGAAGGTACCATGTTCAAAGTGAAAATAAAACATCTTTAGATTCATGTTCAACACATTTTTATAAAACACATACCATGCATCCTCTCTTGTGCTATGCATTTTAACCTATATTTTTCTTATTTGGGTCCCAAAATAATCCAGTAAAATACATTATGCTAGCCTCATATACAGATGGGAAAACTGAAGTTTGGTAGAGAGACTAAGAGTGATTTGTCCACAGTTAATCAACTAAGGGCATCAGAGCCAGGACATGAATCCTACTTATATGACTCATGGACTTGTGCTCTCCCCTTGGTATCACACTGCTGGTGAAGATATTCTGATTGACTTGTGACTTCCCAGGAATACACAGGGGAGCCGAAAGGACTCCTGAAATCAACAGTACACTTTTCCCTTTGGGCTGTGGCATACACCCTTTGTCTGTTACCATCGTAACCATCCTTAACAAATGCCTATTTGCATTTTTCTGCAGCAACCCTATAGAATTAAAATAAAAAAAGCCAAAATTATCCAGTTATTACCAAAAGTTTTCTCCTGTGTCACCATAGCCAGTATAAAACTGGTTAACGACAACTTGGAGACGATAACATCTGCCATGCCCTCTTCAGTAAGCTATTTGACTTAAATTGGAATTTCACTATGCTTCTTTGTAGTTAAACAAAGCCTGCATCTTGTTGTAAGTAATAGAACTTATTTATACTTGATATCTTTTGAAAAGTGGTGGCACTTCAGCAACTCAAGCAGAAAGTCTTCCCTAATTCTTCCAGATGAAGTGACACATCATTATCAGATAGCAGCATTGTTAATATTTAAATATCGGCATGAACCTATCCATTCATTTCTAAAGCTGTTTGAGATCCACCAGGGGGAGATGAACTTGTGTGTATCTCTTGATTCTGCTTCTCGATGTTTGGAGAACATGTATAGTAACAGTAGGATCACCCAGGTACCAGATCCTGCACGACCTGTTTGTTTTTGGTAGCTCCATGACAAGTTTACAGTTATGCCTGAATTTTCTCATTGCCAAGATTTTGGCCAGCATTTCTTGCTCATCCTTCTTCATTCTTGTCTTTGCACTTCAGGTGAGTCATCGCCATATTGCCACCAAAGCTTCTTGGGGTAAAACTCCAGATCTCTTTTTCTGTCATATCAGACAATCCTATTGGGTGAATCTACTTTGATTATGTTGCTGCAGGGGGTTGGGGGGTGTTTGCTTTTTATTAATTTGGAGATACCTACTTATGTCAGTCCTAAGTCAAGATGTAAACTGTGTCGTCCTTTGCATAAAGCCTGGCCTATGAGAAAGTCCTAACTTTAGGAAAATGGCTAACAAAATTTACATGTGATCTCTAAGTCACCTTCACCCCCCCCCCACCCCAACACACACACACATTCCATCACTGGTCCTAGGCTTATACCCTTGACCGAACCCGTATGTGATGTTCAACAAGCAGCTCCCTTCCTCTTGGTCTCCACTTCCTTCTCCAGAAGGTACAGTTCTGACAGAGGCATGCTTCTTGTCACTGCCCTCCTGTGCTCATGGAAGATATCACGAGTTGAACACCAAACTCTTTCCTGATGAGCCCAGAAATAGCTATAAGATCTCAATACAACATCCTCTATATACACATGTAGATGACATATCATTAAAATAACTTTTAGGGATACTTTCCCTTCTCAAAATTTCTCTATCCTAGTTAGACTCTTTTAGAGGATATTTGGGTTTTGGATTTCAGACTTCTAGAGGAGAATAAAGGGAGCACCAATGATTGGCACTCTTAGAAAGCTTCCCTAATGGCCTAGACTTGTGCCAATTATCCTGATGGAATTTGTAAAGAGAGTCAAATACCCAGAGGGTTTGGTGAGTTTGGTGCCATTCTAATTAGATTAATGTGGAAATCTTGTGTTTAAATGCTGGTTCAACTGAGGGAATTGTCTTACTATCTTACTGCAAAGATGAAGGACAGGCTTGAATATTATATTAATTTCATTAAACATTATAGCACCTACCAAGTGCCATGCTCCTTTATAAACACACTTCAACTATTAAATCATTTAATCATTAAATAACCTTATGATGGAGATATCATTAGTATCCTCATTTTACAGATGATGAAGCCAAAGTTCAGGCAGGTTAAGCAACTTATCCATGGCCACACAGCTAGTCAAGGGTAGGGCTGAGATTTAAACCCATCTTTCCACTCTTCGATGAAGTTCTCAACCACTATTCTTCTTCAATAAGCCATAGAAACTCTATGATGCCTGATCTATCTCGGGGGCATTCTTGACTAGAGAAGAGGTTGCCCTCAACCAACACTACCAATACCAGAGCAATGATGCTGTGAGAATCAAATTACATAATACATACAAAAGATCTGGCACATTGAGTACATATGTAATCTAAGCCCCTGCCTTCTACTCTGCCTTTCCCTATAAGGAAGATTGCAAATATGTGAATCCAGGAGAAAATCAAGAAGACATGTTCTCTGTACAAAAAAAAAAAAAGTATTTTTAATACTGCATATAAGGTAAATTTTTATTAAAAATGCCAGTGTTGAAATCAAATAAAAGAATACAATCAATGATTTGGAGAAGGCAAAAAAATGAAGAGAAATCATTCATCATTTAGGAAAACTTAGTGAGATGCTTTACATTTATTCTATGGTAATATTCTAAAGCTACTGATTTACTGACTTTACTATATAAGAGATGGAACTTCTTACTCCTACCCACTTTCTCATGGTTCCCTTGTCATAGAGACATAGAGACACTGAGATTTCTTTTTATTTGACCTGATAAGATATTTATCAAGGGTCTTCTCACTTCAAAACACTGTTCCATTCATCCCTTTCTTGAAAGGCAGCACTTAGGTTCTAAGGGTTCAGAGGGTCTCCTGACAACGAGGGAAGTTTCTCCTGAATTCATTCTGGCCACGCTTTTCACTCAAATGCTGTTGAAGGTATTCAGCAGTTCACTCCATGGATGGTATCATCCATTGATTGGGATTCCTTTGTAAGTGGTCCTACTGAGCACAGAACATCTTAATAATGCTATTTCAGTGTGAAAGAGTCAAAGAAAATTTTACAGAGGAGGCTTGAACAAGAATGAGATTTTGAATGAGGGGAGAAATCTGAATTGTAAAGGATGAGCGTGTGCCAGTGGGGAGTGGGGAGTAAAAAACGGGAACAAGGCTGAACCTTCAGGGGCAGTTTAATTGTTATTCTGTATGCATGCCAACTTTGGGTTGCAAGTGTCAGAAAGAACAACTGGAACAGGTTTAAGGGGTGGGAGTAAAGGCTGAAGGTGCCATTGGCTCACATAACTGAAAAGTCCACAGAGCCACCTGGTTTGGGGCTGAAATGGTGCCCTAGGATTCCCCTCTTAGCAATGCAAGGGTGTTCTTTCTGTTGGTCAAGGCTCTAATTTTGTTTTGGTGGAGTAACCTTGGAGGCAGACTTGAGACTGGATTACAGATAGAAAATTAGAAGCTCAGCTATCTGAAAGGGCAACTCTTGCTCTAGTCCAGGAAAGGACGATTAGTGGCTGTACTCTGACAGAGATAGTAGGTAAGAAAAGGACATTAAGGAGGTCTGGTGATTGTACATCAGGGGTGCAGGGAGGGAGAGGTCTAAAATGGTTATTAACTTCCTGCCTTGGGTAACTGGAAAAAAAAATTGAGCCTTTCATCAAGATAGAAATACAAGAGATGGGGCACCTGGGTGGCTCAGTTGGTTAAGTGTCTGACTTCAGCTCAGGTCATGATCTCATGGTTCATGGGTTCAAGCCCCACGTCTGGCTCTGTGCTGACAACTCAGAGCTTGGAGCCTGCTTCGGATTCTGTGTCTCCTTCTCTCTCTGTTCCTCCCCTGCTCTCACTATGTGTCTCACTCTCTCAAAAATAAATAAAGATTAAAAAAAATTTTAAGATAGATATGCAAGAGGTTTAGTAGGAAAAGATAGATAAATTTAGTTTTGAATGAACTCTGGAGCATTCAGGTATAGATTTCTAGTAGCTCATCTAAAGCCAAGAAAAAATACTCTGAGCTGCAGATATGGATATGGGGCTCCTCAGATCATATGGACCACCAAGTAATAGCAGCATTCACAGGTTTTGAAAGAGAAAGAGGAAAGGTCTGTAAAGAAAACCAAAAGGAGTAGAAGAACCAAGAGACAATTTCCACAAAAAAACAAAGAAGGAAGAGGAGTAAAAGTGTAAAATTCTAGGTGAAATTAATTAAGAGACTAAAAAATGCCCACAGGATGTAGCAAACCAAGAAATCATTATCAAACCAGGTCAATGGTAGAATCCATGTCTTCAACAGTTGGGTGTCAAAAAGAATCACAAGCCCTGATTAAATCAAGAAAATCAACATGTTTATTGATCACCTGCTAGGTGAAAGACACCACACCAAGCGAATGGAGAAACAACAATAAAAATCACGCTACAGGTCCTGAGCACTAAGAGCATAAATTTGATATTTTATGTTTGATTTGAAATCCATCTGGCATTATAACTTAATTTGAAACATGAGCTGAATTTATTCAGAGGGGTTAAGTTTTCTAAAAAGGGAAGGTGGTTTATATACCAAAGTGTGTAATCAAGATCAGAGGATTTTGTGTAAAAAAAAAAAAAAAAATCAATCACATATGATTGTGCTCATCAAAATTATTCCTCGTTATCTCCATTTAAGCCCTAATAAGTATTGCAACTTTATCCTATTTCTGGAGTATTTTTGCCACGAGAACAACTTCCAACTCTTCCTGCTCAGTGGCTTGACACAGAGGAGGCTTCCCCTCAATAGCAGTTGCCACCTAACGACACCAGTGCCCGCACCATTGAACGTGCTTCTTCAGTTTCTCTCTCTATTCTCTCTCCCTTTGAATCAAGCATACTAATGGCATCTATCTGAAAGATGGTCACTTCGCCCTGCTTGTCTGTCTTTTAGCTCCTGGACTCCCAGGGTTTCATCTTAATCTCTCTTGTAATGCAATATGACTTTTGGGTTTTACTGCAGTCTTTCTGAGGTCCCTAGGAGGAAGTGAAAAGACTATCACTGACAATGGCACTAGAGTCCATAATTCTCATGACCTTGTAGGTACTTGCTAAAATTGCAGAGCTGGCACTATAAATGTTTGAGCAGATTTGTAACCCAGCACTGACTGCAGGGATTCCTCATCCATATCCATGGGCATCCTTTAAATACATATTGGTAGATGGCAGACCTTTTTCTCTAAATTCATAAACCTCCAAATATCCCCAGTAGGAACACCTAGACCAAATTCAAAACTTTCTGTGGCTTGCATAAACTCAACGGAACTGAAACAGGACTCACCTCTTTTCCTTTTCATTCCACAGTTCTGGCTGTGTAATCTCTTGATACATTTTCCTTGCTCCTGTCACCATTTTCTTTCTTGTTTTTCTCCTAGCAATGGAAGATATATAATGCGACTGAAAGGCAAACAGAAAGAAATTCTGCTGTTTTCCATCTCCCTGCCTCTGTGCCCCTCCATTGGTGTGGGCCATCAATGGCCAGTTGTTTCTGTGTAGCGTGTATGTGTGATTGGCACTCCCTGCAATTACCCTTTCCACAGCCTCTGCCCCCGAGCAGTGCGGCTTCTTGGGTTACTGATGGCCTCACAACAAACCTGACTTTGTTCTTTTAACCATCTTCTCTCAATGCCATCTCATTAAAGTATATTGCCAGTGAAAGCAGCCTTGACAAATGTCTTTCCACTTGTAACCTGGTCTGAAGCTGCCTAACTCTTCTGATTGAATGGGCTAAATATTCCAAAATAGTTTAGGAGAGAAATGAAAAACAGCAGTTCATGGTATCACCTATATGTTTCAGAAGTTGTGGTAAGTACAGACCACCAGCCGTTTAAATTCTTGTCCTATTTAAATAATGAGACACGCATAATTTCATTTTGTGTCCTTCAGTATTAAGCATGAGTTATGAAAGCATACAAGATCCAGATAATAAGGGAAACAATGGATGACTGAGAAGCACAGGGGGCAACAGGGACTCCAAATGTTGAGTGTCTTGTGGGAATCTTTGGACACTAAAGCTTTTTCTGGAAATTCTTATTAAAAAGTGGTAAAATGTTCTGTGTCTAGATAGAAAGTTGTCAATAAAAGGTGTGTTAATGTAAAAATAATTATGCCACTTACAATTTCAAATAGAGTAAATTATATCACTGAAGGCAAGATGTAGCCCCATCTCCTGTTACGTGGTTCCTTCCCCAGCCCCTGGTTTATTCTCTTGAGAAATAATAATAATGCCAAGGCAGAGCAAAGGGGTGGAACTGACACTTCCCAATTTGGAACACAAATCCATTCCCAGTTATTGGTAGGCAATGAGTGCTTCCACTAGGTTCCTGAACTTTATATCTGGTTGTCTATCACATTCCTGCCTCTGGAGGGAAATGCCTCCCCAAGAGAAGAAAAGAATAAAAATAATACTAAAATAAAATTATTTGTTTTATCCTTTTAAGTTTATTTATTTATTTTTGAGAGAGAGAGAGAGCACAAGCATGAGTGGGAAGGGGCAGAGAGAGAGGGAGAGAGAGAATTACAAGGAGGCTCCCCACTGTAGCATGGAGCCCGATGTGGGGCTCAAACTCAAGAACCATGAGATCATGACTTGAGCTGAAACCAAGAGTCGGACGCTTAACCGACTGAGCCACCCAGGTGCCCCAATTTTTTTTTTATTTTAAATAGGAGGAAAGGGAAAGAAGAGTTTAAGGGACCAACTCCTTGTCCTAGATATCAACTACTGTATCCATTAATTAATTTATTTGTAAATACTTTGTGAGCATTTTCCAAGGACACTGTACAATGAAGTAGCTAAAAGCATCCACTTGGGTCCAAACCTCTTGGACTTGAACTTCAGCTCCACCACTTTGTTGCTCTTTGACTTAGGTAGCAAGGCCAGAGTATATTATTTAGCCTCCCCAGGCCTCAGCTGCCACATCTATAAAATGGAATTGTAGATTAATTGGCATAGCCTGTATCCAGTGGTTAAAACAATACTTGAGACTTAGTAAGCACTCGTTGACTATTAGGATTATTATTCCTGTATATGAGATAAATTTCTAAAAATTACCATAATATATTTCTGCCCTAAAGAAACCTTATATGTGCACCTATAACATTTGTAGAAAAAAATTCAGGTACCCTTAAATCTCCCAAAAGGAACTGATGTGAAATGTAAAAGAAAGGAATTGGCTAATATGAATGCTTTATAAATAGATAGATAAACTGTTCAGGCTTATGACTCACTAGACAGCCTATTTCATGGCTGTGCTACCACTGACATACATCCAGTCCCCGTCTTTCCAAAGGATTGGAACCTGGCATTAGTTATCCCTACCTACTTGAATCTTTAAGGAGGTCGAGATGAATTCCTCCAGTTTGAATCATGCACGATAGCAAAGCAATTTTACATACTTATATCTCTTAACCCTGCATCCTTATACATATTTTTGTTTTACAGTTATGGAAATTGACACGTAAAAAGTCAGGTGTGTTGGCTCAGACCAGCGTTACCACATCTGATAAAGGTCGTAAGTGTCCACGTCTTGATTGTGAAAGTCATGTTCTTGTGTCAGTACAAGACTCACTCAGATGACCTCTCCACTGATAAATAAATAAAATAAATAAAAGTACAGGTTAAAGGTGTCCTTGTATTCTCACATTAATATGCCTGAGTGAAGCTTAGAGAGATATGTAACTGGTTATACACTCAGTGACAAGGGCACTAGGATTCAAACCAAGAGCGTGTTGGTGTGAAGTCTCTTATCTTTCCAAAACTTTAGGAGCCCTTTTCTTTGTGGTGACTTCTATTCTCGTGGTTTTCTAGGTAATGTGAATGTGAGATATGGCAATGGTCGAAATATCAATATTTGCCAACGTTAGCCAATAGGAGTTTGAAGCTTCTACCAGAAGCTGCAGTTGAACTGAAAGAATTTATTCGAGCGATGCTTTTGTTATATTTTTTGTCTTCATAAACAGAAACATGTTTGTCCCAAGATGTAACTCTTAATGTTTAAATTCAAACGTGCATTACAAAGACTGTTCCCACAAACTCAAAGGATTAAATTGCACGTATAAATATTAAATCTATACATTTCATTACTCTAAACACTTTACTTGCACTTAAAATTAACAGCTAATCCCAAATTCAACAGAGAAAGGGAGAGTGTACAAGGTCTTTGGAGAGGTGGGAAGAACATCTTAGAGCTGGTCATCATAAATCCCTGCACGCCCCCACCGGAAGTCAGATAAGAGCAGGCATTCTGGATCAGAGGAGCTCAGTTTCCACACAGAATGTGGAAGCTACTGAATATTTCTGAACTTCAGTTCCCTCACCTGTAAAGCGGAATAATAATGCCTAGATGGTTATGAGAGTTAAGTGACGTCGCTTGCCTGGCGCATGGCAATCACTAGTTGAGTGTTGTTTGCCCGTGGTACCTGCCACTGCCCTGGTCGCAGCTTTTTCAAAAGACTACCTTCAGACAGTAGTGTTTTCCCAGGCATTAAGTGTGATTTCCCACAAAGAGAGAGACACCTAGGATCATTTCTTTTTTACCTCTCCTTCCTAATTCATCTTTGTCCAAGCTTTGTCTATGTGGCCTGGCATACTGGCCTCACCTCCCTATGTCTGGAGGTAGTCCTAACCGTGTAGAACTTGATAATTGATCGCTGTCGTGGGGTTGGCTTTCTGCTGCTCACTCGAACCGTCAACATCCAGATGCTGAACACTCATCTATTTATAATCAGGCCCCCTGACTCCATGAGAGAAAGCCTGTCTGCTGGCCTTCTCCATGGTCTGGAGACGCTGCTCCAGATCATTCCAGGTGGCTTGAATTCGGGGGAGTTGGGGGAAGGGTGCAGTGAGATGTGAGGATAGTTATTGCTCCAACTTTGAAATGGCCACAAAGCAGAATGGTAACAAAAATCAAAATCACAAACACTAATGAGGCTCCCTAGTTGGTGCCAGCTCTATTCCTGTCACCACCCTCCACAGCCCCAGAAGAGAGTGGAGGATTATAGGTTTGGTGGAATCCTTGGGGCACATTCAAAGAGTTTGAGGTTTTGTTTGAAAGTCTGTTTGCAGACAGTAAAAATGGATTAAATTGCCTCTCCAACACAAAGAAATGCCAGGTCTCAGTAGAGGTAAGACACCAGAGACTTAAAGTGCCACTAGAAGCAAAATAATGAAAAGAGCCCAGATGCTGGACCATCTTTGCAGCCAACACTATATGCCTTGTGTTTAAGAGTATCTGCATTCGTTGTCATGGAAGGAAGCAAAGAAGTGATGCATTTAATAACATGTCTTTTCTTCTTAAGAGACAATGGCTTATTTAAGGACTATTGGGGTATGTTACACATTCCCTTTTTTTTTTTTAAAGCACAACAGAAAGTGACTTCCTTTGTTTTATTTCCCATTGCTACTCCCTTCTATAAAATTCATATTCTTTATGTATATAACTTCCAGAAGTAATGTGGGTGGGTCAAAAACACCATTGGGGCCCAAAAATTACATGAAGAATGAAGATGTGACTTTTTAATCTCTTGAATTGAAGAGATTAAACATTTGAAATCACTCTAAGAGGTTATTACTTTTATTCATGTTGAAAACATCAGATTATATATTTAGGGAAATATTGGAGCAAAATTGTATGACTATACCAAGATCATGCTAATAAAAAAAGAATCATATACTTGGTAAGATACTGACGATTATCTAAGCTTTAAAGCAGTAGCACTTTTAATTGATAGTACCTACGAGACATGATGGGAAAGATTAATTATGTGAATACCTTTTCTTCAAATTTTTTAAATCACCATTAATCCCACACAAGTAGATCAGTAGCTCTTTCTAAGGTTGAATTAACCTTCTCAAAACTGAGTAAGTCGATATGCATAATGTACGTTATGTATATATTTTGTTATATATATATTTTTTCAGTTTTGCCTTTCTGTGTGTGTTCGTGTGTGTGTCTGCACCTGTGCCTACAAATTTACGGGCAGTCTGCTCTGTGACAGACATTGTATTGGGCACCAGGGGAAAAGACATGGCATGGTCTCTTCCCTCAGGCAGAACACTGTTCCTAACATCACAGAGGCCAGTGTATGAGCCGAGCCGTGAGAGCACAATGAACCATCAGGCTGGAGAGGGCACAGAGCCTGGAAGATAAGAGAAAACTTAACAGAGGAGTAAGCACTTAAATTGGGCTCTGAAGGAATTTTAGGCAGTATTTTGAGAATACTTTCCTCCTACAAAGTGCATTATGTTCTTTTTTTTTTTTTCTAATCAATAAGCTTTACCTCTTGGAGCAGTTTTAGGTTCACAGAAAGTTGAGGAGATAGAACAGAGAGTTCTCATATAGTTCCTTCCTCCCCATACAGTTTCCCCTATTATTTATATCTTGCATTAATATGGTACACTCACTATAATCGATGAATCAGTGTTGATGCACTATTATTGTTAACTAAAGACCCCAGTTCACATTAGGGTTCTCTTCTTCTGTTGTACACTTCTACGGGTTTTGATAAAATGCCTGGTATGATGTGTCCATCATTATAATATCATACAGAATAGTTTCAATGCCCTAAAAATTTCCTGTGCTCCACCTTTTCATACCTCCCTGCCTTTCCCCAAACTCCCAGAAACCACTGATCTTTTCACTGACTCAGTAGCCTTGACTCTTCCAGAATGTCATATAGTTAGAATCATACAGTAGGTAGCTTTTTCAGACTAGCTTCTTTCACTTAACAATATGCATTTAAGGGTCTTCCATGACTTTCCATTACTGGATAGCCATGTTCATGTTTTCACAAACAGAAAAAAAAAGCATCATTCATAATCCAGAGATAAAAACTATAAGCAGCCTGGTGCATTTTTGTTTTCACTTTTTTTCATAGATAGACGGATAAGCATATATGTATCAAATGATCGTACTGCCTAACTAATTCAGAAGTCCTTTCTGTTACTCAATAATTTATTAAGAATATTATATTGTTAAACATCAGTTTGTAAAGGTACCTGTAATGGCTAAAGATTATTTTGTTTCTAGATGTATCATCATTTATTTAACTAAGTCCCCATTCAGGGCCTTAAGATTGCTGCAAATTTCCTGCTATTGTATACAGCACTAGCCTTCTTGCCAAATATTTATTTCCATATATAATGATTTAATTTTTTATCAAGTAAACTCTAT
This sequence comes from Panthera uncia, assembly GCF_023721935.1. Classification (NCBI taxonomy): domain Eukaryota; kingdom Metazoa; phylum Chordata; class Mammalia; order Carnivora; family Felidae; genus Panthera; species Panthera uncia. Next base: position 83,052,405 of record NC_064810.1, read on the forward strand.
GCCCAACATGGGGCTCGAACTCACGACCCCAAGATCAAGAGTCGCTCAGTCACTGACTGAGCCAGCCAGGTGCCCCAGTTTCCATACATATATGTTTTTAGGGGAAAAAATTCTAGAAGTATAATTGTGGCATTGCACGGTGTATGTAATTTCCTGGCTTTCGATAGTGATAACCAAACTCTGCTCCTGAAAGTCTACAACAATCTCCACTCCCCCGGAGTGGAGAAACTGGACAAGAAACTACTCATTTCCCCTCACCTCTTAAAAGCAGGGGAACATCCTCGTAAACAATGTTTACATTACCAGAGTTGATAGGAGGTTAAGGAAAGGGAGAAAGCATCTGATGATAAAAATAGCACGAACAAGTTTTGAAGGTGGGTAAGCACAACCATGTTCAAACAATCAAGTATGCTAGTGAGGTTTAAGTACAGGGAAGCATGGTGGGAAGCAGTGTGAGTTGAGGTCTGAAAGGCAGATTTCATTGAGATTATGAAGGTCCTTGATGCTCAACTGGAGGATTAAATACCTTGGGGAGACAAAAGAGAAGGCCAAGAAGCCCAAAGATTTTTGAATAGGGTCATGAACAAAGCCATGTTCTTGTCAGGTCATTTCGGGGGCAGCATAAGGGTAAAACTGGAGATGGATGTTAAGGAATTAGGGGAACCTGTTTAGAGATATGGAAATAGTTGGGTCGGTAAAACTGATTGTTTTAAGGAACCAACAATGGAAATGAAGAGGGAAGGGTGACATAAAGAGCAGGTGCCAAGTGATGTTCTAGAATTTCTGTGGCCTCTTTACACCTTCCTATCCCCAACAGCTTTCTCTCAGACTCTTCTACATCCCCAGCTGACAGGAATTCCCCACTTAGGGACTGTTGCTTTAATATGGGGATTGGAGGACACAAAACAAAAAGGAATTTCTTTTTCATTTTGGAATTTCAGGTAATGCGACAAGTTAGGGAGGACATCTTTAGGCAAAGGCTTTTAGGGGCATTTGAAATTCACAGTAATTTTTAAGCCAGCCAAGAATCTTTATGTGCTCATAAGCTCACCAAGAAATTGTTCCAGTTTTGAATTTATTCATATGAGAAGCTTTGTAAAGGCATGAAGTCGAAGGGCCCTTGGGTGGCTCAGTCAGCTGAGTGTCTGACTCTTGATTTCCCATCAGGTTATGATCTCACAGTTCGGTTCATGAGATCGAGCCCCACTTCTGGCTCTGTGCTGACAGTGTGGAGCCTGCTTGGGATTCTCTCTCTGCCCCTCCCCGGCTCATGTGTGCACTCACTCTCTCTTTCTATCTCTCTCAAAATAAATAAACATTAAAAAAAGCTTATATAAAGGAATAAAATCAAAATCATATTTAGTTATGCAGTCAATAAAGCAGAGTCTATTAAAAAGAATACAATTACCCGACATTGAGACTGCAGCCAAATTCTGGGATATTTAGTTACCAAGTCATGATAGCGGTCCCTCCTCTGGACCCTTTCAGCTGTTCACAGAATTTCCCGACAGAAGATGAGAGAAGCTAGTTCAAGGGGAAGGGGCAGAGGAAAGGACAGTTTTTGAAGGAGCTAGTGAGTCATCCACCTTCCATGTCCAGCCACGGCTGAATGCTTACTGGGACCCAGGGGAGAGAGGTTCACGTTGCCTGCCCTATTTGGGAATTCCTATGCATATTCCTAATTGTAAAAATTGTGACAATTCCAAAAATGTCCTTAACACCAAATTTGGAGTTATGTCAGCCGGTTTCACTGAGAGAAAAATCACACTGTGAGTACCCCATTTATATTATCTTTTGAACTGACACGTATTTTTGGCCCTTTATAAATTACTTGCTTTTTGACAAGATTGTTTTTGTGTTCTCTCACTAATATGTGTGTGCATCTCCACGTGACTCTTTCTCTGTCTTTTTCTGTCTTCTGTTATATAAGATCTTACTGCTGTCTTCACCATGATCACACTTCGACAGTCAAAAAAAAAAAAAAGATATATTTCAGGTGTTTGAGATGAAGGAGGTTGCGTGAGTTTAACCTTCCTTGGTATCCTTGTGAGCTTTCTGTATTTAATACTTGTTTTATCTGAAGCCTGTGGAGGTTCTAAACTATTAGAAGACACACTTTCTGAGAACTACCTTTCTAGTAGCCTGAAGAAATATCATTGATGTGGGGCAACAAAGTTATTCTCTGTAATCCTCTTGATGTTGTAAATGAAAAAGAAGACGGAGCCAGCGCCATCTGAACTTTGGGCAAACCATTTGCTCAAAAGGATCATCAAAGGACCAAGCCCTGCCAAAATAATATTTTTTAAAAAAACATCCAGCAGAAAGGAAAACATCGAGAAGCACGCACAAAAATGAAATTGGTGCAAATTAACTCCATTGTGGTGGGACAGCGGTACAAAACAAACTCCCACCACAGCCTGGAAAGGAGAGCCACACAAGACACATTGAAGTTGTGGCCTCACAGTGGCCATCTTTTGACAGCTTGCTTTCTTCAATGCTTTAACCTAAAAAAAAAAAGAAAGAAAAAGAAAAAGAAAGAGAGAAAAAAAGAAAAAGAAAAAGAGAAAGAAAAAAAAAGAAAGGAAAAAAAGAAAGAATAAGAAAGAAAGAAATAGAAAAGAAAAGAAGGAAAAAACCTACCCATTGTTATGCCCCCTATTCATCCTTCATTCAAAGTCATTCTCTCTGCATTAATTACCACTTTCTTCAAGGCTAGGGAGCTCCCAACACGGCCTGTTTTCAAAGAGGCACACTTCCATGCCTCTGCTATTTATATGCAGAGCCTGCTGAAATTTTCATCCCAATACTTTGAGATCCCCCTTAATTTTTGCATACTGTAATTGTTCATAAGAGAAAAAAAAAAAGACAAAAGAATGATTTCATGCTTCCGGGATAGTTGTTTGCATCTCTTTCATTTTTCTTTCCAGCTGTGACCGGCAGCAGTAGGTCCTTTAACAGGTGTCCCGCCTGCCCTATGGTAATTTTTAACTTTTCTTCACTTTCTTTTATGTCTGTCACATTTATAGAGACGGTTTTACCCCTGTTGCCTGGTACTGTTGTTTTTTTTTCCCCCTTTCTTATATCAATCTAATTTCTAGGTTTTTCCTAAATATGTCACTGTCCATAGGGGCCATTGAGGGAGATGGAAAAGGACTGAGCCAAGAGTGCAAAATCTCATGTAAACATTTTTATGACATAGTAATTGGCTCTCTGACACCCACTTCACTTTAAAATCCTACGGGTCTGATTACTCTGTTACAATATTGCTTAATAGGAAATTAATGCACACTTGACAAAAAAAAAAAATCTGCTCCAGTGTCTGTCCTCAAGAGAAAGCTTTGATTTTCTGATACTATTTAAACATCAGAAGATTGATGGAACTGTTTCTGCAATGAAACTTTAATAATTAAAAATTAATTAGGAAACATATTTGAGAGTCAATTTAGATAGACATACAAATGTGTGTAATGTTCCAGGTTATTCCGGCTAAAAAATTAGATATTAATGTTGTTCTAAGGAGGCAAAAAGAAAAAAACAATTAGTGAAATGTATACACCTATAGAATTGTTTATACTTATAAGAACCCAAAAGGTTCAGGCAAATTAAATAATCGAATACCACATCAGGGCATAGGATGTTAGACTTGGAAGGAGATCTCAGCTTTTTGTTTGTTTGTTTGTTTGTTTGTTTGTTTAAGAAAACTGAGGTCTACAAAGACTGTGACTTGTCACTCAGGACTAATGAAAGACAGATTCTGGTCCTATGATGCCAATAGCGGTATATTTTCCATGATACACCTGCCACGTAGAAAAGTTTTGCAGTCTTTCATGGATACTTCAGCTACCCAACACAGTGCTGTGTCACCCAGCCTTGGCACCTTCACAGGGCCATGATCTCCAGTGTCCTAAGGTTATAGGCAACTTTCCACAGTGTGGCTTACAGTGCCTGGAATACAGTAGATGCTTTAAAAAGGATTGCTGTTATTACTGCTATTGTTACTATTGTTACCAGTGCTGGGCTCCTTCTGGCATTGTTTAGCATCGGAAAGACCAGCATTTTCCTTTATGCCCGTGGGCAGGTTCTGTTTTGAAACTTGTTTGCAGCACATGTATATATTCAGATAACAGATCACATGTATGAAGACAATAGTGTCTATTTCACTCCCATAATTAGAATCTCTAATAGGTAGAACACATTGGAAAATATCAATTACAATAATAGGAGCTCAGAGTTACAACGGATCTCTGCTCTGCCACTGACAGAACTCTCCCTATACTTACATTAGGTTTCTTATATTAAATAGTACAATGTCTCACAGTATAGACCTAGCAATAACTTGAAAGGAAATGAACCCTATTAGCCATTGTCACTGTTTATTGAAGTGCTTATATTGTAAAGCACTACATAGCAGGAGCTTTATATAATTACTTTTAACGCTTACAAACAAACTTGCAAGTTAAATATTCATATTAATTCCGGGATTCTCATTCTTCAATTAGGAGACAAGGGCTCCAAAATTCTGAAGAAATGTGCTTTATTTCCTTTCCTTTTCCTTTCTTTTTTTCTATGAATTTCTTGGGTTCTATACTACTCATCAAAGGACACTCCCAACCTTCGAATTGATGTACCAATCTTTCAGCTCACACGATGACCAGTTATCGAACCATTTTATAGACTCAAGGAATCTAAACTTCAAACTACAAATGAAATAAACTTCTTGACTCCTTCCAAGGTGAAATGTCACTTGATGATACGGCAGTCTTGAATTAAATAATTTCAGTTTAATTACACTGACATTTACATAAGACCCAACATTAGGAGATGTCTGTGTTCAGGCATGGCTCTGTGAGTCTCTAAAGCCTTAGCCAAGTCATAACCTCTCGGAGCCTCCTTTCCCCACCGGTCAGTCAGACGGTCAGTCAGTCAGTCTATTAGACTTTTCTAATAGAGTGAGATCAGTGCTGGGTAAGGAAGTGTGATCTTGCATGTAAACTAAAATGCATGATATAAAATTTCATAATTAATAATGATTCATGTATAAAATCTCAGTGGTTTAGGAAAACTTTTTATTAAATATTTTAAAAATGAATTATTTTAGAGTAATAAGGAACTAAGAATTCCTTTGCTCTGAAGAGGCACCAAAATGCCACCATCATCTTTTGGCGTCTTGAAAAGAGAAATATTTGGATTTAGATAATTTCTCTTTCTCTTTCTCTCTTTCTCCCTCTCTCTCTTTTGTACTGGCTCTTGCTCTCTTTTTGGTTTGTTTTTAAAGGCAACTTAATTATTAAAAATAAAAGGAAAAAATCACCCAAAGCAATTATGACTTCATTGGAGATATAATTTCATTCTTTGATTTCTAGGCATTTAAGACTTTTAGAGGTAATCGGGTTAAGCCTCCCTTGTCCCCTAATCTGACTCATGGTGAACCTAGACTCTGAGAGAGAAAAGATTGCCGAAGTTCACCCATCTCTTGAACTTGGAATGCAAGGACAGCTCCTTCTAATTCGAAATCCAGGTCTCTTTTTGCTACACCACAGGCCTTTGTTCCTACCATTAAGGACACCTGCAGGGCTTACAGTTTACTTTGTTAAGGCTATAAACTCCTAGTAAAAATGTTTGTCTTCAATTTCACACACCCTTCAGGATATCACAGCTGACCCAAAAGCCCCCCAGGCAACACAGGCCAGACTGAAGAGGCACCAGTGTGTGCGTGTGCGTGTGTGTGTGTGTGTGTGTGTTTATGGAATGGGATGGGGGTGTTTGGGGGTGGCCAGGAGAGGAACTACATGAAAGATTTCTAACAAAAAATAAAAGCAAAAAGATTTTCCTATCTGCTAAGAGCTTTTCATTTTTTATTTTTTCCTTCAAATTTTGCTTATTTTGAGAGAGAATGCAAGAGCCAGTGGGGGAGGGGCAGACAGAGAGGGAGAGAGAGAGAATCCCAAGCAGGCTCTGCACTACTGACCCAGGGCTCAAACTCACAAACCATGAAATCATGACCTGAGCCAAAATCAAGAGTCAGATGTTTAACCAAAGGAGCCACCCAGGTGCCCCAAGAGCTTTCTTTAACATCTCTATCTATCAGTACATCTCTTATCAAAATAATAAAATGAGTAATGCTTAAGATAAAAAACACAAATAGTGCTCTCATCTGTGTGCAGTTCATTACTCCTTTAGAGAGCACCAAATTCACAGGGATTCACTTTTGATTATAATACTCCCGATCACACGATTTGAACATCTGATTATTACTGTTGCTCTGGCATGGCACTATTTGTCATTTACACGACTACAGAGAACACATCACTTTTATTGTCCCTAAGCTTATGGTTTAAGAAAGGGTACACTATGGCTATGTGTGTGTTGGAATGGAAAAACAAACAAACAAAACAAAAAATGCTTTTTCGGGAAGGTTTTAAAAGAATTCAGGAAGAGGACAGCTAAATATAAAAATTTTAATTAGTGGCCACAATAGGCAACCAAAAATACATGCATTATATTATACTCAAACCTGATGTTTCTCTGCATTTTTAACATTGAAGCTAAATAAGGTGTAAGCTTCCTTTCCAATACTCACATGTTTTTACTTCAGCATTTTTTTACTTCATGTTTTTACTCCAGCATTTGTCAACCTTATGTAAGAAGTTTCTTTTGGGACTGTTTGGAGGAAATTTTTGTTCTCCTTGAACATAACAAGTCTTTGTCATTACCTGGAACTCTCTTCTGTGATAGATACTTGTATAGATATTAATTGGTGATTATGATGGTCGCTTTGGGTTACTAGACAGGGAAAGAGTCCTCTGTCAACTGTTTACCTTCTAAAGTGTTTTCTTATTTCTTCTTCAGAAGAGAATTTTTTATTCATCAAGACTGTTAAGCTCTTAAGGGAAGTATAACCAGTCATTAATGTCAGTCTTCTGTAAAAATATTAGTTTCTAACATTATATCTTTCAGGTAACTAAGTAATGTTAAATAAGACAATATTCCCTGGCGTACCTAAATTTACAAAGTGCTAATAAATGCAATCTTACTCTATTTTATGCAAGAGCATGGTTCCAACAGAAACAATGGATTCAGCCTAACCTTCCAATAAATGGGATCCAGGGTATATTTATTTATTTATCTCTTTAATGTTTATTTATTATTGAGAGAGAGAGAGAACGAGAATGGGGGAGGGACAGAGAAAGAGGAGAGAAGGAAGAGAGAATCCCAAGTGGTCTCGGCACCGTGAGATCATAACCTGAGCCGAAACCACAAGTCAGGCCACTGAGCCACCCAGGCACCCCAGTAAGTGTTGCTATTTATCTTAACATTAAGAGCTCTCAAAAAAGACTTAATACCATTGGTGACGTTTTAATTCTCTATCTTGGATGTTTGGGTCACATGTTTTACCGGTTTTATAACATACATATGTTTTCTAAGTCCCTTTATATGTTTACATGATGATCATTATAAAGTGGTACCAAAAAAATTAGAAAAATTCTCAGTAGACAGATTTTTGAATGGCCAAAAGTTATCTGAAATGATGCCGAAATGCCTTGTGCTTGAAACTGGATGAGTCTCCGAACTATCAACACAAAATAACTGTTAAGTAATAGCTGCCATTTATTGAACAGCTGCTTGATGTCTGACACAGCGCTAGGTTCTCCATGCACTTCAGAGCTTGGCAAACCTCCCAGGTGAATGTTAGAAACTCCATTTTGCAGATTCAAAGATGTTAAAGAGCTGGTTGAGAGTCACAGCGAGTCAACAGTAAAGCCACATTTAAGCCCGTCTATTTTCTTCTAAATACAAACGAAAGCGGTTACTATAATACATAAAACTATTTAGTATTAGTGTGTCTGAAAAAATGTGAAGTGTTATGGCAAATACACATAATCTACTTGTGAGTATTTGATTATTTTTTAATGAAAAGAGGACGAAATGAAATTTTGTTTTCATCTCTTCATTTCTACTTTCTCCAGAGTATTTGAGAGCAGAGATCATTTTTACTTATATTTATATGCTTGCACCCGGCACATAATAAGAGTTTTTAAAACCAGGACATGTTATGAACTGTGAATTGTGAATTCAAACACATTGCTACACTACTCCCTAAGGGATTGCTAAATATCCAAACATATCCTAGAGTGTTGAGGGGTAAATAAACGAAGAAAAATATTGTTAAACATGTTCCTAATGTTTGAGAGGTTCAAGGCATAAACATGCTTGCTTTCTTTGGTTACCAGTTCTTAATATCTCCTTTAGCCACACCTGAAAGATGACCAGACTGCCGGATCTTCAGGAGGCTTCTCCATGAAACCCAGATTTCTGGGTCACATTTGCGAGTGAGGCATAGAAAGATGTTAAGTTTAATCAAGTAATTAGTTTTAACGGTTTGGATGGCTCAGCCACATCTTGATTAATTCAGTATATGCATTAAGTAAGGTATAGCTTTTGGGGTGCCTGGTTGGCTCAGTCTCTAGAGAATGCGACTCTTGATCTCAAGGTTGTGAGTTCGAGCCTCACGTTATGTGTAGGGATTGTTTAAAAAGATATCTCAAAAAAAAAAAAAAAAAGGAGCAAGGTGTAGCTTCTTCCTTGAAAAGCAAATTTACTCCAACACCTGTCATAATTACCCTTTCACAGGATGGGACACATGTGGCTGACATGTGATTTTTTTTAACCTCTCAGGCGCTTCCATACCTGGGGCATTTCTCTCAGAAATGTGCAGCCCATGCTGTTTGCTTGCACTCTCCTCTGTTATCCTATTGTTTGTTTTGCACACCTTGCTGTATTTGCGCTGAACACAGATAAAACCCCAGTGCTAGCGCGGCCTCTCGTCTGGCACAAAAACAGCATCCGGGAAGGGGATTCTTACAAGTGCTGCTCGGTGTGTAGACTTGAAGTGAGAGTGTTATTTTCGTTAATAGTCTGTGGATCCTGATGTGGCAAAAACACATCTTTAAGGTGCACATGAATGCCTACTTTCTCCCAGCCCGATTTCTGTGCATTCTTTTCCATTAGAGATGGTTCCGTGATCAGGCATTACCTTGTTACAGAGGGTGGCCAAACAGAGCCTGGCTTGCTGGAATGCTGAAGAAAGGACTTTTGTTTTGAGTCAGAGATTGAACTAAATGACCTTTTAAATCCTGGGGTTCTATGCTTCTACAAAGAGGGTAAAGAAGAAGATATTTATGGCACTTAAATAATTCTAAAACAGGTTGCTTTGGCAAAGGTTTATAAAATAGCATGAAGTAGAACTGTACAAATTTTTCTAAGCAAACAATTTACCAGTAGTGTTAATTAGCACCTTTGATCTACTCAGCTTCCGTCATGAACTTGGGTTTCCATGTATTATAGAGCACTATGGACTTTTCTCAGTGTAGTCAGATTTCAAGTAAAGGTTGAATGGAGTTCCATATATATCTAATTGTTCAGTCATGTCTTAATGGTTGGTTGTGTTTATGACTTTTCTTTATGCTCATGTCTCATTACAGCCCTCTACTCACCATGCCTTCAAGGCTGACTTGAAAACAAAATCCATTTCTTAAATGTTCTATTTGTTAGGTAGAAGACTTTACCCATCTAGAACTCAGTTTCTCCATTTGAAAATTGGGATGATATTTGACACTTATCTCAGTGAAAGTCAAACCAAGGATGCTTATTAAGGCTGGTAAAATTCACTTCTAATTCTGAGTATTGCACATCCCACAAGGCAGAGGACAGCAGTATGGCTGAATGGGAAACCATGGTCCTTAACTCGCTGGGTGGGTTGGGATAAGCCACCACATCCTCTTGGTTCAGGTTTCCTGTTCCTTAAGGGAGGGAGTCAAATAAAATTGACCTCAAAGTTCTCTTCTGATGCTCTTATGTTCTAAGAATCTCCTGCCCTCCCCCATGAGGTCAATTTGTGAAGTAAACATCTGAACAGTGTCATCATTATTATTGTTACTCTTGTTTGTTTGTTTTTTTTTAAAGAAATCTCAAGGGATTTGGGGGATTAAAATGTCTAGAGAAGTATTAAAAATTTCCATTCCAAAATGGCTGTGCCTCTTTCATCAGCCCTAACCTGGTGCTTGGAAACCTTTAGAGCTGGTGGCAGCCAAATGCTCATTTGATTCCCTTACTCTTGAAAGAGCTACTGGCCATCTATTTTTAAATGAAATAAAACTAATTTCATTTTGAGAATCCTTTGGAACATTTCATGACATTCGTTGAGATAATTGGGGACATCCTGGAGTGTCACAAAACCAAGGTTCTAAGGACTGAAGAAGCAAATTAATTTTTCTTTCTGGTTTTCTTCAGATAGTTTTATGTGTGAAAACTCAACTTTCTAAGGCTTTCATTATGTGTTTTGACTTTCTTTTCCTTGTTATCCTTTCTCCTCTTTATTTACTGTGTATGGACGACTGCAGAGCTCATTAATGTATCCTTTAACCTAATTAGCTTTCTTCCAATGAAACAATGCCCCTCGTTCCAGGAATGTACAGGTTTTTAGAGCCACGAAGAAGGCTGTGACCTTCTGAACCATTCCGCTGTCAGGCTGAGCAAAGGTGACTCATGAAACACTTGTCGAGGTCCAGGAAAAAACAGCTCAGCAAGACAGTGCCCTGTCTTAATAATAGGAAAAATACATTTTCAAAAAGTTGTGCTGGGTTTCTTTTGAAGATTCTGTTCATGGTTTTCAAGGTATCTGACCTAACCTGATTGAATTCTGGAATGAGCAGAGCTTTAGAAGAGGAAACCTGCATGCAGTCATGATGCTGTGTTTATAGGCAAAGCCAAAACAGTTCCCAGGAAAAATTAAATGTAAATGTCTAGTTCAGGGTGGCCCATTTAAAATTTAAGTCTCACAAAATTTAAGTCTGACTGCCATGTGACCTTTTAATCTGCCATCCATTCATTTACCTGAAAATGACAATTTCTTTGCTTACTTCGAGGTTCTCAGTGACTTCTCGCTCTACCTTTCAGATTTATTTAATATTCAGTCAAACATTCATTCATTCATTCATTCACCCTATTAGCCCTGAATAGACACTACTGCAAATATAACTCTTTCACAAAATACTTTTTCATTAGTCAACTGTTATTTTAAATAAATCATTTAACTACTTTGCATTACCATTTCCTCATCTGTTAGAATATGGAATTAGACAGGATCTCTTTCATCAATTTCATTCTATAATTTCTAAACAAACCCCCAATTCATGACATGGACATTTGTATCAATACATTATTCATGCATGCTGAGAAACAAATAAATATTTGGCAGCTCTTTATAAACAACTCTCCCTAATAACTGGCAACCCAACCAGCTTGATGAAGGTCGGACCACAGACATTTTGCCGGTGAAGGGGTCTAAGTGTCCTAGAAGCCCACAAACGTGATCCTCAGATTGCTTTAGTTTTATTTGCTTATCGTTTCAAGATTCCTGGCACTGAGCTCACTGTTTAGAAGTAGAGCATTTAAGATTGGTACTTAACACTTCTATCGCCTCATGTAACAGTCAGAACCAGACTGGTGACCAGACTAAAAACAGATTGTCACAGAGTCAGCTGTTTGTCCCCAGCGTCCACTCTCTTGCTATTCCCTTTAGTAGGAGAAGACCTGGGTTTCAGATAAGCACTTGACTGCCCAACTAAAGTCTGTGTTTCCCAGACTTCCTTGCAACTAGGTACATCCCTTGAGGGCTGCATTTGAGCCAAGAGATGAGAGCTGAAGCAATGTGTGCCATGCTGGGTCATCTCTTCAAAGATGAAGCCACTTGCCATGCATTTTCCCTTTCATCCTTGCTGCTGTCTGGGAGAGCGACAGCTCAAACAACCTTGGAAAGAATCATTAAGGGTGCCAAAGCTGCCCATCAGGCATGAACCACTGTCCTCTAGACGGTCAGGAGAGCTAAATAAACTTCTCATCTTCTTTCTGCCATTGTCTATCACAGATGCTTTGTTACAACGGCTTAGCCTCTACCCTAACTAACACCCCCTTAGTTCTGGGGTTAACAAAAGAAAACAGATTTCGAAGGAGATGCAATTGTTAAATATTTTTAAAATAACACTTGGGAGGAAGGTAAAGGGATGATAGATTGTACTGCCTTTCAAGTATATTCCAAACAGGAGAGTGTCAGAAAAGTTAGGAAAAAATGATGAGGTGCGTTTAAGGATCTCTGTAAAGTCAGGCGGGCTCTTGGGCCAGCTGAGGCTTACAACACAAAGGAGTCTCTTGGATGTCAGAGGCAAAAACTTATGAGCATACATTTTATTTTGCTCTCTTTGTGTTATTATATTCTTTTTTTTTAAGTGGGCTCCACACCCAATATGGGGCTGGAACTCGGGACCCTGAGATCAAGAGTTGCTTGCTCTACTGACTGAGCCAGCCAGGTGCCCCCTTTGTTATTACATTCTTATGCCCATAAGTAAACAGAGGTTTGCAGCCAGGCACACATGAATTCAAATTACACATTCACCACTGCCTAGCTATGACATTGGGCAAGTCACTAAACCACCCAGGCCTCAGTTTCCTCATCTATAAATCGGGAGTAATAATAGATACTTCCTTACAGAGTTGTGGCAAAAATCCAAATAATATATAAGCTGAAGTGGTACATACTGCCTCATACCGGGTACATACTGGGCTGTCTTTGAATAGGAAACTGTTATTATTATTATTATTATTATTATTTTATTATTATTATTGCCCTTCCTTGCCTGGTAGCTTGGCATTTTGCTACTGTTGACTCAGCTGCAATCTTGCTGACACTTTGCTTTCTAAGTAGACTGATGAGTCTATCTCTGTAGATCTTTCTGCAGAATGCCCCCCCCCCACTAGAGCAGCACCTGCAGGAAGTTCCTCACCCTACGCGTGCAACCCACGCACGCCGAAAGCAGGTTCATGGCTCCCTGGCATTTGCACTGCTTGTAGGGGAGCATGCTCTCACAGACATTCAGTAAGAGGCTTGGTAACTGGTAGTCCACACGCCAGTCTAGAATGTGGTAAAATTATCTGAACAGGTCAAGTCCCTACTGCAAGTCTCATTTGCAAATGCAGACTCTCAGCCTCTGGACCCCTCACTTACATGCTTTCTTCTCCTGATCCTCCTTTGAAGATTATTTTTCAAATAATAACTTACTAGCTCTCCAAATGCCTGCCTCAAAGGACCCTCCTTTTTGGATGCATTTGTGCTTCCGCATCTTATGGAGCTCTCATTTAGAAGTGGAAGAATTTTAAATGTATGTCACGAAACATCTGAATCCTCTTACGTATTTTCCAATTACCCTTGAAATATTTTTGTGCAGGTTAAACAGGCTGCGCGCTTTCGTCAGAAACAGAACCTGCTTTGTGCTAAACTCAGAAGGTTTTGACTAGGATGATCTCTTCAGGAATCCAGAGTGGGAAACTGAAACAAAGCACGGTGCATCTCCTATTGTCAAATTTGCCCAAATAGGTCCACTCTTCATCCAAACTCAAATAAACCTCAGTTAAAGCAAATAAAGATTTGAACAGGTTGTAAAGACATCATGGCCTGTGTGTTCAAGCTTTTCTACATCGCTTACAGCATGGGATTTCCATATTTTAAAAATGTCTGCATTATATTTGAGATTCCAATGATGATAACATATTTATTACAACTGAATTCATGCCAGCTTCACTCTTAAGATAGTGAGGATTATCTATTACATGCCTCCCGTGGGCCAGACAAGGCACAGAGTTTAGGGCTTTACATTAGCTAATCCCTAAATTTAATATTACAAATATGCCCATTTTAAAGGCAAAGTAAGTGAGGCCCAGAGCAACAAGTCACACACACAGTGAGTGGCCGAGGAAAGATTCAAACCCAGGTCTGTTAGTCTTTAAAACTCCTGCTCTCCCCAATATTTCTTCCTCCTTCTCAGACGGGAAGCATAACTGGGATCAGACAGCTCCACTTTGTTATAAAACTGGAGCTCATATCTCCGAATTAACTTGGGTGGAGACCAACCACGTTTTCCCTTTGTCATACTGGAAATGTATGGCTTTGGCAGATATCATGCTCTTGGAGCAGAAATAAAAGGATATTTTTGTAAGTGAAGCGTGTTTCTTTTCTTCTTTTTACAGATATGATGGGGAAAAGAAGCTTAATGGAATTTAGTACAAGTTCAGCTTATTTAAAAATGTATCTGTCCGTGTTAATACCTCAGATATGCAAAAGGTGTCAGTTTCCCTTAATGAACGCAAATTGGAGGGAATAAGTTTGCCAAATTAATTCTTCTTCTTTTCTATACCTCAAAGATCTCAACGAATAACCCCTCAAACTACATCTTCAGAGAACCCCTGTGGATTGTAGGGGAGTATTTCTATCCAGCAGTAGCAGGGCAGGTGAGCCCCTCGCCCCCTTCCCCATGCCCAAGAAACACCCCACTGCCTCCAGCTTAGTCTATGCGTCCTTCCTCATGGCCACTCAGCAGACGATGTGCAATTAATTTAGGGCAATTACTTCACTAATGTTTCTTGTCCTCCATCCTTACCTGGCCCAAATTCCCACTGAACCCACCCCTTTTCCCCATTTACATTTTTCAGATAAACAACTGATGAAACCTAAAAGTGAGCTAAGCTCCCCTGATCTGAAGGTCACACCAGCTTGCGGTAACTGGAGAGCAAGGTCCCCCTGACAAGGGCCACAGGGAACACTCAGCCCAGAGAGCATGAGTGCCCATGGGTAAATGGTTAGAAAAGGCACATGACACAGGGCTGCCGGTGTCCAGTCTGTCATGACAGGCACCGTATCCTACAACTGAGCTGTATGTGAAAGAGCAGCAAGGAGAATATCTTATCATTTGGGGGTTAAAATCAACCACAAAACCTATTACACGTCTTTGGGAGAAAGTCCTGGCTAGAGGATACCTATGAAAATAATTATTTATGAATTTTATGATTTATTAAAGTATTTAACATCTATAACATCCCTACTAGAAAAAGAGAAACCAAAGATTTAGAAGATCAACTGTTAATATAGTAAAAATATTATTACAGTCATATACAGACTGTAACCATTTTAACTCAAGCTACCTTCCCCAAATATAAGTTACTAGGATTTTCTACTGGGTAATTATCCCATTTAATAACGGTAATGGTTTGATATCTACAGTGCTGTACTATTTTCAAAGCACCTTTCTATGTGTAATATCTGTTAAATGCTTTGGGATCTTAGTGTTTTACATGGATTATTCCTTTGGATCCCTCAACTTTGTGAGCGAGACAGCATCATCGCCATCTCATAGATGGGAAAACTGAGGTTCTGGTGACTCAATATCATAAAATCTGTTACTGGCAGGCTAGGACTCCCTTCTTCCATTCCATTCTTGTACCCTCAGTGCTAATGGCCTACTATTACTAAGTCACACTGAACAGGATTGGAACGTTTTTGATTAACGTGTATTGACAACATCTACAATCTTCTCTTTGTCATAAAAAGAAAACCAAGGTGTTGCAGTATTTTTTCATACATATTCCATGCTTTCCAAGCCCCATCCAGAGGCTGCCAAGTCTTAGTGCTGGATGGACTCTCTGATTTTTTTTGTTGATGGTCCTATCTTACCTGTGATATTACTGTGTATGGTCCATTCAGCCATGGCATTGTTGGTAGAATGAACTAACTTTAGATTGATGTGTCTTCTTTATGCCCAAGAGGAGATAGGATCTTAGGTAAGGTTAAAGTCCAGAATTTTGCTCTGAAATCCAGAGGACAAGCAGGTCTATTCTGCCTTTATGTAATGGAGAAGCTTCTTGTAACAAGTGGGGTTTGAAATGGAGTTTGAAGAACAGAAAATTGACAGTTGTAAGAAAACACACTCCTGACTTTTATAAGTGAAAACCTATGGTTAAGCAAATCAACTATAAGATATTTGTTTTAGGGATGCCTGGGTGGCTCAACCAGTTGCACTTCTGACTTTGGCTCAGGTCATGATCTTGCGGTCCGTGGATTTGGGCCCAAAGTCAGACTCTGTGCTGACGTCTCAGAGCCTGGAGCCTGCTTTGGATTCTGTGTCTCCTTCTTTCTCTGTCCCTCCCTTGCTCACGTTCTGTCTCCATCTCTCTCTCTCTCTCTCTCTGTCTCTCGAAAATAAACATTAAAAAAATCTTTTTAAAGATATTTGCTTTAAATATTTGAATTATGTCAAGATAGTTCTTTTAGGTATCTATTTTCATCCATAAGATATAGATACTTGTCAAAAAGTAAAACAAAAGTAATTAAAAGGACTTTGAGGGCATTATTTATATAGTCAATTGATATTACCCAACTAATTCCTTCTATGCATTGCTACTTGAAATTAATGTTATAGAACATTTAATTTAATTATATAGTTACTGTAGCGTTATCTCTAATGTACAGAATATTGTAGAAAGATAAAAAATAAGTAGATGTCACTCTATGCTAAGTATCAATTTTAGATGATTTAGGCAAGATGTTCTATAGAGTCTTCTATACTGAGTCTTATTCTGTCCTCATTGACATCGCTACAACCTCCATATCTAGTGAGGACCGTTGGCTCCATGTGCACACGCTTATGTGTGGCTCCCAGTATCCTCAAAATAATTCTTTCGATTAAAAAAAAATGTTTGTTTGCCTTTGAGAGAGAAAAAGAGCGCATGGGAGCAGGGGAGGGGCAGAGAGAGAGAGAATCCCAAGCAGACTCTGCCCTGTCAGCACAGAGACTGACTCGGGGTTCAATCTCTCCAACAATGAGGTCATGACCTGAGCAGAGATCAAGAGTCCAAGACACTTGACCGACTGAGCCCCCCAGTCACCTCAATTCCTTGGATTTTTGTATTGTTTACATTTTAATGTTTCTTGTATAAAGTCAGCTTTTTTAAGATGAGACTATTGAAATGAATGGCTTATATTTTCTACATAAAACTTTGTTTAGAAAGCACCATATAGTCTGCTCCAATTCAAGATTGAGGCATAGGAGAGTTTATAAGATGGGAATTTCTTTGTCTAACTCTCCCACAGGCATGCTGCTCTTCAGTGTTCTCCTCACCTTTCTTTCCTACCTCCTAGTGGTTCTTTATTTTTTATTTATGTTTTTGTTTTATTGTAGCTCAAATTATGGTGAATTCCTTACTTATCTCTCTCCCCAACTAAATTGTAAGTGCCTTGAAGACAGAAATCATGTCTTATTCATTTTTTTCCATATCCACAGCTGCATTTTACTCTGTATTTTGGCTAAAGACTGAGAATTTAATGTTTTTGAATTAATAAATACAAAAGTCTAAATTTAACAACTGGAAAACTACTTCTAGATAAACATCATGCTACCCACAGAACAAACATCCAATAACTGTTTGTTGATTGGACTGTTGGCTAAATTACACATTTATGGAGTGAATTGTTGAAAGAGAACATTCTTTATTCTTTCCTAGTTCAGCTACAGCACAAGCTGGAAAAGTCCAAAAACAAGAAAACAAAAACAAGAACAAAAACAAAAACAAAAACAAAAAAAAACTGTCTCTTCCTTTGTTTCTCTAATATTTCTTCTCTGCTAACTATAAACTCATGAAAAAGTTTCTTGCCTTCAAGAAAGTGACGTTGCTTTTACAAAGACAATTTCATTAATCTTTAAGCAAATCCACTCTGTTAAGTGAAGTTCTCATGTAGACATTGGGAAATTTATGCTCTGGTGGACCCACTCTTTGAGCTTCTAAAAGAGTATATATCCCTGTATATCTATAGAAATCCTCTAAAAGTCACTGCAGATGATAATGAATAACAATTTATATTTGTGATCTGTGTACAATTGTATGTTGGTTTCATATGTAGTAGGTTTTAATTCTCACAGAACACTTGTGAGATAGGTTTTAACTTTGTTTTCAGGTAAAGAAACTCATATGGTTAAATACTCTGCACAAGGTCATGCAGCTAAGATGTAGCTGAATTAAGTATGGAACCCATGTCTTTTGACTCCAAATCCAGTGCTCTCCTTAGCGCCATGCAGAAAGAGAACAAGAACTGGGCTCCTGCAAACTTAGGAAAAACAAACAAACAACAGGCTCTGTACAATAACACAGGTGGAAATACAATGAGACTCTTGAGATAATGCTGCCTCCCCCCTGGTAGGGGTTTTAGAGATGGAGTAAAGTCTTGAACAATGGAGTGGATCGTGCATGTGGAGAGAAAAGCCAGCACAAGAAGTCAATAGAGAAGCATCCAAGAAGCCAGTACAAATGCAGCATCTCCAGCAAGGTGATTAGGAACAAAACCCCAGGGGCACCTGGGTGGCTCAGTTGGTTAATCCTCTGACTTCGGTTCAGGTCATGATCTCAAGGTTCGTGATTTCAAGCCCCACGTTGGGCTCTGTGCTGACAGCTCAGAACCTGGAGTCTGGTTCAGATTCTGTGTCTCCCTCTCTCTCTCTCTGCCCCTCCCCCACTCATACTTTGTCTTTCTGTCTAAAAAATAAATAAATATTTTTTTAAAAAAAGGGAACAAACCCCAAACAAACTATGACCTTATTCTACAATGTGCTCCATGTGGAGGGGAATTTGAATCACAACCCAAACCCAAGGAAGATTGTGATTGGACCAGAGAAGGGTCTTGGTATTCTCAGCACTTTGCATAGTGCTTAGCTTTGACAGTATTGAATGTACCTTGTAAGTGTAGATTTGAACCACTATGATTGAAATGAGTAAAGGGATGCTTTACATGGGAAGGTCTCAATGTTTCAGTCCTTTGAGCCCAGAAAGGCCAAAACAGAGAGTCACATGGACAAAACCTACAAATCACAAATAGTATGGTTAATGTAAACATGTTCACAAAATCCTGAAAATAATAGAACAAGAGGGAATCTTTTAGAAGTTGAGTAAGATGAATACAGGTTCTGTAAGAAGTCCCCTCTGCATCACTCCACGTATTTCTTATGTACATGTAAGTAAAATGTTTCAGAAGTTGGCCCAAACTGGTGAAACACAGGGATAAATCGTTCCTAACAGAAATCGAACTGATTCATACCTTTCAGATATATTTACTCCTTCATTCTTCAAATATTTATTGAGTATGAACTATGTGTCAGACCCATACAAAGTGCCAGCAATGCCATAGTGAACAAAAATTGCAATTCTCAGTCTCTTGGAGCTTGCAGTCTGGTTGACATGTGTGAAAATGATGGGCTTATTGATAAGTCCTTTGGGCCCTGTATAGACCTTGGGTTTGATCTTCAATTAAAACTTCTATATGTCTTGCTTTTCTCCCTCCTGCTAACTTTGAGCAAAAATGCAGGGAGTGTTGATGTTGAATGACGGCGGGGGCGGGGGGTGGGGGGGGGGAGCGGGATTTAGCACCAAACAAGCAATGATCAACTATTCACAGTGGCACAAAAAGACAACAGAAAGACCTGAGGCCCCTGTAAGAGCCAATAGTGGAGCTTCAGATTAGGCGTAGTCAACTGCTATGTTTTTCAAGCTCTCTGACACAATGTAAATTCCAAATATATTGATTAAGCAAGTAGTATGGTAGAAACTGTCCTTTAACAATGAATAAATATCTGTACCCTTCATTGCACATGTATTATATACCAAGCCCTGACTTAAGTACCTTATGTTCGTTATTGCCATTAATCCTCAAAACAACTCAACAAGATAGTTTTTATTATTATCACGGCCGTGATGATGTGGAAGCCAAAGCTCTGGGTGGTTCTTTAATCCAAGGTAAACCTTACCCAGAGTAAGGCAGGTGAGTAAATGCTGAAGTCAGGATTTAAAACTAGTTTTGTCTGATTCCAAAGTCCATGCTAATTAGATGCAGCATTGTCTCTGAGTCCCTGCCTTCAACGATCTTAGTCTTCTAGGAGAGAAAGATCATTTAAAGTGCCATTTTCAGATTAGCGATAACGGCTACCAGTACAGCAGGCATTGGGTTACTATGGGGACACATAGGAAATCATAAAATCCAGCTTTGAGGGTCAGAGGAGGCAACAGTGAAGCCAAATCCTGAAGGGTGTGCAGACATTAGCCTCATAAAGACAGGAAGGGAAGACCATCTAAGAAGGGGAACAATATGTACAAAGATACAGAGGCAGTTCTTGGGAACTGCAGGTACTGAGGTTATGATCATCAGTAACCATCCAGCCACCATGTGACACAAGTTGCAAAATGCTTTCAAACAAATACCTCTCCCCTGCTGGGATACCACATGAGGGCACATGAGGACTCTGTTCATGTTTGTGAAACCTGATATAAGTTTGGTAGGAAACCCTACTCTTTACACTGAATCACTGCACAGAAGCAGTGGAGTCCTGGTTACCCCAGGGTGGTACAACTTGGGAGGAGAATATGCTGACACATGGCCAATACAGGCTCAGCTGTGGTCCTTCTGCTGTCTTTGACTGCCTAACAGGTGGTCATTGGCTATTCCTTCTTTGTACTAGATGCCGCTGGAATTCTTAGACTTCGGTTCTGCATCACAGCATACATTTGAATGAAGAGAAATAGACTGAGTAACCAAAAAGAGCCAATTCTACCCTGGCTTGCCAAAACATGCAAAATATTAACTGAAGCGAGCAAAGCCATTGGATTTGAAGTAAAACCATGAAGGAAATGAACTCAAGTCTTTACACTCTACCATAAATGTCTGTCTTGTGGCATGTTTCCCGGGGCCATTATTTTAGGACCTGCATTTATCTTAAAGTAGTGTGGACTTGGTGCCATTGATCAGCATAGCTTTATGCATTCATTACTCCATCTTACAGGGAGAAATGAAAAGAAACACAGAGACCTGGATTCAAGCCTTGGCCCTAGGACTTACTAGCTGTGTGGCCTTGGGCAAGTTGCTTATCCTGATCTTTAGAATAAGGATAATAATGCAGACTTTGAATGACAGACTTGGGGATTAAAGATGTAATGTATGTAAAGCACCTAGTCTGCCCCTCTGTAGGCATTCAACAAATGGTAATTATTATTATGATTATATTGACATTTAAAGGAGAGCTTTTCAGTGACTTAACTCAAATTTTGACTAATGGTGGGAGTTTGGGGCTATTGGAGAGGGAGATTTTTTTTTAAGTATTGATAATTTTCTGAATCAAACAATAGTTTAAATTCACTAAGGATTCTTGCCATTTAAAGGAATCTTATAGTTACATAACTGAATTTCTGAGATAAGAAATTTGCATCCACTATCTGATCAGTATCAGTAAATTTATAGGAACAAGAGGAAAGAATATCGAAGGTGAGACTCCCACGAAAAATGCGGTCCATGGGTAAGCAGCTCTGGCAATTAATGATGTTTTATAACACCCTGAAGCTTTATTGCTTGGGATCAACCAAGTACTCTCGTACTCTAGTGCGAAAAGCCAAGCTCACCAATTGGTAGGAGAGAGGTCATGTTTTTACTCTTCTCCAAAATTGAGTAGACTAGATATTTGTGTTTGATAGATTTCAGTTATCTATCAGTGCTAAAGCAGAGCATGCAAGAGAGGCACAATTGTGGAAAGATCTTTGGGCTAAAGACTTGAGTTTTAATTCTGACTCTGTACCAACTTGTTATTAGGAGTTGGGCATAAACAAAGTGAAGCAGACAGCTATCATCTTCTCACTGGGATGAAGCAGGGGGAGTCCCCAGGAGCTTCATTTCTTAGAAATGAAGTGTGATGAACCTTATTCTCCCAACACTCGCATTCATTTATGGCTGCAAGTTAGGTAGCTCTGAAAGTTTAATTAAAATTTTTACGCTGATTCATAAAACCCAGTAATTGTTTGGCACCCATTCACTTATATGTCTTAAAATTTAAAGAGCTAGGGAACTTTAGTTTTCAAATGTTAAGTGCAATAATAATCAAACTATTGCCTTTTGCTAATTAAATTTTAGGTTATAGAAAATATTATGGGGGGACGGGGGTTGCTATCTTAGCCTTCTTCTAAATTTAGAACCCTAGAATTTTACCGGAAGATCTAACAACTGCCAACAAGGGTGTACTTTCAATCTGTCTTAAAGGAATTTTGCTTAATTATGGAATTCTGAAAACAAAAGCATGTTTTACACAAAAATAAATTTTCTAAGGGTCATGTAAATAAGTATTTCTTTTGTTAAATGAATTTAAGGACTTCATTTAAGGAAACATAAATCACTTACCTTATTTTAAACCATCCATGTTTCCCTTAATGGTGTTTACTAAGTCTGAAAGGCATTTATTTAAAATAAGTAGAGTAACTTGTACATTGATTAAACTGCCTATCTCTTTAGGCAGATCATGGAATTGCAATTTTGTAGATAGAGTTGAAGAGAGCATCAATTAAAGATATAGCTAGGCTGAGTCAGGTGCTCATCAGAAGAGATGGGATTAAAGATCGGTTAAAAAACGTAAACCCCCAAGTATGTAAAACTTAAATGCAATAATATAATGAAAGCACAAAATCAAACCAATTGTGATAAAAATGAAGCACTTACCTAGTGTGATCACCTGAAAAGCGTGACAAATTCCTGCAAATTGCAAGAATTCATATTGCAAAGTACTCAGCAATACTTCTGTGTAGTTCTATAGAAAGCCCAGAAAATCCTGTAATATCTTGCAAAGTGCTCCACAGGTATCCAATACTTTTGAACTGATATCATTCTAACCTTCCTCAGTGGGTCCAAATCATGTAACCACTGGTCTTCAAGTGATGAAAAGGTAAACCCTGGAGAAATGGAGGATTGGTTTTCAGTTTTGAGGATGGGCTAGAGATCAAAAATCTACTACTCAGAGGTACCCTGGATACCAAAAAATACAAATAAAAAAAATGCCCCTTTGATTATTTTTTTAAAGTATTTGCTTCTAAAAAGGACAGAATCCCCCAACCTCCCAACCCATATTTTAATAACCCAACAATAGAGGAGAAATATTTGACAGAGGGTGTATTGGATGTTGATGATCTCCAACTGCTTCCAAATCTGCATAAATAGAACTCCAACAAATCCCCACACAATGAACCTACTGAATGGGGCTCTATTTATCTGCCGCTGACGGATAAAGGGCCAAGCCAATCCTATTGACAGTTCAGTCTGTAGCTTCCAACATATCACTGAGGTCACTAACCCATCACTACAGGACAAGCTGACATAAACAGCTGATGTACTCAACAAAAATTAGGTCTCAAATCAATTCACTGCTGAAACCCAATTTAAGGAGTGCTCAGTTTGCACAGTTTTGGTTGATCAAATTCAGAGATGCGATTCGATTCATATTTCAGTAATGAAGATCAGGGCAGGGAACTGATATATTGAAAGGTGTATTTTTCCATTTCTTCTCCACATAAAATATTCATGGATGCCATGTTCTACAGTGTACTCTGACAGTGTAACAGCTGCCAAAAACCTGGTACCTGAGGCCACTTTTACATCAATAAATTATCGAAGGTTACATCTGTAGCAAGATAGCTTTATTTGGCCACGCAAATAATACCAAGGTACGTAACACAGTTATCCCAGCTTTTGTTCCCTTGAGGGTGGACTATTGTTACACTCCATGCTGCAGAGCATGCTGGGAAGCTCCAACCAAGATGTAAGGAGGAAAAATACTTGCTTTTGTGTTCTATTAGAAGCAGTATGATGTTAAGGAAAGGTCATAATTTGGAGTCAAACATCAGGAGCTGTGTGAAAGTGACCAGATGATTTCAACTCTCTGAAACACCGTTTGTCCATCGTTAAAATAAGAATGTTCTCCTACCTCCCTGCAGGGTCATTGAGATCAATAAATAGGCAACATCTCTAAATGGTCTGCCACATGATGGACAGTTTATGTTATTCAGGGTGCTACCTTCCAAGAATGTATCATGTAGTACTAAAACACCAAAGTACTGTGTCTCTCACGAGTCCTGGAGAGCTTCTGTCTCCCTTTAGGAAAATTGGCTGAGTGTAGAAAGTCAATTTTCTGGAGTTCTGTAGAAGCTGGTTTCACGAATGGACAATTTGTCCTTTGCTATTCTCACTGTCTTTCTCCTATCATCTCTCAGAACTCTGAAAATCTTCTTCCTCCTGCCCAGAGGAATGTCCTAAATATATGGGGCACCTCCTGAATAAAGCCACTATCTAGTCCAACATTAGTGTTAAAGACTTTGCATTTTGAAAGCACTTTTTAAAACTTACCACTAAGCTCTTCTTCTCCAGAGAGAGAGAGAGAGAGATCATTTATACATTATTTGTTTATATATATATATATATATATACACACACACACATATATATATATGTGTATATATACATATATATGTATATACACATATATATGTATGTATATGTATATATATGTATGTATATATATATGTATATATATGTATATATATTACATATATATATATATATATGTAAATGAGTAACCTCTCATCAAAGGCCACAGAAAAATCTGTGTATAAGCATTGGATTCATGCCTGGCTTTGAGACCCAAGGTCTGTTGAAATGTCCTTCTGCCAACTCATGCTCAGGTTAAGTATCAGCAGCATGCCAGACTACAGAAGGAGCTTTAAAAACAAGGTTTCAGTTGCTCCAAACTGAGGCAGGACCTCCTGGACTCCCCCAAACACATGCCTGTGAGGCTCCTTGCATGATAAACACCCTTGCAAACTAGATTCACTCTTTTGTGTCTTTTAGGTACTTTTTAAAAAATTCAATTAAAAAAAAAAACCAACAGCAATAGCTAAATTCGTTGTTTCTGCTGTTTGCCAAGTATGATTCTATTCTCTTTACAGACATAATATCTAATCCTCAAAAATCAGGCACTTTTAAACTCAGTCAATAGATTTTGAAATTGAGGCTCAGAGAAGATAAGTGGCTTGCCCGTGTCTACAAATCTAAGGAATCAAAATCTAGTTCGGTGTGGCTTCAAATTCAGCTCTTTTCACTACACTACATTGCCTCCTTGAATCAATTAGTACATTATATTGAAGCATAGTCAGTCAAGGGATCCTCAATCTTACTTCTTCAACCACTAATCCCCTTTGTTGAGTGCATCGCCCTGATCCTGCCCAGTAAAGTAAGGAGGAGGAAGCAACAGAGGAGTTTGACCTGGTTGCCAAGAAAATTATTCTCTCAGTATCCGACAGACCAAGCACACCAGGGGAACCTACCAGGCTCCCGTAGCCTGGCCCCATGTTAGCAACAGGAAACACAGATGTTTTCCCATCGATATTTCAAGGAGGACCCCCCGCCCCCCACAACAATATATGTTCCTGCATAATGTGCAGTAAGACCTGACCACCACAAGATAACCTCAAATCTCAGTGTGGATCACAGAGCACACACTGGCTCTTTTCCCTGCCTGGCATAGGTGATGCCATTCAAGGGTGAGGTCTACAGTGACTCAGAAATGATTTAAGCCCTGAGGAATCAGACTGAAGGGACAAAAGCCACCGTTTTTCAGGAGCTGAGTGTTTTGTTTGTCCAGAAGATAGCATCTTGGAAAGCTCCCGGCCTCATGCCCATCACCCCTCGGGGGGTGCACCATGAGTTCTGTTCTTCTAAAGAAAGAGGCCAAGTTCTGACTCACTGGATTTTCTGAGTACATAACTGTGGTTTCCATCATGCCCCTCACTTAGTTACCACCTAGGTCAAATGCCTGCACCTCAGGAGTTTGGAAAACACATCCTAAGGCAGTGTGGCCTCAAGCTAACAAAAGCTTAGCACATCTCCACAGTAGCACATCTCCTCTTTCACTGCCAACTTGCCCAGTATTTGACTTAAGTGGAAATGGCTGTTCATTGGCGAGGTTCATTAGTGAAAAATGTTTCAACAGTTCCATTTAACAACCTGGAATGTCCTTTGGAGAAGGCCAAATTAATATGATTTTTACCTTTAAGAAGCTTAGAAATATAGCTGCCACTAACTCAATGATTACATTGTACTGCCAGCAACAATTCAATATTTTTTTCTCGCCTGAGGGTTACAACACATTTGCACCATGGGGAAGCTTTTTCTCTTTACATCTCAAAACTGTACCACAAACTCTTCCTTTATTCATAACAGCGAGATCTCCAGCTGAGATAGGCACTTTTGTATTGCTCTAGATGACAGTTTTCTGTGTTCTTTCCAAGCACAGGGGGTTTAATAAACATATCTGGCAGGCCTTCCATAGCTGGAGGGCCCAGGATGACACTGTGTGCAAACAATATGCTCGCACTGGAGGGAAACAAGTTTATTCAATTATTCAATTAATAGATTACAGTCAAGATACTTGTTATCCTACAATGAAAAATGGGGCAAGAACTCCAAGAATTAGGGTAAGTCCCAGGATTAGCAGCAGCAGGCAGTATGGCATATACAGATCATGAAGGTATGGCCAAATGCTTGAAAATGTACCCACCGACCATCCAAATATGCGCACGCACGTGCACACACACACACACACACACCCACAAACACCAGGTCAGACACACACACAGGCACAGATGCACAGATACGCACACACTTGTGATTATACCCTTAGAGGAACTCAGACTCCAAGCACCTAATATTATCAGGGCCTTAGAAACTTATTAAATACTTTAGTATATTTTAATTCCGAGTTTTGATTTTGGCGAGGGAAAGGGAAGGTTGATGTCAGAAGAAGCAGCTCTATATTATGGTCACAGAATTCTGGAAAGTGATGTTCATAGACTTTTCTCCGTGAAAACTGAAAGTATGTTTGCAGGGTTTCATGCATAGCTGCCTTTCTGTTTCAGGGCAAGACCTTTCCTTGATGCAGAACATCTTAGACTAAACTCCATGCCAGAACTTCTCACTCAAGCAATTCTTGGTTTCAAAGTGAAGTTTACCTAGTCGGTATAGATATGTTAAGATCTCATTAATAAGAAATGAACCACTATACTTAAATGTGTGATTTGGGGCAGGGAGTGCACCTTTCTTTCTGTCAGGTTGGTATGTTATGTGGATACAAAGTCACTTGGAGGAGAGAGGAAAGGATAAAGCTGGAAAGTTACCTTGGGGAAACACTGTCAAGGACATTGTGTGCTTGAGGAGGAAATTTTGATTCCTATTATACCATGGTAAATGGGGAGCCATTGAAGGTGTTTGTCCCAAAAATCCATTTTTCTTGAGCTCTTCCAGCTGTATTTTTTTTAAAAGGTCCTTGCTTTTATTTAGAATTTGTAGAATTATACTGTTTGTGACCAAGCCCCAGGTAGTACCTCTCTCCCGAGATTTGTAGAATTAAAGACTTGGGACACAGTAGAAACGTACTAGTTGCACTCTCTGTGAAATGGCAATGTGGTTAGCATTCCAGGAAGCACAGGAGTACTGCTATTTCAGTACAGATCAGAAGGGGGGCAATTCTTTAGGTGTTTTAGTACAGAGCTATTCCTTATCTGTGGGGATATATACCTCTCAGTTGTGCCATAAATTTGAGCTCAAGGTAACTGGAAATGTATCTTTTTATTATACTGTGGTACCAAGGAAACCATCTCCAATTTACTGAATGGAAAATAAAGCCGATGAAAATTAAAAAGTCTTCCAAAAATGACTAAGGAATAAGACAGGAAATGCATTTCCAGGTAGAGAAATTTTGTGATGCTTTCAGGAGAGATTGGGAATAGCCTCTGGGCATCTTTATTTCTTTCCTCTGTGAGCTTTAGCCAGGTGGGAGGGTAGACAGACAATTCTTCCAGCAAGGAAGTGGGCATAGGAAGTTAAGCAGATGGTTTATTTTAGCTGCTAAGGGAGCTAGCCAAGGCAAGAGACTGGAGTTAAAAATTAAACACCCCCATTCTCAAGGGCAGAATTATCCCAAAGTTCATGGTTGTCTCCCAACAAAAGAATCAAGATGGCTTTTTATGTGTCTGTCAGTTGTGACCTTGCCCTGGCTCTTCCAGATGGAGTCACTGATGTTCTATATAGCAGGCTCAGCCAGTCCCCATCCCACCCCCTGTCTAGTCCCGGGGCCAAACCAGAAAAGGGCAAGTCTTGGCCTGTCCAGGAGGCTGGCTGTAATTAAAGAGTGAGGGCATCATGGCCAGGGCTGGAAGCAAATGCAGCAGACACCTTTTCCAAGAATGGCAGACACTGTTTTAAATTAAGTGAGTATATGCAGGGTCAAAAGTCAAGTTTGGATGTGCATCCATGTGAAGGCGTTAAGCCTGAAAAGGCAGTTCAAATGCATTTCCCAAAGATGGAAGAGAAATAGGTATACAGAGTTGGATCTATCAGGCATGTAGAGACAGGGAAAACAAATGGATAAATAAGAGAAGTCTGGTACATTCTTGAGTCAAGGGCTATTGCCTATTACCTTGGCTGGTACTTCAAGCCAAGAGTACCAGGTGGTCAGCTATTTTCAAAGGAATACAAGCAGAAGGAAGAGAACAGGACCCAGGTGACCATCTGGTGGGACCTGAAATTAGTCCTGTTACCATGGATCTGCTCTCTGGTTTGCCTACCAAGAGCATGGGCACACATCTGGACTCTGAGGTCTAGCCTTTTCTGGTCTTCATCATCTTGGCCATGCCTTCTGCTTCTATTCTCTTAGAAATGGACCCTATTCTGGATTCCAGAACCCTTGGCTGGAGCTCCGATGATTCCCTTCCTACATCTTCCAGGGGATGGCCCTAATGACTCTGTTGCTTGAGTCTTCTCTTCATGACATCTGTTTTAAGTGGACCGATGTCCCAAAAGTGTGTTGTCACAGACATGACTTTGCTTTCCTTAAGACTCTAATTTCTGATTTCCACCTGCAAGATTAGACTTGCTAGGACATTGGCCCTTGATCAAATGGTGACTTTGTGCACACTATGTATTGGACAAATGAAGGTCCTCGAAGGAGCCAATGTTATAGCCCATTAGCTTCCCAGCTCCCTTCTACTGCTGCTAGCTTCCTCCTTCTCTCTTCTGTAGAAGGTGGTTGATGTCTCAGCCTGCCTTGTACTTGAAACTGCCCCAGTTAGGACAGTGTCTCCCGTATGTTCCCAGTGGTTCCAGTATGGAAAACATAGATAACTTAATTCCCATCCACAGAGAATCTTAGAATAATCCCACAAAGGAAAGCGCTCTTAAATCATGTAGGAAAAGTACTTTGTAAATTGAAAAAGTCTATGTAACTGTTAATATAATTAACCATGGAGAAAAGAAGACTAATATTCATGAAAGAAACACACCATATACATGATCTCATTTAACTTAATTCTTACAAAAACACTAGAAAGTAGTTATTGTTACCCTTGTTTACAGACAAAGCCATTAGGACTTAGAAAGGCTAAGTAACTTTTCAGGTCACTCAGTTCATGAATGTAGGTCTGCAATTTTAACCCAGATCTGTCCATTTCTAAAACCCATACTGTTTTTCCATGCAGGGCTGCACTATGTAGCCACTAGCATTGCATAGAGTTAAAAAGAGACAATTTATAGGTCAAAGATGTGTACTAAGATACTAATTGTGTGGTAATGACAAATTGCAAATGTGGTTTGGGATAAGCAAAATTGAGAGGATTGAGTATCTTCATGGGTGTCTTCGAGGGGGTGAGCTTTGAAAACTGGCAGGATTTAGATAAGAGGAAGGCTATTTCTGGGAAGGGGGTCAGCAGGGGTGAGCCCCAAGGGTGGAACTGGTGTTGAGGAGGCCTGTGACATCATTCTGGGTGAATTGGGTGGGACAGACAAGCAGAGGAATATCAAAATCCAGGCCAAAGAGTTAGGCATCATGGGGCGGGAAAAAGGGAGCCAGAATCACATGGAGACTCTAACTCAAAGCAGCCTCAGTCATTATGTTTCTTTTTACTCACAGCCAAGAGAGAAGACTGCAGCCAGCTGGTGGCCCATCTCAAAACTTTCTCCTACCACATTCATTCTGGTGAATCACTCATGAAATTAAGGTATGGGCTGTGTGTATGATGATAAGGGTGTGAACGGGATAATGTTACAAATCCAATATTCTGCTCACCAAGTCTCTGAAATTGGTGGTCACCTTCCAAACCAGACTTTGAGTAGAGTTCTGCTCACTCATTTTTTACCCACAACTACAATTTCTCCTTGACAAACATTCTTTATCTGTTCTTACCTTCTATTCCTCATCAGCAAAAAAAGTGACTGTAAAAATGACTGCACCATGGAGAAGATTAAGGAAAGAAAGTGAAGGAAGACAGGACTGGTCCCAAGAGACAAGGTTCTGGGTGTGGCCTTCCTGCCATGGTGGCATCGATTTACTTGTAATATGTAAGTCCAACCAAATAGAATCATATTTCTTATTCAGAAAGAATGTTTGAGAGTTCTAGTTATTTACTAAAGGAACAGTCCTACTGTGGGCAAGATGTGGTACCTTTAGTTCTAGCTAGTGGCAGAAACAAGGGGTGGAGAATGGGCTCATTTCTAAAGCTTTCTCTAGGTATCACACTTGACCTTGAGCCAGTCCTGTCTCAGTCTGCTAGAGCTGCCATAACAAAACCCCACCAACTGGGGGGCTTAAACAACAAAAATTTATTTCTTCACAGTTCTGGAGGTAGGTTTGGTTTCTTCTGAGACCTTTCTCCTTGGCTTTCAAATGGCTACTTTCTTGCTGTGTCCTCACATGGCCTTTCTTCTGTGTATGCACACTGCTGGTATCTCTTCCTCATCTTATAAGGACACCAGTCCTATTAGTCAAGGTCCCACCCTTATGACCCCATTTAACCTTAGTAACCTCCTTAAAATCCCTATCTCTAAATATAGTCACATTGGGGGTTAGAGCTCCTATGTATATAAGTTTTTTTGGGGGGGTGGGAACCCAATTCAGTCCATAACAAACCCTAATACAATTTAAATGGAAATACGAAATTATAGAAATACTACATATATGTATACAATTATTATTAATTGCTCACATTGTTTAAAATTTGTGATAGCTTATGTCAAGTAGGTTTTCTCTAAGTCACCTTACAATAAATAGAATATGGAACAATGCAGGAAAAGTATGCCAGAGGCAAAGAGCCCTGCAGATACATGAGTGTGGTCCTAGTTCAGCCATTAACTTCCTGTGTGACCTTGGAAAAATCACTTTACTTATCTATGTGTCAATATCCTTATCTCTTAAAGGAGAGGCCTTAAAAAATAATAATCTCTAGAGCTATTTCTACTGTAACACCTATGATTTTGTGACTTTGCTTTACAATTTAGTTAATCAAAAGCTATTCATTCAGGGATGAAGAAGGCTTTAAACACTGGCTACATGCTGCAATTGCTTAGACCTGAGCATAAATATTTGCATTATGCTCAATGGCAATATCTCTTCAATATAAGATGGAAGTGAGATCTGGAAGGTACCAGGTTCCCCTGGTCACCACAGTCAACCTAGGCTGCTGAAGCTATTTACTGGTATCAGTCAGGGTTAAAATCAGGGGGATAACTGCCAAATCTCCACTTCATTTGATGACATTTGTGCACAACTTCCGTAAGTAACACTCCCTTTGGTGAAAACCAGTTTCACAGTGACTTTGAGTCTGTGTGTATGTGTGTGTATGTAATTTTAAATATTTTTAAATAAAATAATTCTATTGGGAATTTTCCTGACTTCTCTTTTTTGGAAGACATATGTCTCATAATTAGCTTATATGAACTCTATTTAATTTGACTGCTTATTTAAAGAGATTTCCACGCTGCATGTGGTATCCACAGGTGCCGTGGGCAATTGATAATGAATGTATGTTAACAAAAATGTCACAGTTGTAATATAATGAAAAAAAGAGACAGAAACACTCTGGGGATAGAAGAATAGATACATCAATCTACGGTCAGGGCAAAAACAACTCTTGGTATTCTTGTGAGACAGGAAAAAGGAAAAAGTATAAAATGAGAGAAAAAGATGTTTTCCAGATAAAATTAAAACCTACCCTGTTTAGTTTAAAATACATTGAGTTTACATTTTTCATTGGAATGTTTTCACTCCTACATACTACTAATAAAATTAACCTGTTTAATGTTACACTTGTCCTGAGCCCTCAAACAGCCATTAGGGCAACCCAGTGTTATATGTGGATAGAATCACAAGTGTTTACTTTTTAATTATTGTATTTTAAAGCTTAAAATATACATTTTCCAGGCAATCTTTAACATCTATTTGTGAAACCACAAGTAGAAATGGATCCTCCAATTTAATTCCCAAAACTAATATGCCTTCTAGTAGAATTTTCTTCCATTATCAATCTATTTATTACTTGTTCTTTCATCTAATAGAAACTATACAGGAGGCAGCCAGACACTGTTCTGGTAACTTGTTACATTGTCCTGGATGTTCATAGGACCTAAAGTCTAATAAATAAGTAAACAAAATACTGAGAAAATAATTGATGAGTTCAAGGAAAAAAAATAAAATAAGATAATGTGATAGATCAGCGGTTCTCAGTGTGGCCCTTGGGCATCACCTGGGAACTTGTTAGAAATGCAAGTTGTTGGGCCCCACTGAACCAGAAACTCTGACACAGCATTCTGTTTTTAACAAGTTCTGCAGGGGATCTGATGCACAGCAAAGCTCAAGAACTCCTGTGATAGATGGCATTGTGGCAGGACAAAAGGGAACTTTAGCCTGAGAACTCTGGAAAGGCCTCTCTGAGCATGTTTGGGCTGAGGTCTGAATATTGAGAAGGAACTCGCCATTTGAGCAATTTGGGGAGGCATTTTCCATGAAGAGAAAGCAGTACTGCGAAGACCTTGAGGCAGAAAATCTTGATGAGTGTGAGACACAAGAAGAAGGCCAATGTGGCTGGCACATCTTGAGAAAGGGAGAGAGTACATGAGATCACGTTGAAGAGGCAAGCAGGGCACATCATGTAGTAGATGGTTTGCAAGTGTCTGTAAGAAAAAGCAAGAATCAAAAAGGGGACAGCATGTAGTCTTAAAGAACAAATCATCAAAAACTATACTCAGGAAGAGTTTTACTCTGTACTTAAAAGATGAGGGTTTTCTCTAAATGTGAGCCTTTATTTCTCTCTTCATTTACCTGCTGTTTGCATACATAATAAAACACAAAATTTATATAACTAAATGCATTATTTTATTTCAATTCACTTGTAAGGTAACAACAGAACTATGAGCTCCTGGGTGGGGGAAGGTATTTAGGATTGTCTCATCATGAGTTTATGTCATATATAATTTATAGTAAAAGCAAACCTGTGATTAATATTTCAGCAACATTGGTATTCACAGAAGGTTTATTGCCCTTGAAGAGTTTATGATCTGGTGGGACAAAAAGTCTAGCAAGGTGTTTTACCATCTCTAATAACCACAATTTCGATTAAATACTTGGATCAAGTTCTCTACTTCCCAGGGGATCATTTGCACATATGTTATGTCTCCCCTGTCTGAAGTCCATTTATTAGGGAACTGAGAAAATAAGGTGATATGGTGGATGCACTCTATTATTGCCCCCATGCTCCTAGTATTCATACCTTTGTGTGGTTCCCCCCCCACCCGCCCCGAGCGTGAGCAGGATCTGTGACTCACTTTTGGCTGATAGAATATGGCAGAGGTGACAAGAGATACTCGAGTGCATGTATATGATTCTCTTTCCCTTGCTGTTTTGAAGAGGCAAGCTGCTACAGTGTGAGCTTCTATATGGAGACATCCATGCAGCAAGGAGATGAGGATGGCATTAATCCATTGAACCAGAAAGAAACTGAGGTCCTTAGTCCATGACCTACAATGAACTGAATGCTGCAAATAACCATGGAAGTTTGGAAGCAGATGCTTCCTCAGTCAAGCATCAGATGAAATTGCAGCCCAGCGGACATCTTGATTACAGCCTGTGATCTCCTGAAGCAAAGGACCTAGCTAAGCCATGCCTGCACTCCTGACTCATAGAAATCATGAAATAATGAATGTGTTGTTTGAAGCACTAAGTTTGTGGTAATATTGTTATGCAGGGGTAAATAATTAATACAGAAAATAAGTAACAGCTTATATTAATTGTTTTCCCTGTGCCAGGTGCTGCTTTAAGTATTTTACATAATTTGACTTATTTATTATTAGTACCATTTTACAGATGAGAAAGCTGAGTCACAAAGCAATAAAGTTACTTGCCTACAGCTATACCTAGGAAGTGAAAGGGCTGTGATCCAAACGCAAAGTCTTAGCTACTACACTACAGTGCTGCTCAGTCTGCCTAGTTATTACACCAATACCAACTACTTAGAAGGTTGAGGTTGGAATTGTCAATTGACCCACAGTATACAAAGAAATAATACATGGTATTCAGTGTGAATTTCCCTGAAATCATTGGTTGTTGTTCCTCTGATTATTCAAATTTTATTTAATTTCCTAAGTGTTATTAAGTGGAAAAGTGTACACTGAGAGGATTAGGTAAGTGTTCAAAATGTTATAAAGAGACAATAAGAAACAAAAAAATTATAAGTTATTAATAATGGCAACTTATATTTGTGCAGCCCTGATCCTTATTATATGCACTCAGATATTTCATCACAGTCTGTCCCCAAAGTAACATTTTGAGAAAAGGAGAGTAGATACTACTCTCATCTCTGAGATGCTATGGCCCAGTAACAATGTTGTCCTGTAAGAGAACAAATTACTGACCATACGATCCTAAAGATTAAAGAGGCTTTAGAAGTTTGATATGGCCAAATGGAACGGCCGGATGACCCTTAACTAAAATTATACTGCAGAGGAGTAAACTATTCTATATCCTTTACCTCTCAAGTCAGAGAGAGAAGAGTGAGCAGTATTAAAGTAGAAGATACTAAGCCATAGCAACAGTGGCCACAGATGAAGAAGCTATCAGGTTCAAAGCAATATGCTTTTTTTCTCTCTTGTCTAAGCATCTGAGGTTGGGAATCAAAGATGGAGACCAACCATGCCTCATGGGTAATCACCCAGTCTCTGCTCAAACACTGTATGATCTACTTCCTCTCCTGTCTTATCTTCTATTACTCTGAGTCTTGCTTGTTTAATTTTGGCCCCTCTGACCTTCTTGCTGTCTTCAGAACAAGACAAGCTCTTTCTCCTATCAGGGTCTTTGCACTGTCTGCTCCTGTCTCCTAGAGAGGTTCTTTCATCAGACCTTCTTATGGCTTTCAGTTGTCTGCTCAAATATCACCCCAAAGATATATTTCTTGACCATTCTATAAAAAAAAAAGGCTTCCTCTGCATTCTTTCATTCCCTTAGTCTGCTTCTGTTTGATTTTCCTTCAAAGCACAAATACATTACTAGAAACTGTTTTTTGTTTTTTGTCTGTTTGTTCCATTGGAATGTAAATTCTAAGTGTGGGGACCTTATTTTCTTGTTCTCTTTTGAATTCTCAGCTCTCACAACAGTGCCTGTGGCATAAAATATGCTCAACAAATATATGTTGAATGAATGAATGAGTGATTACACCCAGGTCAGAGTCTTGTGTCAGGATGCGGGACAATTTCTCTCAGGGTGACATGGGATGATTGGTCAAGAAAGTGGAAATTCATCTAGACAATATTGCTAATAATTTTCCCATCAGGTTTGTAAGAAAATCTCTCAAAGACCTCGTGGAGTCAAGATACTCCCCATGCCTAGTGTCTTAGTTTCTTAGTGCTGCTGTAACAGACTACCACCAATTTAGTGGCTTAAAAGAGCAGATTATTTATTTTACATTTCTGGAGATCAGAACTCACTAAGATAAAATCAAGGTGTCTGCAGAGTTGGTGTTCCTTCTGGGGGCTCTCAAGAATTGTTTTTTGCCTCTTCTAGCTGTTAGGGACCACTAACATTCCTTGGCTCATGGAAGTCTTCTATCTTCAAAGGTAGCAATGGCCAGTGCAGTCTTTCATTCAGGGCATCACTCTTCTGCCTCCCTCTTCCACATTTAAGGAGCCTTGTGATTACATTGGGCCCATCCAGATAAACCAGGGTAATCTCCCCGTTCAAATTCAGTTGATTAGCAACTACAACCTTAATTCTTCTTTGCCATGTAACCTAACTTATTTATAGGTTCAGGAATGAGAATGAGAACATTTTGGGGGCTATCATTCTGCTTATAACTACCAACCCAGTGCTGTTGTCTGTGTGCCTGTGCCTGTGCCTGTGCGTGTGTGTGTGTGTGTTTAATAATCAGGATTTGTTCTGAGCGAGAATCCGAACATGAGAACCATGTTGACTCTTAACATGCGCTGCTTTTATCACAATGTGCTCACAAACTCTCTAATTGAAAAATGTATTCTATTTTTGCTAGAGAACAATATTGTGTTCATCAGACAAATGCTTTATCCTTCTATCTTTTTAGAAAACTGGGATGGTGTTTATTCTTCAGTCTTCTGACTCTTCTCCTGTTCTCTGTGGTTTCTTAAGAGCAGCAAGACTGGTCCTTTGATCATATCTTTAAGGTGTTTCAGCATCCTGGGATGCAGTTCTTTCAACCATAGAAAGTTTTCTCATTAAGGGCACTTGATACTCTCTCTCTTCATCTCTCTTGGCTCTGTTTCCTCCTTGCATTGTTTGTTCTGCCCTCTCAGTTTGAAGATTATTCTTCTTGTTAGATCACTCCACAGGCAAATAGAAGTGATTCCTGGTAACAAAGCAAAAGATTCCCAAAGCAAGGGGCCTAACACTAATCAGAACCAGGCCTCCTCACATTCTGTATCTCCCCACAGTTTATAGGATATGTTTACCCATGCCATCCACCTTCACTTTTATAGCTCTCTTTCTAATTTTCCTTGCTTGAAAGCAACTTTATATTCTTTAGCATTTTTTTTTATCAGCTTTCACTCATTCTGGGCTGGTCTTACTTGAATACACTCTGTTTAGGATCACGCTTTTGCATGTTTAGTGTTTGTAAATCTTAAATCTTAAATTTGGGAGAAAGAATGTCTACTATAAGGCCCACATAAGCAAAGAATGGCCCATCCAAGGTCACCTGTAGCTGAGCAGCTTATGGTCTATTCCTCCCACTATCAGGCACTGCCCAGCCAGTCTCATCCATCATTGTACTTCCCTTCTTCCATCTCTCTTCTGAGTCCTTTTAAATATAAGCTCATCAGAGAGCCCCTTGACAGTCACAAAAGCTTCCTTAGATGTGCCTACCTTTATTCACATGGGGATTATTCATGAATATATGATCAGAATTACATTTTTCAGACCCCCTGTCTCCTTTGAGCTATGTTCCCTTTTAAAGTCTCTGTCCATAGAAGGATGCCATTTCTTGAGAGTCATTTCTTTGATTTAGAGGGGAAAAAGGCATTCTGAATGCCTGAAGAGCATATTTGTGCTTATCTTTGCTCCTTCAACCATCTTTAAGTCAGAAAAATGCACACATTTTCTCCCACAATCCCCATCACCTTCACAGACATCGCCTTACTAATGAGAAGTAAGTTGAGAGGGGCAGTAACCTCTACCTCTTGGAAAATCAAAGTGGTGGTAAAGCACAGAAAGGTAAATATTTATCTGATTTCCTGACTTTGGCACAGTAAGACTTCCTGCCAAAGACTCAATGGTACATGTTCCATTTGCTACTTGGAAGGCCTTTCTGAATCTTACTTCACCCATCTATCAAATGGGGGAAATATCTACCTTAGCCACTTTTCCTAAGGTTTCTAGGGAGGATCAAATGAGAAAAATATGAAAATGTCTTGGAAAGCAAATGCTAAATAAACAGAGTTTTTAAATATCTTTCCCAAGATCCAAAGTCCATCAAGAAAGAACCACAGAAACAATAGACCAGCATTGGCTGGCTAAGCAAAGGCAACAAAACTGAATCCAGGGGCCAGAAAATTCCTGACTTAACTCAGAAATGAAAGGCTGTTGCTTATAGGTGTTCATACCATCATGTGTCGTTAGTCCTACAATTTAAGGTTGCAAATTTTGGGAAATGGAACCTATGCAGAAAAATGAAATTGACTGACAGGCTTCAGTCAGGAAAAGAAGTGTTTAAGAGGTGATCCATTCACTTAATTGTCAATGCTTATATGTGTGAAGTGTGTAGGGCTTAGTGGGAGGTACGAAAATGTAAAAGACAGCCTCTGCCCTCAATGAGCTATCAACTGAGTAAACACTGATATTCAAACTCCAAACATGAATTCAGGAAAAGGTTTCAAGTTTCTCCTAAAGTGCAGCCAACTTTTGGATGCAGAACAGTAGAATAAAAACATGATTTATTTTCACCATATGAATTGACATATAGGCAAATGTAAATCACTCAGTATAATGTAATGATTTCTACCTCAGTCAGAATGGGTTCAGTTATGCTGTCATAACAAGCAATCCCAAAGTTTCAATCACATAAAACAACAAATGTTTATTTTTCATTCATGCCACTTATCTACTTGATATGTGGGGTATCACTATCAAACCTGTTTCAAAGGGGTGAGTGTCTTTTCCATGTCTGCTGGGACACAGTGTGGATAGGACCACTATGGATATATTTACTATCCATGAAAAGAGAGTGAGAAGAACTCTTCCGTTCAGAGCTTCCAAGTCAGAGTCTCAGCTTGGTCTCTGATAGCTATAGGTAGTCTATTATTTAAAGGCCTTTCTCTCAGTCCTACTCTCCTCAGACCTCTCTTCCAATTCCACCACTTGTAGTACTTGGCTTTTAGAAACATCATGATGCTGCTCCTTCTGCCTAGAGCATAACCTGTTCCCCACCACCACCACCAGCATTTACCTAATATTAGTTCTGGGCTAAATTGACAGGTATAAATCAGACACAAAGAAGCACTTCCTTAAAAGCAGTTCTAGCCTTAGAAAACCAGAAGAGGGGTGCCTGGGTGGCTCAGTCAGTTAAGTGCCCAACTCTTGATTTCAACTCAGGTCATGAATGATCTCACGGGTCATG
This sequence comes from Panthera uncia, assembly GCF_023721935.1. Lineage (NCBI taxonomy): Eukaryota > Metazoa > Chordata > Mammalia > Carnivora > Felidae > Panthera > Panthera uncia. The sequence goes on from NC_064810.1 coordinate 83,091,093, forward strand.
AGAGCAAGCCCTACATTGGGCTCTGCACTGGACATGAAGCTGTTTAAAATTCTCTCTCTCTCCCTCTCCTTCTGCCCCTCCTCACTCATGCATGCAGGCTCTAGAAAGAAAGAAAGAAAGAAAGAAAGAAAGCCAGAAGAGTAGTATTTTTTTTATGTGAAAAGTTCTGGTATGAGTCCACCTGAACAACATTCATCCAACACATCTGTACTGGGCCCCAAGTAGGTACCAGACACTTTACTGGACATCAGAGATTCAATGGTGAGCAACACCAACCTGTTCTTGCCCTCCTGGAACTCAGTGCAGAGGAAGACGTTAATCAAACAGTTACACAAATGGATTTTACCAACTGCAGTAAGTGCTAAGAAGGGAAAGAGCAGAGTGTTGTGAATATGTATATTCATTCACATTGTGAATATGTATGTATATTTGACCAGGACACACATGAGGGTGATCTTAAACTTTTACAGCTGACCAAAAAAGGCAAAAATTAATAAAAATGTGAGCACCCTCCATCTTCCTAAAAAAGGGGATGATGTGAAACCAGGAACCATGTGCCAAGTTACAGGCTGGGGGAAAATTCATAATAACTCACCTCAGTCAGATACTCTGAGAGAAGTCAATATCACCGTCATAAACAGTAGAATCTGCAATGATCAAAAGCACTATGATTATCATCGCGTGATTGGGCTGAATATGATTTATGCCGGCAGCCTCAAGGGTGGAAAAGACTCATGCAATGGAGATTCTAGAAGCCCTTTGATATGTGAGGGTACTTTTAGAGTTATTACTGCCTTTGGCCTTCTAGGGAAATGCGGAAACCCTTGAGGACCTGGCATCTATACTCTTCTCTCACAGAAGTATCTCAACTGGATAAATAAGACTATGAAGGGGCAGTTTAGATAAGTGTATTTCATTTCACTTGCCATCACTTGTTAATGTTATCATAAATAAAATCAATTTGTGAAAAAAAAAAAAAAAGTCCTAGGAAGGTTTTCTCAGGGGAGTGGCATTTGAACTGGAACCTGAGGGGTGAGTTATAGTAACTGAGGTTGGGAGGTGGGTTGATGAACTAGGTCAGTGGTTTCCAGACACATAATGGCTACTTATGAGTCACATCAAACAATAGAACTAATAAAATTTAGGAATGGTTTACATTTCTTAGGCAAAATAAATTCCAGACTTGTCCTATAATTGCATCATTCTCAATCACCTGCTTTCCATTCCTCTTCCCCTATTGGAAAAAGTGGAGTTCTGAGCCATGTACTCTGCTTGTACACATCCAGATATGCTTACTAAGGTGGGTTTATTTTGTATGAACATCATCTCTCACATGTCTCTCTTCGATGAGAGGTTGGGAACTAGTGGAGAAGATGACATACAGGGAATTCCAAGCCGATGATTCTTCCACATGTCAAAGGAAAGGTCATTCACAGTAGAGAATGTCAAATGTTACAAAATTTAATTTATCAATTCTTACTGGTAGGATGTAAATAATAATAAAACTATGATTGATTTATTTTTCAAAGCTTTTTGCTGAAAGACATTTTAGAAACTTAGTACTAAGGCAAAGATATCTTCAATGCTGACATGATACAAAGTTAAATATCACATTGGCTTTTATTTTAATGTTTATTTCCTTCTCACATCCCAATCCATTGTGGTCCACATGTACATATATATGATGCATTTTGTATATATTCGCCTCATAACTTGACAGATGGGAGGGAGCTTGCAGTCATTTCTAAAAGCAGACAAAAGGCCGTTGGTTCTGCTCGGCATGATGGTTTGTGAAGACAGAATATCACACGCTTCCGTTGATGATTATATAGCTCTATCCATCTGTCTGCCACTGGAGGTTGGGAGACAGAGACACAGCTCCCACCGTCCCCATAAACAAAAGTAGACCATGCTGTCACCAGTCAGACACGCCAGCTAATTGGAGCTGTCGACAGACACAATATTCTGTGTCAACAGCTCTAGTAACAGTTTGAAACAGCAATGATATGTTGGTTGATGGTGAGGATGACACATGTGTCTCTAATAGCATGCTAGAAATCTGACATAACTAGAAAAGAATTACTAAAATGTGATTCCTGGCCTCTGGTATCCCTGTTCATACTTACCAATCCCTGCAGAGGTTGGGGGAGGGGTGGTTGTAACCCATCTCTCTCAGTATCATTCCACAGGCTGACAGCTTAATTTGATACTCATAATGTCTAACTTTAAAATTAATCTTGCTAAAAAGATTTGTTTCAACAAGCCACCTAACCTTAAACTCTTTGGATAATTAATAAGGCAAAAAAAAAAAAAAAAGGGGGGGGTTTGTATAGCTTTCTAAGTTGAAAATAAAAAGGAGATGTTTTGTCAATTTACCATTTCTGTAACTATACATTTATACTGATATTCGGGAAAGTAATTTTTACACAGTTAAATATATACAAATGCTCATAGACATGGCTTATTCTTGAACTTAATTTCATGATAGACAAAAATAAGCCCAAGACAGAAACACACTTACAACATAAACAAGGTTTTGGAATATAAATGCGTATTGTACATTAATCTCTGTGTAAATTCATACCTTCTAGGAAAACTTTATATCATGCCTTAATAATGAAAAGTCAGGAAGTCCCTTGCTATTTGCAATCATTTATCTTCCAAATAATTTCGTCACCTGACTACCTGAGTTTAAATTTTAGCTCAGCCACTTACTAGCTTAGGTAAGTTAGCTAACCTTTTTCAGCCTTTATTTTCTCATCTATAAAATGTAGGTAAATAACATAAGCTACCTCATAGAGTTATAAGGATTAAATGGGTTATCACTCTCTGAGTGTGTAGAACAGTGCCTGGTATATCACATAATTAGAGGTCAATAAATATTATTATTACTAGTGGTAGTAGTAGTAGATTTCCAAGGAGAACTTTAGTGATTAATGAAAGCAAGAAAATAAATCAAGAACAGTGCAAATGCCAAAGAGCAAAGTTGTGGGCATTACACAGGCCTGAGTATAAATCCTTCAGCCATAACCAGGATTTGTAACTTTGGTCAAGTCACTTAACCTCCCTGAACCTTTTTACTTTGTCTGCAAAAGAGCTAATACTTGTCTTTAAAAGATATTTTGGTCGGGGCACCTGCGGGGCTCGTTCGGTTGAGCGTCCGACTTCGGCTCAGGTCACGATCTCGCGGTCTGTGAGTTCGAGCCTCATGTCAGGCTCTGTGCTGACAGCTCAGAGCCTGGAGCCTGCTTCAGATTCTGTGTTTCCCCCTCTCTCTGCCCCTCCCCTGCTCATGCTCTGTCTCTCTCTGTCTCAAAAATAAATTTAAAAAAAACATTAAAAAATTTAAAAAAAAGATATTTTGGGGGAACCTGGATGGTTCAGTTGGTTAAGCATCTGACTTTGGCTCAGGTCATGATCTCATGGTTGGTGAGTTCGAGCCCCGGATCAGGCTGTCTGCTGTCAGCACAGAGCCTGCTTCAGGTCCTCTGCCTCCCTCTCTCTCTGTCCCTGCCCCCCGGTACTCTCTCTCTTTCAAAAATAAATAAACCTTTAAAAAAACTAAATAAGTAAAAATTAAAAGATATTTTGAAGATTTAAGATAACTTAGAGCACCCAACACAATTCCCAACATGTGGTAGGTATTTCCACCGATTACACCACGTATTCTTATGACTAGTTTGCATTATAAAGCACTTTTATATTTAGACTAATTATTTTTCCTCTAATTAATTCTGTGAAGTAAAGTATAATGACTACTGTACTGGGGAAAAAGTGGTGCTCAGAGTTGTAAAACAAAGGATCAGTGGGTATGGGATTATTGAGGTTAGAATAAGATGTCATCTTCCAATTCTAGGACTAGGGTGATATTCAGCTATTGCCAAATACCTCTTTGCGAGATGACCAAACAACTGAAAGCCTCTTAATTTATTTTTTCCATTCAGACCCCCAAATTTGATGTCTTCAGAGGCCTCTATCCCTCACATTTAGAATCAGCCTTAATCATTACCTACTTACACTTCATCAATATTTCCATATTCCTTGGATGTTTGTAAAGATCAATAAATGGACCCCACAACACTTACCACACCACCACCACCAAAAACAACAACAACAACACAAATGCATATGCACACTGGACTTAAATTATCTTGTTCTTTGAAGATATAAGGAAGACAAGGAAAAAACCTTTCTTTGACAGGCAGGTAAGATACTTTTACAACAAATAAACCACAAAGGAGGATTCTGTGTAAAAGGCATTTCCACATCCCAGCCAATGGCCTACGTCAACAATGTATTCTTTTTATATTTTATTTATTTTTAATTTTTTTTTATTATTTCTTTCTAGAGAGATAGAGTGTGAGCAGGGGAGGGGCAGAGAGAGACAGAAACAGAGAATCCCAAGCAGAGTCTGTGAAGTCAGTGTGCAGAGCCCAAAGCAGGGCTTGAACCCACAAAACCTTGCAAGATCATGACCTGAGCCAAAATCAAGAGTTGGACACCTAACTGACTGAGACACCCAGGAACCCCAACAATATGTTCTTTTTAAGTCATAATGTTACCAATTGTACATAAATAATAAAATAACCATATGCAACACAGAATTGTCTGGTTACTTCATGTCACAGTCACTGTATAATGTAAGGTGTTTAGCTTTCACTTCCAATGACTAAGAAGGTAATGGGGCTTTACTTTCTATGAGGCTAGATAAGCAACTGAGCTCTGACCATTAGATCCTGCTTTCTGGAATTAGCGAGGTCCCTTTTTGAAAGCATGAGGAGAGCAACGTTGACCTTTCCAGAGAGGAACTAATGCTTCAGCTTTGGCTTCTTCCCTCCTATGCCAGGTGACTTGAACCTGCTAGCTCAGATTTGCCACCCAATGCACCTGCCCTTCACTTCCACCAGTAGAGCCATTTATGTCGTCCTTTGCGTTTCCCCACCTCTGGTTCTTTATTCATGGCGGCAGCCTGACATACTGGATCTTTCATGCCTCTAAATGACCAAAGCCATCAAACTCCATCTATGCTTTAAGGATCCTGTTACAATGGTCCCCTTCAGAAAGGGGGTTCCCTGATTCTCAGTACACCTCTCCCGAGCTCAAATGAAGGGGGTAAATCTCTCCCTCATTTGAATTCTCCCTAATATGGCACTTGTTATTTTTTTTTCCATGCAGTATAATCAGTTGCTTACAAGCCTTATTTTTTCCCCTGTATTGTCAACTCCTTGGTAGCAGGATTCAGGTCAGATTCATTTTTGTTTTTCATGTAGAGCTTAACATCTCTCTGTATTTCTTAGTTACTTGAATAAATGAATAAATTCCCCTCATTCTTTTTCACTTCAAATATTTAAACTTCATATGCTTAAGTGGACAAAACCATAACCACACAATATATCCAGGAGGAGGAAAGGCATGTAAGGTGGACATGATGGCAATTTAAATGCTGAGGCTTGAGATTCTTTTTTAACATCAATCCCATTTCTTCTTTAGGCCCTGGGTTGCTTGAGAATATGGTTTACAGCAATGTATTTGCTTTGGCCAATTCCATTATTAAGATAATCAACATGTTTTAACTTGAAATCCATGGTAAAAGAATTTTCCCTGTATGATTATTAACATCTACTCACATTAGTGCTATCTTCTCTAATTCCTCCTATAAAAGTAGCTACATATGCATAAGCTTTGACAAATCTCCTTGCTTTTCTACACATAATCTCTAAGTCAAGAATTAATCCAAGGTAAATGACTTTTCAGGTAATGGGGCAGACATGCACATTGCACAACGCTAGGAGGCGCCAGTGAAGAGAGCCTAATATAAAGGACACTCCTGGTGTTGTGCAACACACAGTCTGCATGGCTGCATGAAGTTCCCTGAGGTGGAGAAACCTCAGAGAAACAACTTGAGTACATACCTATAATTCAGAGTATTTTCACTCATATTCCAAGGAAAAATAATAAGCTGGGCTTCTAATTATATACATGAAATGGCTTGATAATATTAAAATAATGCTTTTTGTTATGGTTGATTATAACTCACTGTAAACATTGTAGAAAGTACAGGAAAGTGAGAAGAATATAAATCCTTATCTCAGAGACTAAAAGTCCTTATCTCAGAGATTATCACTCTCTTAACCTCTGTATCATATTTCCTTGTGGTCCACCTATATGCACATATGAAAGTATGTATCTGCATACTTGAGAATATGCTCTCCATGCTACTTCTTGAAACTTAACATTATATAACAAAGCCTTTCTCAAACTTGCCTATTGAACAGAATAACCTGAAGAACTTGTTTAAAATATAGACCTTTCAGAATTTTCCATAAGAGAACCAATTCACTAAGTTTGAGGTGGATCCCAAGAATTGGTATTTTTAACAGCTACCCACCGCGATGTAATTTTTATTTTCAGGCAAGTTTGAGAAACAGTGATTTCATAAGCATGTCCAAAGGTATTCAGGTGATTTCTGAACAAAGGAAAACAGTTTAACCTAATTCTCTCAGCCTTCTCAGCTGTGTGGATCAAATGCAGTTATAGTATAAAACTGGAAAATTGAGTGCACTGAACAAGCAAGAAAATGCTCCCAATGCCCCAACTCTCCTTAACGTCCTGACCCTGGCCATGAGCAAGAATTATCTAGTGACCCAGATATTCCCCATCAGGTTGGAATGGGCCAGAGATAATGTTAGTAATGTCCCTTGAAACCAGACTCGGGGAACTCTACAGAAATTCTCTGGGCAAAATCAATCTCCTTATATGAGGAACTGATCATTTGTGCCAGTTTGCCTGTTCCCTCCCAGGCTGTACCTGTAGTTCTGGCATATATTGTTAATAATAATGCCTTCTTTCACTTTCAGGAGTGTCCCAGGTTAGAAAATAAATCCATGGGTGCTAACTTATAGGGTCATTTCCACCTTCTTCTCTGATCCATATAACAGAAAGGAGGCTTCCTTCTCATTGGATCCTTCATGTCCAAAACCTTTTTTTTTTTTTTCCAAAGTGGAGATCTTATTAATGAATCAACTGCTCTCTTGCATAGAAGAACAATGTTAAATAAAACTGAGAACCAAACCATTCCCATGGTGAGGTCTTTCTGGCCAATTAAAGGTTATTATTTTGCCATTTTTCTCAAAGCTCTGGAAGTTCATAAACTTGTTAAGGTGTGCTCTCCTTTTAAGAAATCTTCTAAACACTCTGCCACAAAAAGTTCTGCAAAAATAGCATTTTAATTACTGTAAAAGAATCCATTTAATATTTACTTATTATAGACAACGAGCTTCTTAATTTTCACTATGATAAATATAATTGTGATTAATATCTCTATTCATGTATTATTAGTCATTATTTCTTTAGGGTAGTGTTCTAAAAGTTAGCCATGATATTTAAAGTAACTCTTCTTCCTCAAAAGAACCCCCCTATTTTATTTTATTTTATTTTATTTTATTTTATTTTATTGTTTGTGTGTGTGTTCCAATAAAATGTTATTTACAAAATTAGGTGTTGAGCTGGAGTTGCCTGGCTTCAAAGTTAGGCCCCCGTTTTTAAAAATAAATGATAGTTACAAAGAATTCAAGAAAAAATTAATGGGAATAGCCTGCAACACTTAAGTGTTAAAAGCCACTCTCTCATTGGTTGTGCTTAAGAATATATGACTGAAGATGGATTTAAGATGGTGAAGTGTATGGGGACCTTGAGCCTGAAGCACAGCTAGATCAGCATCAAACCATTTTTTTTTAACGTTTATTTATTTTTGAGACAGAGAGAGACAGAGCATGAATGGGGGAGGGTCAGAGAGAGGGAGACACAGAATCTGAAACAGGCTCCAGGCTCTGAGCTGTCAGCACAGAGCCCGACGCGGGGCTCAAACCCATGGACCGCGAGATCATGACCTGAGCCGAAGTCGGCCGCTTAACCGACTGAGCCACCCAGGCGCCCCAACATCAAACCATTTTTAACACATAAAAAGTTGATCTGAAGATTAATACTACAGTGTGCATAATTTGAGCCAGAGAACTTGGCAGGTACATGGTGTGGAGGCATGAATTGGGGGAGAGAAAAGTCATGGAGCCACGGAGAGTAGGGAGACGTTTTCACAAAAAGAGGACAGAGAGAGAAAGAGAAAAGGGTAGACAGCAAGGCATTAGGATCGCTCAAGAAAAGCACTCCCCCCAAAAGTAGCTGGAGGGAAAGAGAGAAAAAGTGAAAACACTTGCAGGGGACTGGACAGGAAATCTGTTTCCCAAAACCATTGGCAGGGAGAGAGGGGAGAGTTTCAATGCCACCAGGATTCTATGAACAGTGAAGCACAAAGACTGTTGAGGAAGTAGGGTGAACCCTCAGAAGCAGGAAGCACAGTCTGAGGGGTACATGTGCCACACAGGGAGAAGTAGTTCCCCTGTTTGGAGTGCATTTGGTAGAGGTTGTATGGCCTCCTTCTCAGCAAAAGTCCCAGCGGACCCCAGAGAGCTGCCACATTTACTGATACTGGAAAAAGATGCCAGAGTGCAGCAAAACCTGGTTCTGGCTGTGTGTTGTGATTTACCATAAACTCTGAGCCTTTTCCACTGAGGAATCACATGAACATTTTCTGGGACAAGCCAGAACCCCATCATTGCTTGGCAAGACCCTCCCCCAGAGAATCAGCGATGGTCCAAGCCATGGGGTCTCTAAAGTGTTGGGTTTTGAAACACAGCCCCACCTGGTATAAAACTCTGGAGGGAGGCACCTCTTGGCTGGCAGACAGCTTGGAAACAGAGTAAAGGCAGGGAGCAGACAGAAGCTTGAGACAAAGGAAGGGTGCTTGATTGCATGTCCATGAGGGCACAAAATTCCTACACCAGAGACTAGACAGCTGGGTGAAGCTATTTTCACTTCTAGAACACAAGCATGTATGCACATGTGCACACAGATCTGCCCAACTAAGAGGCACCACCAAGTTAAGAACAGTTCCTAAAACCAAGTCCCATCCCCCTGTGCCCTCCAGGCAGATTCACCAGAAGACCAGCATAAATCCCTTCCATCTGCCATAGTCTATGGACTATAGTGTGCTACAAAGTTTCAGTTATAGGGGCTACTGCATGTAACTTCATTTGAGTTTCATTCTGTTTGTTCATTTCTGCTTCTGTTGCTTTCTTTTTTCTTTTCTTTCTCTTTATTGGGTACGGAAAGAGCAATTTTTTAATCTATTCTATTCTATTCTATTTATTTTATTCTATTTTATTATTTTGAAGTTTTTTTAATTTAAAAAATTATTTTTTTTCCTTTCTTTTTTCCCTCTTTTCTATCAAGCTTCTTTCAACAAGCTGACTGAAACACACCTAGGATCTACTTTCCTTCATTTTCTTTGTTTTGTTTTGTTTTTAATTTTTTAATTTTTCTTTTTTATTTTATTAATTTTTTTCTTCCTCCAAAATCACAAGATGGAGGAATTCACCCCAAAAGAAACAACTGGAAGAAATAACAACCAGGGATTTAATTACTGCAAGAATACGTAAGATATCCGAATTAGAATTTAAAACCATGATTATAAGAATACTAGCTGGGGTTGAAAAAAGCATAGAAGACCCCAGAGTATCCCTTTCTGCAGAGTTAAAGAAATAAACTGTAGTCAGGCCAAAATTGAAAATGCTATAACTGAGATGCAATCTTGAATATTTGCTGTGATTGCAAGGATGAATGAAGCAGAGCAGTGAATCAGTGATATAGAAGATAAAATTATGGATAACAATGAAGCAGGAAAAAAAAAAGGGAAACAAAGGCAAAAGATGACAATACAAGAGTTAGAGAACTCAGCGATTTATTAAAGAGGAATAACATTCATATCATAGGAGTCCCAGAAGATGAAGAAAGAGAAAAGGGGGAAGAAGGTTTATGTGAGCAAGTTATAACTGAGAACTTTCCTACTCTGGAGAAGGACACAGACATCAAAATCCAAGAAACACAGAGAATCCCTATTAGCTTAAATAAAAACCCACCATCGCCAAGGCATATTATAATCAAATTCACAAAATACACTGACAAGGAAAGAATCATGAGAGTAGCAAGGGAAAAAAAGTTCTTAACCTACAAGGGAAGACAGTTCAAGTTTGTAGAAGATCTATCCACAGAAACATGGCAGACTAAAAAGAAGTGACAGGATATATTCAATATGCCGAATCAGAAAAATAAGTAGTCAAGAATTCTTTATCCAGTAAGTTTGTCATTCAGAATAAAAGGAGAGATAAAGAGTTTCCCAGACAAATAAAAAACAAAGGAGTTCATGACCAATAAACCAGCCCTGCAAGAAGTTATAGGGGGGACTCTTTGGGTGGAGAAAACAAAACAAAACAAAACAAAAAAATACCAAAAGCAACAAAGACTACAAAGGACCAGAGAATATTACCATAAACACCAAATTTACAGGGAACACAATGGCACTAAATTCATATCTTTCAATAATCACTTTAAATATAAATGGACTAAATGTTCCAATCAAAAGACATAGGGTATCAGAATGGATTAAAAAAAAAAAAGACCTATCTATATGTTGTCTACAAAAGACTCATTTTAGACATAAAGACACTTGCAGGTTGAAAGTAAGGGATGAAGAACCATCTATTATGCTAATAGATGCTAAAAGAAAGTTAGAGCAGCCATACTTATATCAGACAAACTAGATTTTAAGAGAAAGACTATAACAAGAGATGAAGAAAGGCATTATGTCATAATTAAGGGGTTTGTCCACCAAAAAGTTCTAACAGTCCTAAATATTTATATCCCCACTTGGAGACACCCAAATATATAAATCAATTAATCACAAATATAAAGAAACTCATTGATAATAGTATCATAATAATAGGGAACTTTAACTCCCCACTTAACAGCAATGGACAGATCATCTAAGCAGAAAATCAAGGAAACAATGGCTTTGAAAGACACACTGGACCAGATGGACTAAACAGATACATTCAGAACATTTCATCTTAAAGCAGCAGAATACACATTCTTCTTGAGTACACATAGAACATTCTCCAGAACAGATCACATACTGGCTACAAATCAGCCCTCAACAAGTACAAAAAGATCGATATCATATCATGCATATTTTTAGACCATAACACTATGAAACTTGAAATCAACCACAAGAAAAAAATTTGCAAAGACCACAAATACTTGGAGATTAAAGAACATCCTACTAAAGAATGAATGGGTTAACCAAGAAATTAAAGAGGAAATAAAAAAAAGTATATGGAAGCCAAGGAAAAAGAAAATATGACAGACCAAAATTTTTGGGATGCAGCAAAGGTGGTTATAATAGGGAAGTATACAGCAACCCAGGCCTTCCTAAAGAAGGAAGATATGTCTCAAACATACAACTTAACCTTACACTTAAAGGAGCTAGAAAAAGTACAGCAAATGAAGCCCAAAACCAGCAGAAGAAGGGAAATAATAAAGATTAGAGCAGAAATTAATGATAAAAAAAAAAAAAAAAAAAGTAGAGCAGATCAATGAAACCAGGAACTGGATCTTAGAAAGAATTAACAAAATTGATAAACCCTTAGCCAGACTGATCAAAAAGAAAAATGAAAGGAGGACCCAAATAAATAAAGTCACAAATGAAAGAGAGATCACAACCAACACCACAGAAATACAAACAATAATAAGAGAATATTATAAACAATTATATGCCAACAAATTGGGCAATCTGGAAAAAATGGACAAATTCCTAGAAACATAAACTACCAAAATTGAAACAGGAAGAAATAGAAAATTTAAACAGACCCATAACCAGTAAAGAAATGGAATCAGTAATCAAAAATCTTCCAACAAACTAGAGTCTGGGGCCAGATGGCTTCCCAGAGGAAGTCTACCAGACATTTAAAGAAAAGTTAATACCTATTCTTCTCAAACTGTTCCAAAAAATAGAAATGGAAGGAAAACTTCCAAATACATTCTATGAGGCCACCATTACCTTGATTCCAAAACCAGACAAAAACCCAACTAAAAAGAAGAATTACAGGCCAATATCCTTGATGAACGTGGATGCAAAACTTCTCAACAAGATACTAGCAAATTAAATCCAACAATACACTAAAAGAATTATTCATCATGATCAAGTGGGATTTATTCCTGGACTGCAAGTCTGGCTCAATATCCACAAATCAATCAACATGATACACCACAGTAATAAAAGAAAGGATAAGAACCACATGATCCTCTCAATAGATACAGAAAAAGCATTTGACAAAATACAGCATTCTTTTTTGATAAAAACCCTCAATAAAGTAGGAATACAAGGAACATATCTCAACATTATAAAGGCCATATATGAAAGACCCACGGCTAATATCATCCTCAATGGGGAAAAACTGAGAGCTTTCCCCCTGAGATTAGGAACACAACAGAGATGTCCACTCTCACCACTGTTGTTTAACATAGTGTTGGAAGTCCTAGCCTTAGCAATCAGATAACAAAATGAAATAAAATGCATCCAAATCAGCAAGGAAGAAGTCAAGCTTTCACTCTTCACAGATGACATGACAATCTATGTGGAAAACTCAAAAGACTCCACCCAAAAACTGCTAGAACTGATAAGTGAATTCAACAAAGTCGCAGGATGTAAAATCAATGTACAGAAATCAGTTGCATTTCTGTACACCAATAATGAAACAACAGAAAGAGAAATTAAGGAATCGAACCCATTTACCATTGCACCTAAAAACATAAAATACCTAGGAATAAGCCTAACCAAAGAGGTAAAAAATCTTTATGCTGAAAATTACAGAAAGCTTATGAAAGAAATTGAAGAAGATGCAAAGAAATGAAAAAAACATTCCATGCTCATGGATTGGAAGAAAAAATATTGTTAAAATGCCTATGCTACCCAAATCAATCTACATATTTAATGCAATCCCTATCAAAATAACACCAACATTCTTCACAGAGCTAGAGCAAACAATTCTAAAATGTGTATGTAACCAGAAAAGACCCTGAATAGCCAAAGCAATCTTGAAAAAAGAAAACGAAAGCTAGAGGCATCACAATCCTGGACTTCAAGCTGTATTACAAAGCTGTAATTATCAAGACAGTATGATACTGGCACAAAAACAGACTCTCAGATCAATGGAACAGAATAGAGAACCCAGAAATGGACCCCCAAATGTATGCTCAACTCATCTTTGACAAAGTAGGAAGGAATATCCAATGGAAAAAAGGCAGCCTCTTCAGCAAATGGTGCTAGGAGAACTTGACAGCAGAAGAATGAACCTGGACCACTTTCTTATACCATACACAAAAATAAACTCAAAATGGATGAAAGACCTAAATATAAGACAGTAAACCATCAAAATCCTAGAGGAGAAAATGAGCAATAACCTCTTTGACAGCAACTTCTTACTACATATGTCTCTGGAGGCAAGGGAAACAAAAGCAAAAATGAACTATTGGGACCTCATCAAGATAAAAATCTTCTGCACAGTGAAGGAAACAATCAACAAAACTAAAAGGCAACCAACAGATTGGGAAAAGATATTTGCAAATGATATATCAGATAAAAAATTAGTATCAAAAATCTATAAAGAATTTATCAAACTCTAACCCAGAAAATAAATCATCCAGTGAAGAAATGGGCAAAAGACATGGACAGACAGTTTTCCAAAGAACACATCCAAATGGCTAACAGACACATGAAAAGGTGCTCAACATCACTCATCACCAGGGAAATACAAATCAAAACCACAATAAGATGAGACACAACCTGTCAGAATGGCTAAAATTAACAACTCAGGAAACAAAAGATGTTGGTGAGGATGCAGAGAAGGGGGAACACATTTGCACTGCTGGTGGGAATGAATGTAAACAGTTGCTGCCACTCTGGAGAACAGTATTTTTTTGAGGTTCCTCAAAAAATTAAAAATAGAGCTACCCTACCACCCAGCAATTGCACTACTAAGTATTTATCCAAAGGATACCAGAATGCTGATTCGAAAGGGCACAAGAACCCCAATGTTTATAGCAGTGCTATCAACAATAGCCAAATTCATCTTTTGGGATGAGCACTGGGTGTTGTATGGAAACGAATTTGACAATAAATTTCATATATTAAAAAAAAAAAAAATAGCCGAATTATGAAAAGAACCCATATGTCCATCAACTGATGAATATATAAAGAAGATGTGGTGTATATACATAGACACAATGGAAATTACTCAGCTATCAAATAGAATGAAATCTTGCCATTTGCAACAACATGAAAGGAACTAGAATGCATTATTCTAAGCAAAATAAATGAGTCAGAGAAAGACATATGTAAGATTTCACTCACATGTGGAATATAAGAAACAAAACAGATGAACATAAGGGAAGGGAAGGAAAAATAAGATAAAAACAGAGAGGGAGGCAAACCATAAGAGACTCCTTTTTTTTTAAGAAAATTTTTTTAATGTTTATTTATTATTTTGGAGAGACAGAGAGAGAGAGAGACAGAGAGTGAGTGGGGGAGGGGCAGAGACCCAGAGGGAGACACAGGATCCAAAGCAGGATCCAGGCTCTAAGCTGTCAGCCCAGAGCCCGACATGTGGCTTGAACTCACCAGCCATAAGATCATGACCTGAACCGAAGTTGGATACTTAACCGACTAAGCCACCCAGGTGCCCCCATAAGAGATTCTTAAAAAGAGAACAAACCGAGGGTTGCTGGAAGGGTGTTGGGTGCAGGGGAAGGGCTAGATGGATGATGGGCATTAAGGAGGGCACTTGTTGGGATGAGCACTGGGTGTTGTATGTAAGTGATGAATCACCAAATTCTACTCCTGAAACCATTATTACACTATATGTTACCTAACTTGGATTTAAATCAAATTTTTAAAAAATAATATAAAACATTTAAATTAAAAAAAGAATATATGACTGAAACATGAAATTCAGATATTTCTGCTAAAATCTGCAACATCAGAAATATCTGTCTTGATTTTAGAACAACAGCAAGATGTCTGAGTTGCTGCCTGATACTGAGTTACATACCTGGTAGCTCCTCTTCCTTTACTTCAGATGGAACAGAGGAACATGAAGAAATGGTTGGATCGGCCCTGAACTAACATAGAGACTTGTCACTCACCTTCGTCTCGCCAATTACTGGAGATGGGATTCTATCGTCACAGAAAAGTCAGTATGAGATGTCCTCTAGAAGGATGAGGGTAAAATAGAACGAGGACAAATGAGACACTGTGCTTTATGCAACCAGTTAATGAGAGGGAGATCCACATGTAAGTAGCTGAAGTCCCCAATATTGAGATAAGAATGTGATCAATCATTCATTCACTATTTATTTATTGTTTCCTTCAATTGATATTTGTTGAATAACATTGTTTTGCAAAATATCCCAATATTGAATCATTATGCTGTATACTGGATACTAATATATTGTCATATGTCAATTATACCTCAATAAATAAATATATATATACCAACTATTGCCAGACACTGTTCAAGGCAATAGAAACGGATGAGTAAATAAACTAAAATCACAGTCTCCCTGAAGACTACATTCTAATAAGGGGGATGGGTTATTTTACAAAGATGAGTAAGTAAAATATTTAAGACGCTAGTGATAAGTAAGTGCTAAGGAGAAAAAAATCAAACAAGGAAGAATAATATGAAAAATGGGAGTTGAAATTCTAGTTAGAGTTTCCAGAGAAAATGACTTTTGAATAAACAGCTGAAGGAAACACATAGCAATGTGAGTATCTCAGGAAAGAGAATTTCTGGAAGAGACCATAGAAAGAGCACAGTTCCTGGGGTAGAAGGTGCCTTGGGTGTTCAGGGAATTGCCAGGCCAGTGTGGCAAAGCAAGATAAGATCAGAAGGGTGGGGGCGATTTTCTAGGCTATCAGAAAGATGTTTGGTTTTTACACTGAACGCACAACAGGATTTTTAGTGGAGCAGCTTGAAGATTTTGAGTGGAGGAGGGATTTGACTTATACTGAATTACTCTCTGCTTTGAGAATAGACTTGATGGGTGTGGGATGGTGGGAGGAAAGGAGGTCAGGAGGTGAAGAGGGATGGCAGAAGCAGAGAAACCAGCTAGAAGGTTATTTGCAAGGCAACCAGATGAAAGGTGATGGAAATTTGCACAAGATGGTGGCAGTGGAGGTGGTGAGAAGTGCCTGAATGTTGGATCTGTTCTGAAAATGGGGCCAAGACAATTTGCTGACGGATCAGATATGGGGTGAGAGAAAGGGAGAGGAGTCAAGGACGACGCCGAGGTTTCTTTCTTGAATTGCTACGAATGGGATTGCCATCAGCTGAGATAAAGACCACAAGACGAGGCGATTTGGAAGTGATGAGCAGGAGCTGTGTTATGCACTAATTTGTTGTGAGATGCCTGCTGATCATCCAAGTGGAGACTCCAATCGGGCAGTTGAGCACACAGGTCTGGAATTCAGGGCAGCAGTCCAGACTGCAGGCGTGCGTTTGGGAACCATCAGCATATGGATAGTATGTAAAGCCATTAGACTTGATGAGACTATCACAAGAATGAGCTTAGATGGAAAAGATCACCAAGGAGGACACACCAATATTAGAGTGAAGTCAGAAGCTAAGTGGTAAAAAACAACAACAAAAGGTATTTTTCGTGTACGTATGGGTTTGTTGGCTGGCACATGTACCAAGTTTGAATGTTTCTCAGAAGAGTTAACCAGACTGTATGCTGTGCATAAGGCAGTCAATCTGCCTCAGGTGTGTCCTCCATGGGGTCCAGCATAGAGACGCGGTAAGCATTAAAGCGAGAATTGAATTGGCTGGAAGAAATGTCATATAGTTTTATGATCTAACTTTGCTTCTTTCTGCCTAAAATTCCTACATTTCAAGTCCTAGAATTCAAAGCCATTGTTGGTAAAATCACTCTAGTGCAATGACAATTACATACACCAAAACATTAAAGTGTCAAATAATTAGATATATTCATTAGGCTGTTAACGCTTTAGATATTTTCCTTAGGGATTTAGCAGCCGCTACAATCTGACCACTGTCTATTTTTGTATCAGGGCTTTGCTTAGGTGGATCCTAAATGACTTACCATCAGATTTTTAGAAGCCCTATCAAATGAATTATTTTTCTAAAAAAGCACACATGACCTGATAGTATAGAAATAGTCATGCATTCGTATACATGTGAATATCAAGAAACTGTAGGTCTTCGTTGGCTCATGAAAAAAAATTGCAAAAATATTATAAAAATAAGAGTCACTATAAACCTCATTTAGGGAGTACTTATTAGGGTCACAGAAAAGAAAATCTATTTGACTGGCTCAGGGCCAATAAGTGGAGCAGTTACATTGTCACGGACGAAGTACAAAAGGGGATGTGTCTTCCTGTTTGATCTACAGCCTCAGCTGGTCCAGAAACACTAACTCTGACTCTGGGTTTGGCGTGTACATTGTACTCCTAGGAAGAAATAAGGAAAAAAAAAAAAAAAAAAACAATGGTTAAAAAGAATAGAGAAAATGAAGAAAAAATAAATCCATGACGTTCGAATCCTTGTAGTCTGTCCCAGTATAAGTTGATGGATTGGTTCTTTATTCACCATTTCTCTACTTAAGATGTTATAAAACTAATACATTAGAGTTATAAAGAATTTATTGATCATGTCTGAAAACAACTTGTTTGTGGAATATGTAAATACCGAGTTGGCCACTGACTTGTGTTTTAAGGAGTGAAGGTATACTTAGAAAACTAATAAATGGGATTAGACAAGATAAATGTAATAGTGAGCACTTCTCTCCATCTACACATCTCCCTTGGCCATTAGACTCCAGAGCACATATTTACATGGAGAGGATTACATGTGCATTTTTAGCACAAGTGTTCACTCATGATGTCAGAAGATTGGAGCAGAGATTCCAACTAAGCAATAAACGATTTTCTCCCTGGAGTCGTGCAGCAGGCTCCACAAGCCCCCAGGAGGAATCAGCACAAACACCGTGACCGTTATTTACTAACTGGGACTCCAGCAGCTGGGCTGTTTGCATGATATGCAAATGGGCACATCATTCAAGGAAGAAAGGATGAATGCTCTGGCACTTGCAGGGCAAACATTAACTGCTATGGGAAGAGGGCCAGCAGAAGAGAAACCAGACAGAAGTGAGTGGGTGGCGAGGGGCAGGACAAGAAACATCTTCCAAATAGGCAAAATGCAGGAGGCAGACACTGCTTGCTGGGAACCGTTCAGCACTCTCAGCCTCGGTAAACAACAGATGGGTGTGTGCTGTAGCCCATCTCCCGCGGAACAGTGAATTTCCTCTCTACCCAATTTCTTGCTCTGAATCACGTTCGTAAAACATTTTTTATGTGGAAAGTTACTGAGAGGTACAGAGGGAGAATATTAACTGAAAGAGCAAAGGCTAAGGGCGCTAAGAGGACACAGTGATAGGGACAAAAGCATACCTGGAGTCAGACCTACCTTGGCAGGAATTTCAGTTCTACAATTTAACAGCTATGGGTATTGGGCAAGAGTTTCAGTCCTTCTGTCTCAATTTCCTTGTCTGTTATGTGGGCATAATAGTACTATGTCATAGTAGGATCTCTAAGATTTAGTACATCTTCTCTATGTAAAGTGCCTCCTACCAACATAGCAGTAACTGTTTAGTATTAGAGCTGAAACTTGAATTATTCAGGTTTTGTGACGCCAAAGTGCATCAGTTCCTACGAAGTCCAGAGATTTAGAGATTTAGAGATTTAGAGATATAGCCCTATGGTCACTCTGTATCTTGAGGGCTTCCCAGTTCAGCATTGGAACATTTGCTTTGGTTACAAAGCAACTCTACTTCCAGACAGGTTATAAGACCTGTGGGTGAAATCCAGGTTTTTTTTTAAGCTCCAGTTTAACCGAGTCTGGAAGCTTATAGATGCCAAAACACTTTGTTGCCTTGATGGCATATGTGTGTAGAGTGTAAGGTAAAAGAGCATCACTGGAATGAACATCTGTGTATCCACCAACACAAGTCTGGCACTTCTTCCTTTTAGTTAATATTTGCAGGGAGTTTCATTTTGAATCCTGTCACTTTCAACTTTTCTATATCCCTATAGCTTTGTAAGGGCCTTGTAAATACCATACAATTGGGTTTTTTTAATCCAGTCTAACAATCTTTAAATTAGCATTTTTGTTCATGCTGCTAATATATTTAGATTTATTTCTACCATATCATCTGTTCTTTTTATTTTCTTTCATGCTCCTTTCTCCTTTTTGTTTCTTCTTTCTTGACTTTTCTTAGGTTAAGTGTTTTTCCTTCCATTTTTCCCTCTTCTAACATATTTTATTTCTATTCTGTTATCGGTGATTACCCTAGTAAGTTAAACATGCATTTGTACTTTATCAAGCGGGTAGCTAATAACCCTATCCTTCTCTTAGACTATGTAACCAAATAATAACATACTTCTCCTAAACTGTAACTATGTAAATCATAGAACACTAAGTCTAATAACAGCTTTCCAGCTTCTATATTCTTACTGCCTCACATTTCATTTCTCATTTTTAACCTCACAAATTGATCGTTATTGTTTTATGCAGTCAATGTTTGCTTAAATTTGCTTATAATTTACTACTTGAAAAAAAAAATCCTGCCTGATGCATCTCAAACTTCCCATTTGGGATCACTTTCCTGCCTGAGGTATATTCTGTAGTTGACAAACTCACCCAATAAAAAATGACTTTTTCCATCCTTGCTTCCAGGAAATATTTTCAAGAGTATATAATTCTAGGTTTTCTCAACACCTTATCAGGATCATTCTAGTATTTTTTATGTTCCATTGTTGCTGCTGAGAAGTTGGCTGACAATATAATTGTCATGCCTTTATAGGTAGCCCTTCTTTTGTCTCTAGCTACCTTTAAGATCCTCTTTATGTCTTCATTGTTCTGCAGTTTCACTAAAACTGGGCTAGCTATTAATACTTTTTAATTATTATTCTTCGGATTCTTTGGACTTCTATCTAAGAAGTGTATTTTTCATTTCAGTCACTGTTTCTTCATGTATTGCTTCTTCCACACATTCTCTCCATGCTTCTGAAATTCTATCTACGTGTTCTTAACTACTCATTATTGTTATAACTCTCTGTGCTTCATTCCACATAATTTCATTGGAGCTTTCTACTAGTGCATTACTGAGTTTTCAGCTATTTCCAATCTGCACTTAATTTTATCCATTGAGTTTGTCATTTCAATTACTATATCTGGCTCTTTTTAATCTGTTTCAAAATGTTTTAGTTTTCTATATTCTCTCCCTTTATTTCTTTAAATATATAAACATATTCATTTTACATTTGTGTGAGACACTTTCAGTTAAATCTGAAGGTTTTTCCAGTTCTGAGTCTGTTGGTTCTTGTTCATGGTATCTTGTTTGCATGGGTATTATTTGATTTTTGACTATGAGCTCATGTTTATTAGAAGTTCAACCTGGAGGAATTTGGGGGAGCTGGGTGTTACATGGGTTTTTCTATACATTTGTGTTTCCCTGCCTTAGACACATGAGCATGGCTTACCTAATATTTCTTTACAACTAACTATTGGCTTTAGGATTTTTCAGCCCACCCAGATAGTATGTTTTTAGACTACAAACCTAGGCAAGGACTCACTAGTAGCTGAGAATACTCAGGAGATTTTTTTTTCTCATCTTCCTACCACCAAGACTGAAACCAGGCCATTTTTCTTACTTTCTCTGGGGAATTGAGGTTTTTATATTTTTATCTTTACTCTGAGGCTATAACCCTTTACACTTTTAACTCCATATCAAGGTCTCTTAATTAAATTCCTCTCCTTGAGTAGGTTCTATGTTTTACCTCCTGTCCACAGTATGAAAATTGAAACTCAAAGTCACTGAAGTTCAACTAGCTTCCGTGTGTTCAGTTTTCCCCTCTGGGTTTCACTTTCACTTAGTATTTGACCTCTCAGGAATAGTTACCTTCTTGCCAGCTCACCAGCACCTTTAAAAATATCTTTTGTATATTTTATATAACATTTATCCAGTTCAATAGCAGAGTTAGCCAGGATCTCTAGCTGGCCATACTGCTGGATATGGAAATTACGATGAATTTCCACCAAGTAGGAGATTAAATCTGTCTTCCACTAATCTGTCCTGAAACTCTAAAACTAGTCATGAACTTCTCTTCCTTGATTCCTATTGTCTGAAAAAAAATATATTATTTTTAATTTTTTTAAAGATTTTTTTTAAGTAATCTCTACCCAACATGGAGTTCAAACTTACAAACCCGTAGGGCACCTGGGTGGCTCAGTCGGTTGAGCGCCCAACTTCCGCTCAGGTCATGATCTTGCCATTTGTGAGCTGGAGCCCTGCATCAGGCTCTGTGCTGACAGCTCAGAGCCTGGAGCCTGCTTGTGATTCTGTGTCTCCCTCTCTTTCCGCCCACCCCTGTTTGTGCTCTGTCTCTCTCTGTCTTCCAAAAACAAACCTACAAACCTGAGATCAAGAGTCACATGCTCTACTGACTGCGCCAGCCAGGCACCCCTGAAAATTTTTTAAATCTAAATATATAAAAATACATTAAGGCAGATGTCATGTCTCTGTTTGTGTTATAGAAAATCTCACAGTATCTTTATTATTCATTATCCAAACACTTTGATGTTGAACAAATTCAAACAATCTTAGAACTTCTGGAATAAAGGTTTACCAAAGGTTTTATCACCATTTCAGCCTTTAATGTCTTAACTGAATTTATTCCTCCTCAGAATTAATAGCTAATAGATGTCTAAAATTGATGTTGCTGTTCTAGGTCAAAAATTTTTAAAATGTCATGTGCATACCTCTTGGTATGCAAAAAGGGCAGGAAGAAATTATTAGAACTTTTATTTAAAAATATTTTTATCTTAAAAATCAAAAGGAATTAATGTTTACTAGAATTTAGTATAAAAATTGGCGCTTGCATCCAAACCTGGCCTGCATGTGCTGAGGGAAGACGGCCTATAGTTTGGAGAGATTAATAGCAGTACCCTCCCATTCTCTCCCTTTGGCACACTACAACTTTCTGCAATATGTATGCTCAGCTCCGTGCATTTTCAAATTATGTTTTCTGGGTTAAAGCAATCCTCTCTAAATGGACATGTGGCTTTTAAAGTTTTGTTGCAAAGACGCTATGGATCAGAAGGTATGTTAATTATGTAAGCACGTATGACCAACAAGAAAATGGCAGACATGACATTGACATTTGTCCTGCTCCTAGTATAAGCTCTTTATTGAGCACATTAAATAATGACGAAAAGAATAATGATGATCTTATTAGGTCTGTCAAGATATTGTCCTTCTCCAAAAAAATTCAAGATTATTTTGTAAACTGAATTTGCATCCACAATTATGAATCATCTTGCCTTAAGCATATTTTTCCCGGAGATATTAACTAATGATAGTTGTACATGTATATTCTGTACAATAAACAAACACAAATGTATTGAAATACATAGCTAACATTGTATATAGTTTGAAATAGTTTGAAACCTACTGCTTAGGCACTTCAAGATTCTCCCCCCCGCCCCACGCACATAATTATTTTCTCTTATTGTAACTCAGATAGGTACCATATATTTTTTTAATTAATTTTTAATGTTTATTGATTTATTTCTGAGAGAGAGACAGAGCAGGAGCAGGGGAGGGGCAGAGAGAGAGGGAGACACAGATTCTGAAGCAGGCTCCAGGCTCTGAGCTGACAGCACAGAGCCTGACACGGGGCTCAAACCCAAGAGTGGTGAGATCATGACCTGAGCTGAAGTCGGACACTTAACCGACTGAGCCACCTAGGCGCCCCTGTATTGGTTCTACATTTTAAGTGATTTACCGTCTGTCCTTTCAGAATGATTCATTTGAACAAAGATTCATTCCATGTTCACATGCAACAATCACCACTTTCTCCCCACTTTCAATTGTTTAACTAGCTCTACTTTATTTTCAAAACTTTTCATATACCTCGTCCTATGAGTACTTTCCACAATCCCGTCGCTCTTAAACGTAGTTGAATGTGATGGGCTAAATAATTCTGGTAAAACATCTCAAAGCTATGCACAAACATTATGAATAATAGACTAAGATAAAGTGTCCTGCTTTGACAGGGCCATTAGGGCCATCAAAGTTGAAATCCTACATAGGAAGCATGGCTTGGCTCCTGTCTGTGAATGCTTTTAGATTGGAAATTCTTAGGTAAAGCACTTTCTACATATTCAAAGAGCTCCGAGGGTCTATGAAAAATTACATTTATAAATATAATGCGCCCAGCTTAGCCAAACCTAATTGCTAAAGACTGTTCTTCAGCCTGCAAAGAGGAAGTACTCCCTCACATTCCAATCTCTGTGAAGAAAGCAGAAAAAAAAACAGGTACGAAACTAGCCAGAATCAGAGTGAGGAAGATTGCTCCTGTTAGCTGCCTTCTTTCCCTCTTTTGATGAGTATAAATACAATGCAAATCACCCCTGAGTTTTAAGAGAACAAGGATCGTCTATTGTGGACCCAACAAACCCATCCCATCATCTTCTGAGCCTCATTACCATTATTACCTATTCACTTCCCATCTCACTGTGTTGTTTTGCCCTTGAAGTCTCAAAACCTTTGGGTCTGTTGATTGATCGCTTGATGATAAATCAAATACATATACACCATTATTAATATATTATATGCAACAGAAAAGGTACACAAAAGATAAAAATAAAAAATAAAGAGAGTTAACACAAACCAAGTGTACAAAGGTCACTACTTTACCATTTTACATATCCATGTAGTGCATAGCCTACATTAGCAGTCACTGGTGGGTAAAGCTCTATAGACTCAACGAGAATGTTCTGGCTTCTTTTGCCTTTTTCACTACCTGAGGGTAAATAACCATAATCAATAGGCACAAATAGAATGAATTAAGAGGAGCCTGCAAAGAGCATTGAGGAATGGTGAATGGTGGAAGAATACTTAGTATAAAAACCAAAGAATAATCCCAAATTCTCCTATAAAAAGTAAACTTTACTAATACTAATACTAATACTAATCACCCAACTGTCTCTTAACTCCTCTCACTTTCCTTTACAAAATGCTTTTTAAGTGTTTCCTACTACTATATGGGAATTCTCCTAAGTTTAGGATAATAAAACCAAAAGCAATTTTTTAAAGTGTCGCTGTCATTACTAATGTTATACCTTGTACAAGGTCTCTCTGACTCCTGATCAGGTTAATGAGTTGTGATCCAAGAAAAGCACAATGGTCCATAATACACAGTACATCACAATCATTAATTAATATTAATTGAATGCCAATTTAGTTCATAAAACTACTCCAAACATAATGATTACTAACATTCTGACCGTGAGAGAAAGCAATGGCAATAGGGTATGTGGAAAGAGGAAATACAAAAGAGGCACTCAAAGAATATAAAGAAGAAATTATTCCTTTTTTTTTTTTTTTTTTTTTTTTTTTTTTTTTTTTTTTTTTTGTTAAGTAAGCTCTATATCTAACGTGAGGCTTGAAGTCAATGACCCTGATATCAGGAGTCACATGCTCTACTGACTGAGCCAGCCAGGCGCCCCAGAAATCATTTCTTTTATAACTATTATATCTGCTACTCTCTGGTGCCCGCTCCCCATTGCCACCACACATGGGCAAATGACAGCATGTGATTTATAATCAACTGATGAATACAAGTAGATGTTTTCACATTGGTATTTTCTCCTCCACTTCTTCTGTCTCTTCTTTCACTTCTTTTCCTCTTATTCTTCTTTTACTAATTTATTTTTTTTTTAAGGCTATTTCTCACATTCTGTCAAACATACATTAAACCTCTTGGGCTTTCTTATCAAAGAGACACCTTCATAATCGATGTAAAGCTGAGTTTAGAAATACATGCATAGATACTTATTAAAATGAAATTAAAGATCACTCTAAAAATGTGCTCAACAATTCACTCTTCAAGTATTTTAAAGTATTTTAAGCTTCTTGTGTTGGGGTGATCTGTAATATCCTGGTATGTGATAATTGCCATAGCTGTCCTCCAAGCTACTTTCACCATCTTATGTGGACATTGTTGACCATAAGGCTTCTCTAGGTACAAATTGCTGAACAATTACTTATGAAAGAAAGGTCATAATAATGGGCTACAGAAGTCTGGGCTGGCTTTGGGGCAATTTAGATGGAACCATTTTGTCTTATTGTTATAAAGGTGAGAAGGAAGTAGTTTAAGACAGTGAGAGACAAGCAAACAAAAGACAGGCAAGCAAAGCTATATAACTTCTACTTTCCCTTCCTGCGTACTCCATTACTTCTAGCGTTATGGGAGAAATAACGTGATCAGAATGACCTGAAGGTTAGGGGGTAGGTGAGGTTTACCTGGTAGAAAGAAGATTGAATACTGTGGGCTAAACCTTTTTGTAAGTGAAAAGTAGTAACATTTAACAAAATACCAACTGACAGTAGGGGTGGAGAAGGACTCAAATTGCATTTGGCCATTGGCTTTTTTTCTTCTTACTGTGTATCTTTTATTAAAAGAAAAAGATAGAATTGAGAGGGGGATGGGTAGAGGTTGTTAGAGAGGGAAAGAGACGGATGGAATTGTTTGCTTGAAAACTGAATGTCTATTATGACACTTGTGCAGCTGTAGTGGCTTCAAATATTATACAAGAATCAGTAAGATTCTAAATTGTATTCAATCAACAAATATTTCTTGAGCATTTATTCTGTGTCAAAACGGACACTACAAAGCTCAAAAACCTTTCCTTTTAGCACATAAGTCTTCTTCATCTGAGGGCTGTGGATCTTGGAAAGGTTAATACAAGGTTAATAATTTATCTGGTCTCAGTAAATTTAAAGGGTCTGACACCAGTTACAGTTCTTAAAAATAGGCAAATTGGTGAGATTAAGGGAAAAAACTTGAAAAAAAATGTACAGACATACATACAAATACATATAGAAACACGAGAAAGATACATTGTAATTTGACAAACAGCAATGATGACCTGTTTACTATTTGATGAATGTTTATAATATTGACAAAACTATCTCTCCCATAAATTATACCTTTTACTTGGAAAGCAAATTCATGAAATAATAGGATAAAATATTTGACATTGAAGTTGACGCTTAGAGTAATCTACTCATACATTCCAAGTTCAAGGACATTACTTCTGGACCATAAGTATAAAGAATCAACATTCAGAAGAAGGAAGGGTCTCAAGTGACCAAATTGGTCAGTATCCTGTACAAGGCTTGCAAATAAGGGGATGTTAAAGAGATTGGAGCAAGAACAATGGCCCCTTCTCAAAAACAATAAGTTGTCTCTGGAGTATTGTTAGGAATTAGAAAGCCAATTCAAACAAACACGCCTCAGGTTTTTTGACAATAATAAATTTCATTTACATATTTCTGACAAAACCAAATTTTCTTAGAGATCTAAGTTGAAATATAAGTTATTTATTATATTTAAATTTTGCTGTCCAATATATCAATAATGACAAAACAGGTTAAATCAATTCCAAATTTCTCCTCTCTGTTCTCATGTGGTTTCTGGTCCTCTGCTGTAACCAAATAATTTTCATAGGTTTTAGATAAGTAATTGAATTTTGGGGTATTTTCTGAAGTCACAATTCTTTTCTTCATATCATCCAATACACTTCAAAATTGGGTGTGTTCTTCTAATAAAGAGGACTGGTAAGTGTCTTGGAGAATATAATTATATGACTAAATGTTTTTTAAAAGGATGCTTAGAACAAAAGAAGCATGGAATACTTTGATCAGAACAAGTAAATGAAAAGGGCAGTGGTTTACTCACTTTAAAAAGCACTAGGAATAAAAGTATTGAGTAGAATCCTCCCTTTCCTAACCAAGTGAGAACAGATTTCTGTGTATGGGGGTATTTCAGCTACTACTAAATGGAGAAGGAATAAGATAATTATAATATCCACTTTGCAATCCCTAATTAAATAACAAATCTAAGTGATGCACATTAATTCATGTTAAAATCAGAAAGAGATGGGACTGGGTATTACATGCCTCCTGATGGAAGCACATGCCATTCTCTGAAGTATCCTTGCTACAAAAATCTACACGACACCTTTTCAAACCTCTAGATACAACTACCATTTTGGAGCAAATACAGAGAATTCTGGAGATACAATCAGCAAAATCCTGAGTGTGGGAAACTGCAGAACAAACAACCCTTCTTCAACAAAGAAATGCAAAGAAGGTTAAAAAAAAAAAAAGTAGCATAGAGAGGAAACCTATGGATTTAAAGGGACCTTAAATACATACAACACATCACAACATGTAGACATTATTTTTAATTCCTGATTAAATAAAAAATTGTTCATAAAAATTGACATTTATGCAACATTTGTGAATTTGATGAAGAGATATTCAATCATATTAAAAATTGTCATTTTTTTACGTTAATAATGGCATGTACTTAGGATTTTTAAAAAGTCTTTATCTGAGCAATATGGCTAAATAAGACGTCATTCATCATGCTCCCACCTCTATCTCAACAATGAAAATCTTATCATCCATCCCTGGACAGAAATGCATTTGTGTGAGCTGTGGGATCCAGAACCATACACCAAGGGACCCAAGAGGAATTTCACCCACCTACGTGTTGGGTAATAAACATACAGAACTCTCAGTCCAAACTATGGGCACTACTGTGCCCCATGAACTGACTCTCAGCCATGGTCCTAGAGCCCTTAGAAAATAGTATCTTAGACAATCACCAGGAATGAAAGACCCATTGTGAAGTTCAGGTATCCAACAAAGAAGTTTCAGCATATCAATAGGAAAAAAAAAAAAAAAAAGTAGCCCACATGATTTTGGGAAGGGCAGTTAATAGAAACAGAAGGAGGTGACTGTCACTTCAAATGCAAACAGAGCAATGCAAAACTTCAAGAAACATGAGAAAGCAAGGAAACATCACTAAAGGATCCTGAAAATCTTCCAATAACTGATTCTAAAGACATAGAAATCTTTATCCAATAAAGAAATCAAAATGACTGTTTTAAAGAGGCTCAAAGAGTTACAAGAAAACACAGAAAGAAAATTCAGTGAAATCAGAAAAACAATACAAGAATAAAATAAGAAGTATAACAAAGAGATAGAAATCATAAAGGAAGAAACAACTAGAAATCCTAGAGCTGAAGAATACAGTGAATAAAATTAAGAATTCAATAGACAGCATCCACATTAGAATGAATCAAACAGAAGAATCTGTGAGTTAGAAGACAGAAAGTTTGAAATTATGCAATTAGAAGAGAACAAAGGAAAAAGAATAAATAAGTGTGAAGAAAGCTTATATGATCTATAGGACACCATGAAAGGAGCAATTTGTGATTTATTGGAGTTCCAGAAGGAGATGAGAGGAAGACAAGTGTAAACAGCTTATTTAAAGAAATAATGGCTGAGAACTTCTCAAATCTGGGGACAAATCTGGATACCCAAGTTCCCAAAGCTTACAAATTCAACTTAGAGACCTTCTATAAGATAAATTATAATAAACCTGTCAAAAATCAAAGATAAAGAGAGAATATTAAAATCAGCAAGAGAAAACAAGCTTGTAAACTTACAAGGGAACCCCTATAGGGCTATCAGTGAATTGTTCAACAGAAACTTTACAGGCTAGGAGAGAATAGGATGATATATTCAAAATGCTAAAAGAAAAAAACTACAACAGGGGCTCCTGGGTGGCTCAGTCAGTTGAGCATCTGATTTTGGCTCAGGTCATGATCTTAGGGTTCAGGAGTTCAAGCCCTGCATGAGGCTCTGTGCTGACAGCCCAGAGCCTGGAACCTGCTTCAGATTCTGTGTATCCCCTTCTCTCTGCCCTTCCCCTGATCGCACTCTGTGTCTCTCTCCGTCAAAAATAAGTAAACGCTAAAAAAAAAAAAAAAAAAGAAAAAAAAAGAAAAAAGGGAAAAACTATAACAACCAAGAATACTTCATTTAACAAAGTTGTCCTTCAGAAACAAGGGAAGGATAAAGACTTTTCCTGATAAGCAAAAGCTAAGGGAGTTCATCACATGTAGATCTGTTTTATAAGAAATGTTGAAATGAGTTCTTCAAGTTGAAATGAAAGGACACTATTAGTAACATGAAAACATATGAAAAAACATGCTGGTAAAGGTAAGTATGTAGACAAATTCAGAATTGTGTAAAATTGTAATATGGTGTCATATAAAATTATAGTACGGTTAACTACTTTACTATAAAGGTTAAAGGACAAAAGTATTAAAAAAACTATTGCTGCAATAATTTGTTAATGAATACACAATAAAAAACAAGATAAATTATGATATCAAAAACATATAAGGAGGGGAGTAATAAGATGAGTGTTTATATGCAAGGGAGGTTATTAGTGTAAAACAAATCATTGTAAGATGTTTTGTGGAAGGCTTATGGTAATCACAAAGCAAAAACCTACAGTAGACACACAAAAAAATACAAAGAGATTCGAAGCATACCACATTCACAAAGAAAGGCAACAAGAGGGACAAAGGAACAAGGGAAATATAAGACAGCCAGAATACAATTAA
Organism: Panthera uncia; assembly: GCF_023721935.1. Lineage (NCBI taxonomy): Eukaryota > Metazoa > Chordata > Mammalia > Carnivora > Felidae > Panthera > Panthera uncia. The sequence continues at coordinate 83,120,612 of NC_064810.1, forward strand.
TACGAAGTCATTAGTAAGTCCTTACCTATCAATAATTACTCTGAATGTAAATAGATTAAATCTCCAATCAATAGGTATAGAGCAGCTGGATGGACAAAAAAACCAACCAAACAAACAAAACAAACAAAAAAACAAACAAACAAAAAACCCCACAAGAGCCAACTATATACTGCCTACATGAGACACTTCAGCTTCAAGGACACACATAGGTTCAAAGCACAGAGATGCAAAAAAAAAGAATGTTCCGTGCATGGGAAACAAAAAGGAGGAAAGGGTAGCTATACTTATATCAGGCAAAATAGACTAAGCCAAAAGCAGTAATAAGAAACAAAGAAGGTCATTATATAATAAAACAAGATTAAGTGATCAAAAGGATATAACAATCATGCATACATATCCACCCAATATCAGAGCACCAAAATATATTAAGCTAATACTAAGAAATCTGAAGGGAGGAGACAGACAAGAATAAAATAATAATAGGTGATGTTAATACACCACTTCCAACAATGGATAGATAATCCTACCAGAAAATCAATAAGGAAACATTTGACTTGAACTAAACTTTAGAACAAATGGACCTAACAGACATATACAAAACATTTCATTCAATAGCAGTGGAATACATATTCTCAAACACAAAAGAAGCATTCTCCAAGATAGATCATATGATAAGTCATAAGACAAGTCTAAGCAAATTTAAGAAGATTGAAATTATATGAAGTATCTTTTCCAGCAATAACGGTATGAAACTAGAAGTCAGTAAGAGGAGAAAAATTGTAAAGTTCACAAATATGTGAAAATTAGACAGCATACTTTCTGAACAACCATCAGTCAAAAAAGAAATGAAAAGGGAAATCAAAAAATATCTTAAAACAAACAAAGATGGAAACATATCATGTAAAAGTTATGAGGTACAGCAAAAGCAGTTGTAAGAGGGAAGTTTGCAGCAATAAACACCTACATTAAGAAAAAGAAGAAATATCATATATAATTTTAAACCTTAAAGAACTAGAAGAAGAACAAACTAAGCCCCAAATTAACAAAATGAAGAAAATGACAAACATCAGAGCAGAAATAGAAGAAACAGAGACCAGAAGAATAATAGAAAAGATCAACAAAACCATGAGCTAATTTAAAAAAAAAAAAAGGTAAACAAAACTGATAAATCTTTAGCTATGCTAAGAAAAAGAGAAAAAACATGCAAATAAATAAAGTCAGAAATGAAAGAGGAGACATAATAATTGATACCACAAAAATACAAAGGATCATAAAAGACTACTATGAACAGACACCAATAAATTGGATAATCTAGAAGAAATGGATAAATTCCTAGAAACAGACAACCTACCAATACTGAATGACAAAGAAATAGAAAATCTGAAAAGACCAGTAACGTATTAAGAGATTATATCAGGAATCAAAAATCTCCCAACAAAGAAAAGCCCAGGACTAGATAGTTTCCTTGGTGAATTCTATCAGCTAGTTAAAAAAGAACTCCAATCCTTCTCATGCTCTTTCAAACATTTGAAGAAGAAGGATTGCTCCCAAACTAATTTTATTAGGCCAATATTACCCTGATACCAAAGTTAGATAAGGATACTACAAGAAAAAACAAACAAACAAAACTACAAGTCAATATCCCAGAGGAGTATAGATGTAAAAATCCTTGACAAAATAATAGCAAACTGAATTCAATGGCACATTAAAAGGATCATATACCATGATCAAATGAGATTTATCCCTGGCATGCAAGGGTGGTTCAACACATGCAAATTAATAAAAGGGATATACCACATTAATAGTATGAAAGATAAAAATTATGATCATCTAAATAGATAGAAAAATCATTTGACAAATTACAATATTCCTTGATGATAACAACTTTCAACAAATTGGGTGCAGAAGGAACATATCTCAATATATTAAAGGCCATATATAAAATGCCCACAGCTAATATCCTACTCAATGGTAAAAGGTTGAAAGCTTTTCTTCTAAGATCATAAATAAGACAAGGGTGCCCACTCTCACCACTCATATTTAATATAGTACTAGAAATCCTAGGCAGAGCAATCAAGCAAGAAAAAGAAATAAAAGAAGTAAAATTGTGCTTGCAGATGATATGATCTTATATATAAAATATGTATGGATATACATATCCTAAAGATGCCATGGGAAAAAAGAACTATTAGAACTAGTTAATAAATTCAGTAAATTTGCAAGATACAAAATCAACATACAGAAATAAGTTGCACTTCTATACACTACCAATGAAATACCTGAAAGAAAAATAAAACAATTCTACTCCCAGTAGAATCAAAAACAATAACATATGTAGAAATAAATTAAACCAAGGAGGTAAAAAGATCTGTACATTAAAAGCTCTAAGGCTTTGATGAAAGAAACTGAAGAAGACATAAATAAATGTAAAGATATTCACGTTCATGAATGGAAAGAACTAATATTGATAAAATGTCCATACTATCCAAAACCATCTACAGATTCAATGCAATTCCTACCAACATCCCAATCTATTTTGAAATATATCTATTTCACAGATATAGAACAAACAATCCTCAAACTTGTGTGGAACCACAAACGATTCCAAAAAGCCAAAGCAATCTTGAGAAAGAATAAAGCTGGAGGCTTCACACTTCTGATTTCAAACTTACTACAAATCAGTAGTACCAAAACAGTATGGAGCTGGTATAAAAATAAACAAATAGACCAATGGGACATACTGAGAGCCCAGAAATAAAACCCTGGCATATATGGTCAACTAATACTTGACATGGGAGCCAAGAACACTCAATAGGTAAAGGATAGTATCTTCAATAACCGGTATTAGGAAAACAGGAAAAACACACGTACAAGAATGAAATTGAACCCCTGTCTTATATCAATCACCAAAATTAACTCAAATGGATCAAAACCTTGGGGCATCTGGGTGGCTCAGTTGGTTAAGTGTCTGACTTCAGCTCAGGCCATGATCTCATGGTTCATGAGTTTGAGCCCCACATCAGGCTTGGCTCTGTCAGTGACAGACTGCTTGGGATTCTCTCTCCCTCTCCCTCTCTCTTTCTACCCTTCCTCCACTCATACTCTCTTGTGATCTCTCTCAAAATAAATAAATAAACTTCAAAAAAAATTCTCTCTCTCTCTCCCTTTCTTTCCCTCTCCCCCGCTCATACACTCTCTCTCTCTCAAAAGCAAAAAAACAAAACGAAACAAAACGACTAAAACCTTAAACATAAGATCTGACACCATAAAACACTTCTTGACATTAATCTTGACAATGATTTTTTTTAGATATGACACCAAAAGCACAAGCAACAAAAGCAAAAAAGAAATAATCAACAAAGTGAAAAAGGAACTATGGAATGGTAGAAAATATTCACAAATCATATATCAGATAAGGGCTTACAATCCAACAAAACAAAACAAAACAAAACAAAACAAAAACAAATACAATTAAGAAATGGGCAGAGGAACTGAACAGATTTTTTTTTTCAAAAGCATGCAAATGGTCAACAGGTACATGAAAAAGCACTGAACATTACTGGCCATCAGGGAAATGCAAATCAAAACCACAGTAAGATATGACCTCACACCTGCTACAATGACTTGATTATCAAAAAGACAAGAAATAACAAGTATCGGTGAAGATGTGGAGAATAAGAAACACTTGTGCACTGTTGGTGGGAGTGTAATTTGTTCAGTCACTATGGAAAACAATAAGGGGTTTTCTAAAAAATTAAAAATAGAACAACCATATAATCAAAAAATCCCACTTCTGGTTATATATCCAAATGATGTATATGATATCCATGCACACACACACACACACACACACACACACACACAATGGTATATTTTTCAACCATGAGAAAGAAGGAAATTCTGTCTTTTGCATAAATATAAATGAACATTAAGGGCATGCTAAGTGAAATGTCAGACTGAGAAAGACAAATACTGTATCTTATCCCTTACACGTGGAATGTAAAAAATCCAAATTTATAGGAACAGAGTATAATGGTGGTTGCCAGAAGCTAGAAAGTGAGGGAAATTGGGAGATGGTAGTCAAGGTACAAACTTCCAGTTATATGATAAGTAAGTTCTGGAAATCTAAGGTACAGTGTGGTGATTATAGTTAGCATTACTGTATTATGCACTTGAAAATTTCTAAGAGAGTGGTTCTTACATGTTTTCACCACACACACACACACACACACACACACACACACAAAGATAATTATGTGAGGTGATGGAGGTGCTAACTAACCCTACTGTGGTAATCATTTCACAATATATAAGTGTATCAAATCAACATATTATTCCCCTTATACTTACACAATATTGTAGGTCAATTTTATTTCAATAAACCTGTAAAAAAATTAAAATTTAAAATAAAATGTTTTTATCTTTTAGAGATATACACTGATATATTCACAGATGAAATGATACAATATTTAGGATTTATTTCAAAATAATTTGAGGGAGGGAGAAGTAGGGACTAAAATGAAATAAAATTGATTATGAATTAACAATGATTAAAATTTGGTTGATGGATACCTGGATTTTATTACACTTTTCTACTTATTTTTGCATATATATATTTGAAATTTTCCAAAATCAAAAAGCTTCCTTTTTTAATTTTTTTTAAAGCGAGGGAGAGCAAGTGGGGATGCGGTGAGGGGGAAGAGGGAGAGAGAAAGAGAGAGATCCCGTGTTTGACACAGGACTTGATTTCACAACCCTGGGATCATGACCTGATCCAAAATCAAGAGTGCAATGCTCAACCAACCGAGCCACGTAGGCACCCCCCCAAAATTTCTTTTAATAAAATCATTATGTGAGGTAAGATCAGAAAAAAAATACAAAGAAATCCTAATCAACAACGTACTAGTAAATTTTTAGCTGACTGATTTGCAGTGTTGGCTAATTTCTGTGATGGGCAAAATCATGATTGACAAAGTCAGCTCTCATAACCCTCAGTGAGTCGTCCCAAACTAATGTTTTCTTACTAGATTCCCTGTATCTTTGGGGCATTTGAAGTATAGGAAATCAATTTGTTAGAAAGTACCTTCTGTATTCAGAAGGTAGAATTAGCAGTTCTGGAAATTACTTCTTATCCTTCTCTTCCTCCTCCTGTCTACATGAATTTTCTTAGTAACTGGAGTTTACCTTTTTAGGTGATCAATCTCATTAATTTATTCTTTTGATAGCAACTTTCTAAGGGCATTTTAAACAGAGTATTAAACAGGAATTTCTTCAACATACTGTGCTATTTTAGGCTAAACAAACAAAAATTAACAGTGCTTTCATATAACAGAACCCTTCTTATAAATAGTGAATATTAGAGTTGCCCTCAGGCTTGGTTCAGATCTGTAGGAGAATTTGTCTAGACTGATAGGATTTTTGCTTTTTTGTGTTTGATTTTTGTAGCTTCTCTCTTTCATCCCCTGATATTCGGCTGTCTGTCAGCTTTCACTTTTGATTTTTAATCTACTGTGAACCTGAGTAGCAAATCTTGGTGGCCCTCCAGTTTTGTTATGCTTATTGTTTCTACAGTTACTATCTTCCATCAGTATACGCTGACCGTATGCTTAATCTGGACTTTTATACCTCAGGTAGCGAACTATTTCCGTGTGGTGGTATTACCTACTGAGAAAGAACGGAGTTTCTGCAGCATTGCCATCTTTGTATGGTAGGGGCTTATTCAATTATTTGAAAATTTTATTGTATTTAGCACTTATGATTTCATTTAGACGTCTGAAAATGGGAGAGTGAAAGTGCTGATGCTAGTGATAAGATGTGTAGATTTCATAAGTGCAATTCAGATGATAAAAAGATGGAAATCATTAGGCATGTCAAAGAGAGGGAAGCTTTGGCATCAATTGAATACTTAAAGGAGTTAAGGCACTCAACTGTGAAGGAAATGAACAAAATTAAAACTATATGTGAAATGCTAGAAATTACACCTACAATTTGTGTCCACATTTATTTTTGAGCTCTCAGAGAATGGAAACTCTCCTATAACATTTAAGCCCATTGTTTGGATTTTATATGTTTAATTTGCACACGTATTTTAGATAATGCATTAAATACGAAAGTTTTGCTTTTCCAATTGCCCAGGCTGCCTGAGGCATGTGTACAGGCTACTGATACGGCCACAGCTTTCTCTGGACTCCTGGAATTGCTCTCTCTGCTTACCTCTTCATGCTTAGGGTTGCTGGTAAGAGCTCCCCACTGTGGTTAGCCCCAGGATTCTTCACCATACTTTGTTGGCCTCCCTATTTAGACCTGTCCACGCCTTTGTGAATATTCTCTTTGTTACATTCTCCTTAATTACCCTTTATGGATGAGACCTATGTTTCCTTTTGGGACACTCACTGATAAACCAGGCCAGAGAACCCTGGAGAAGTGAAGTGCTCCTAGGTTGGACATAGTCACAAATCCTTGACTTACTTAACCTGCCATGATTTTGTCACAGAAGGTGAGAGAAAATATGACTAAAATAGAGATGAAGCGTACACATTTCTAATTTTTGTAATGCCATTAAGATTTTGTTTATACCTGGCGTAGTCATTTTCATTCACGTCAATAAGAATGGACAAACTGGGGCACCTGGGTCGCTCAGTTGGTTAAGTATCCGACTCTTGATGTCAGTTTGGGTCATGATGTCACAGGTGATGAGTTCGAGCCCCAGGTAGGGCTCTGCACTGACAGTGCGGAACCTGCTTGGGATTCTCTCTTTCCCTCTCTCTCTCTGCCCCTTCTCAACTCACAAACTCATGCTCTGACTCTAAATAAATAAACAAACAAACTTTAAAAAAAAAAAAAAAAGAATGGACAAACTGAGGATGGTGTATTCTGTATCCAGATATTCAGTTTCATTCCTAGGTTGTGAAATCTCCATTGAATGTATAAAGACCCACCCTTTAAGAAGAATGGCAGAACCTGGAACTAATTCCATGAAATTAATCTAATCTATGCTCTATGTGTGACATTCTAGATGATTTTACTACCTCTTATCTCTACAAATCTTTTAAATATGAATTGCTTTATCTGAGTCTGAACTAAATTAAGTAATAGTTTTAAAGTCTGCCTTTTTCCTCTTCTCCAAAGACACAATATATTTCTGATTGTGGGTTTACATAAGCTCTAATAATGAAAAAACAAAAACAAAAACAAAAAAAACCTCTGCACTTTAAATATGATCTCCTTAGTGCTTGACAGTGGACTTCTGTCATGGTGGGCTGAGCCTTGAGCCCTGAGAAAAGAAGAGTTCCATTTGAAAATAGAGTACTGAATTTAAAATATCCCTGAGGATATTCATTTCTACTTTATTGTTATTGTTAAGGCAAGAGGGGAATTTACTCTTACATGCATCTACTGTAAATCACTATTAAACAGTTGAATCAGCTTCTCCTTACTTCTGCCTTTCAGGCCAAAAAAAAAAAATTTTCATCTGATTAGTTTCATTTATTTTTCAGTGTGGTCACTGTGATGAAGCAAGGACCCCTCAGACAGTCACCCTCCAGCCATTCTCCAAATGCCACTCACTCTGGGTTATTTTCTGCTGCCAGCAAGTATCGAAAAAGAACATATGCATCGAAGCGGGGGTAGGGATAGATAGTAAAAGAGCTAGTTTTCTCCCAAAAGGCACACTCACTAGCTTCCTAGCATGCTCTCGTGATATGTCACACTACGGTCAACGATCCGTTCAAGAGAACCGCAGCTGAGCACAGAAGAACGAGGGCCTGGTGTGGCCTTGGAAGACCTAGTCTGCATGGAGGTCCATTGCACCATCACTGTTACGATCCTGGGCAAGTCATTTAACTCCTCTGAGTCTCAGTCTCTTCGCATGTAAATCAAATAGAATATTCTCTGCCCACCAAACCTCAAAAAATTTTGGCATGACTCAAATGAGCTAATGTGTATGCCGCATGCTCAAAATTGCTAAACCCAAAGTATTGTTATTGTGGTTTCTGCGGTTTTCTCTAGAAATTCCAAATTGAAGTGCTAATCAATCTCCCAGTCACCTGCTATCCAATATTCTGGACTCTATTATTTGAAGGATGACTCCAGACCTAACCAATCTCAATCTCTCTCCCTCTCTCTCTCTCTCTCTCTCTCTCTCTCTCTCTCTCTCTCTCTCCCCCCCCCACTCTCTCTCACACATGCACCATTTCACTAAAAAGAAAAAAAAAAAGAGTAAAAAAGAGTACATTTTTCTGACCTTGTAAAGGACTTTAACTTCAGCTTCTGGCCACACTTACTTGTCCTCTCATCTCCTGAACCACCATCTCAGCCGCTCGACCCAGACTTCATCTGCAGAATTTTCCATCTTGGGAATCTCAGCTGTCTGAGCAGAACCTCTCTCTGGTCTTTGAGGTTCCTCATGCATCCTTCAAAAGCCTCTGTCTTTGAAATCTGACTCCTCTCCTAGAGGGAGAGGCTCTGTTCCTACGGGGAGGTCTCCTCTGTCCCTTTTTCTCACAGAGACCCATTTCTTTGCCTGGGTCTCTAACCCATTATTTTTTCTCAGAGAACCTTAACTAGAATATTAGCACATCTGCATCTAATTAAAATTCCACTTTTCTCTGCCTCGAGTTTCCTAAACACACCCAGATACCACAGTGATTTGGGGAGAGTTTGCTCCTCAGTAAAATTACCCCAGTTTGCTCCCATCTTCTGTCCATTGAGGCAGCCCTGCAGATTGCTCCATGTCAAGACTTCAAGACTGCCACGTCTTAAAGTCAGAAAGCGTTGTGGTCTCCTCAGAAATTGTTCTGTTTTTGTCTCATGGACATATGAATCGTGCAGTAGATGAGCTTTTCCTGTTCATTTTTGTAGGAGGAAAACTCAGACCAAATTTTCTCCCAGCCCCCATGTTATGAACTGAACTGTGTTTCCCCCAAATTCGTATGTTGAAGCCTAAACCCCAGTACTTCAGAATGTGACCGAGTTTGGAAAGAGTGCTTCTAAACAGATAATTAAAATAAGGCCATTAAGGTTGGCCTTAATCCGATCTGACCGGTGTCCTTATAAGAAGAGGTGATAAAGACCCATGTAGAGAGATACGGGCTCTTCGTGCCCAGAGCAAAGACCACGTGAAGAGATAGCAAGAGAGTGCCATCTGCAAACCACAGAGAGTGGTCTCAGAGGAAACCAACCTTGTTGGCATCTTGATCTTCTACTTCCAGCCTCTAGCACTGTTAAGAGAATAAATGTCTGTTGCTTAACCCACCCAGTGTGTGGCGTTTTGTGATAGCTGCTCTAGCAAATTAATACAAATTTTGGTTCTAAGAAGTGGGACACTGCTGGTAACAAACGCCTAAAAATGTGGAAGTGGTTTTAGAAACGGATGATGTTCAGAAGTTGGAAGAGTTTTGAGCTGCATGCTAGAAAAGCCAAGACTGCCTTGAAGAGATTATTATTACTGGATATGTAGGCACTAAAGGTGACTGTGGTGAGGTCTCAGACAGAAGTGAGGACCATGTTACTGGGCACTGGAGGAAAAGTTATTCGTGTTACAACGTGGCAAAGAACTTAGCTGAATTGTTCTCCCATGTGTTGTGGAAAGTAGGATTTGTGAGTGACAAAGCTGATTATGTAGCTGAGGAGACCTATACAAGGTAATGAAGGTGTGGCCTGGGTCCTCCTTACTACCTATAGCAAAATGCAAACGGAGAGAGACAGATGGAAGGAACTGTGTTTCTTGGTGTTGTTTCAAAGTTTTTATTTATTTGAGACAGACAGAGAGAGAGAGAGAGAGAGAGAGAGAGAGAGAGAAAGAGAGTACAAGCTGGGGAGGGGCAGAGAGAGAGGGAGAGAGAATCCCAAGCACTGCCAGTGCAGAGCCCAACTCGCCACTTGAACTCACCAACCGTGAGATCATGCCCTGAGCCAGACGCTCAACCAACTGAGCCACAGGCGCCCCCTGGAAGGAATTGTTAAGCAAAGAGGGACCAGAACTTGAAGACTTAAAAATTCATCTTTCTATATTGCAAGAAGGAAAGTGTGTTTTGGGGGGAACACCGGAGTGTTAGTAGACTCCATAGAGACTAAGGGTGTGATGCATGGATTCAATCGGCCACCTCTGGAGCTGTCAGGAACAGAGACGGGATACACCTGCGGAAACACTGTCAGCCTGTACTAAAGGGGGCAGAGATGTGACAGAGTGAAGGAAGGCTATTGGACTCCAGCTGCAGCATCAGATTTTCCTTAGGTGTCCAGCCTGATGGCTCACCCTGAAAACTTCGGACTCCATAGTCATGCTAGCCAATTCCTTCAAATAGATAACTGATAAGAGTAGAGCCTAATGGTTCTATTTCTTTGGAGAACCTTGACTAATACATACCCTTAGCAAGTACAGAGATCTATGTGGAGCATATTTTTTATGTGCTGTTACACAAATTCGGTCCCAAGGTATTTGCTGAGTAATATAAAAGTTCTCCTCCGAACAGCTATTGCTGTTTATTACTAACAACCCAGCCATTAGTATTCTGAAAAAAACTATAATCAAGGCATACAGTGTGAAAAAGATATTCTTGTTTAAAAATATATATGTATTGACTCACAGGAATGTTCTGATAATTTATTCTTGGTAAAAAGGGGCAGGTTTGTTACTGCTATAAACTTCAAACTAATTTTGTCTTAAACCAGATGTGATTTTTAAATGGGGAAGTGGCACAGGGTAACCACACCCAAGTATGTTTCATGAAGGTGCTGTGCTTTCTTTTTCCAATATTTCTCTAGAATTTTCAACTCCATTTTATGTGATAATTCCTACCTGACTGTATTCTATTAAACCATGTTCTTTTCTTGCTTCCAGCTGTGGTAATGGGAAATAAACAAGGCTGATATTTACAACTCCATTTTCTTACTTACTGAAATATTCTGTGATTTTGTTCCCTGATTGGATTCATGCAATTACTGGTTTGTTATTTTCCAAGCCATTGAGCTCAGGTTGCAACTAGATCAGAATTCAACAGCCAGGGTTGTTCACTGAAACCTTACCTTCCTGTGGTATAATTCCCACATTATCATAACTGATTTCCAATCGCAAAGGGCAACCCAATTTTTAGATTTCAGGGCTCACTTATATATGTCTAGTATACCTAATAGAGAAGACTTATATGAAAAATAACTACAAGAAAATAAGAGAATATCTGTTCATGCGTGTGCCATCCAAATTGCCCTTTAGGATGTTTTTGCTTTCCAAAAATGGAAAACTATATGAATCTCCACATATTTAATTCTGAGGCTTTGGTATGATAATTTAGGCCAAAGAATGATTTGGTATTAATATGGAGTTTTAATATACACCATTACATCATCCTCTTTTATGCAGAAAACTTTATTAAGTGCCAGAGACGAGAGCATGTATGATATTTTCAAAGATGGTTTTTGTCACATTTGTAGTAAGAAGGTGCAATTCTTTAAACTTGTTAAACTTGCCATTTACTTTAGTGTTGAGACATTTTGGGAGACTTCCAGGTGGCAGGAATTGTAGGATCATTTGTGTGTGTGTGTGTGTGTGTGTGTGTGTGTTCATTCACAAAAGTTTTGAGATCACTAAAAGAGTTAATATTGCTGAAATATATATGCACCCTTTCTCTGCCAACAGAGAAATCTGTTATAGTCTGGAAAAAGTAAACTCAAAATTAGAGGCTAAGTTACAAATAGAAATGAAGCTGAGTTGTGATCTCCACTACTCACACAGAATTGTCAAATCCTGTTGTTTGGTCTACTAGATACTGAAGAACATGGTGCACTTTTGTTGGTGTTACTGGGCTGGCTTTGTTCGAGAATTCTGAGAAAGTGTCCAATATTCTTTGAAGTACTGAGTGGCATCAGTTCATCTCAAAGATCACTTGTGTCTAGTGGCAAAAGGTCCAAAAGTCAACGTCTGATATATGTAACTTTAAACTTGCAAAAGAAGTGAATTGTATTCATTCTGGGGCTCACCTTGGGGTATATAAATGCTCTCATACGCTCTTGAAACGGTATGATCTTTATAATGTCTTCAGTGACTAGACTGAGAAAAACAGCAAAAATGCTACAGAAAACATTGAAGACCCACCTTTTGCCTTTATTTCATGTGATCTCCAAAGTGCATTCAATATATCAAAAGTTATCTGACATTACATTTAGAAGCTTCAGCCTCTTTTTAGAGCTTCCATGAAATGGGTTCTTCCTATGAGATTCTTCTGAGCCCCATCCCTTATTCCCACACATCCCACACTTACAATTTAAATTTTAAGTCATTACTTTCCACAAAATTCAAGATTTAAAATATCTATTTTGTGTTCTTTAGTAAAAACATCACTATCAACAATGGTTTTGTCATTTGAACACATTAAAATCTCCTAAAAATTAGAATTTCCCCAAATGCAAGAAATTGAAAACCATAATTTCTGAGTTGGTGGCGTTCCCTTCAACTCTCATAGTTTTAAATTTGTTGCTCACTCTGCATTTTCAAAGCTTTTGGTTTAGTTGCCCAAAAAATGCATTGAAAAAATAAGTCCTTTTTATAAATCCCCTTAGGCTCCGTCATGAGTCACTTGAAACAGAATCAATTTCCTTGAGAGTGTATTTTCTCCATTGTTCTTGGGAGAAATGGGTAAAATAAGACATTGCAGGGGGCAATCAGAATAACTGAAATTAGTTTTATGAAACCATAAATTTTTTAGAATGCATTTCCAAAACTTTTGCAGGAAGCATAAGTTCTTTACTTTCCATTACATGAGAAATAATACATCTAGTATATCTTTCATATGACTTCATAATTTGAAGGTGTTATTAACAATATTGTTTTTTATGTTAGACTTCCTTTTCTTCCACTCAAATTCTTTGTGTGTGTGTGTGTGTGTGCTCATTGTGGGATGATGACGTATCATGAATAAAACAGATTCTGTAATTACCATGTGTACTGAAAAATGAGTTTTACGCCAGTGGCGTCCGACAAACAACTCTATGAATAAACATTTCCTTGGGGCAGGAACTCTGTTTTATTCATAACTGTAATCCTATCCCTAACTTTTAGCCTGGTATCAGACATGCAGTAAGCCCGCAAGAGATACTTGTTGAATGAGTCAGTCCCATTTTTATTTATAAGTGTGTATTAGACATCTTAACCTAATTATTAGAGCTAACCTCTTATTTGAGCTACATATATTTATGTTTTTCTTCCAAGATTTTATACAGATCTCACATTTTCTTGATTTGGAATTAAATTCAAAACTCTCAAAATCCTTGGAAAACATTATGGTTTTAAAGAAAGACTTCTCCTCAGGCAATTTTCCCAAGTCTTTATAGTAAAAGTCCTCATCCACATCACCAGACCTTTCATAAACCTTGACATGGCACTCTTCTGTGTCAATTTTCATGCTTCATCATGAGAACAAGATGGGTGATGTTATATTAAAAGACTTTCTGTTAATTCATAACCTCTGAAATCCACTGGGTCCCAAATAGAATGATATTTATCATTAAAACGTTGCTTTTTGGTCTACAGTATATTTTATAATTAATCTGCACAGAATGAAAGATAAGCATTAAGATCAAGTCATTTCACATTAAAAAAAAAAACTAAGTAAAAAGTTAAAATGAGATAATCTAAACATGTTCCCCCAGATCAACTATAGCCAAATGCAAAGTATGGCAGTCACAAGGATCAAATTGTCAAAGAACAAAATATATTAATGCTAAGAATAGTGAGATAGAATTATGGAAAGCTCAAATAATTGTTTCAAAAAGGAAAGGCATTTTGATATTAGCAAACAAATAAAAATCCCATTGGGTAACAAAGGCTTTAAGGTGATTTTTATTTTTTCACTTTCATGTATTAGATTCCCTGAATAACAAAACTAATATCTTATTAATATGAAACCACTAATGCCATAATGAGTGTTATGAAGTATTAAAATCATTATCCACTGAGATAATGCTAGATAATCACTAAGCTGAGTGAATGCTTCAGCCTGAATCCACAGTATGTTCAGTATATCCATTTGGGAAGATTGGTCCCAAGTGGTTAGGGCCTATTTTTATAGCATGTTTCCATGACAAAGCTCCAAATTAGCAGAAATAGCCATCTTTATTTTATCTTTTAAGGAAATTGTATGCAAAAAGCATGATCCATTCACCAGTGTTTCTTAGTACTAGAAGAAAACTAGAATTCAGTTAGAATGGCTGTTTGGTTCAAGACAATTGACGGCTTATTTTTTTTTCTTTTTGTTTTAGTCTCGCAGCTAGGTAGACAGTTCAAGGCACACTACCCACCACTTGAATTCAGAAATTAGGTAACACAAATGCAAGCCCACAGAAATTCTGGGTACTCCATCCATGTAAAGCATAGTCAATGCCTTTTATTGTAACTAATACCATTGCTACTTTTCTCCAAAGACCTTGAGGTTCCCTTCCAAATCAGTATAGAAGAGTCATGTTAAGAGCCAGGTCAGCCTTCTCTTACTGGTGCTTCCATTTCTCCAGGCTCCACTTAGCCTTTAAATCCCAGACCCAGGAATCAGCAAGGGACAACTATGACTTTTGAAGTCAATGAGTTTTGCCTATATAGAAATTTCAAAGGATATCAACTGCTCCCTGATACTGCCTTAAAAATAATATATATAAGGGGCACCTGGGTGGCTCAGTCAGTTGAGCGTCTGACTTTGGCTCAGGTAATGACCTTGCAATTCATAAGTTTGAGCCCCATGTCAGGCTCTGTGCTGACAGCTCAAAGCCTGGAGCCCGCTTCGGATTCTGTCTCCCTCTCGCTCTGCCCCTCCCCTACTCATGCCCTGTCTCTCTCTCTCTCTCAAAAATAAACACTAAAAAAAAATTTTTAATGAAAAAACTAATATATATGTATATATGTATACATGTGTGTGTACATATATAGTGCGAAAAGTGGCTTCATAAAGAGTGACTCAATATTCCTGCTCTCCTTATACAGCAGAAGTAATTGATATCTTTTTTATATTTAAAATTTTTTTTTACATTTATTTACTTATTTTTGAGAGACAGAGAGAGACAGCATGAACAGGGGAGGGGCAGAGAGAGAGGGAGACAGAATCCGTGGCAGGCTCCAGGCTCCGAGCTGTCAGTACAGAGCCCCATGACACGGGGCTCAAACCCACTGTCAAACCCGCTAACCGTGAGATCATGACCTGAGCCCAAGTCGGACACTTAACCGACTGAGCCACCCAGGCGCCCCTATATTTAAATAGTTTTAAATGCTAATACGTTTAAACTTTTTAAAGAGTACCATTAAAAAATTAAAGATCAATTTCTATTTTGAGATCTTTCATGATCTCAATGAAAATGTGCATGTTTCTCCCCATCTTTCATTCAAAAGTCCAAAAAGCTGTGTGAGATCACAGAAAAGAAATGTAGACTTGACTCAGTTATCTGGAAAATTTCAGAACAGAGTTGCTTCTCTCTTATTTCTCACACCTGTCCCCATGATTGATTTCATCCAGAAAAATCTGTTTTCATTACTACCCTATATCACAGAGCCTCTCAACAGATGCATATAGATAAATGAATAAATTCATTGGCTATTTCCTGAATTCCCTTCAGAGAAACCTGAAGTCAGGTTTATTAATTGGATATTAATATTATATTACATATAATATTAATTGGATATTAATTGGAAATTGGTGCTTTGTTCTCACAGTGGATGAGTCACGTAACACACTGTTGGTCATAAAAACGATTTCCGGGATTGTGAACTTTTGAGATTTTTTTTACAGGCGAATGTGTTCTCTGCAATTGCTCAGAAATCAGAACTGAGGAGAAGGCTAAGCTGCTTGTTGAATACTTCCAAGTATTGGATTAACAGGTAAAATGAGAATCACACTTTCAATAACTGTTGAGCATGTGGGAACACGTGGATACATCCTCAAGGCTTTGAGTGATATAGGTTTTACCACTTCCTTTTATGGTGTGACTTCATATTTTTGACATGAGAAAAATAACCCCTAACAAAAACCATTTGCTTTTAAGCAAATCCAGTCTATTTTCAGAGATTTGTGCTGGTCTCTAACATCAGACTTACTATAAATGACAATAACAACTTTGGTTAATTTCCTTCTCCCTCCAAGATTCTGCCACGAAGCTCACAAAGTTTGAAGGCATTTGAGTGTATGGTGATTTTACATTTTTAGGTGCCAACCTAGATTTAATCCAATGCATGTTTTGTACTAACTTGCTACAAGTACATGGTTCGTGGCACCTACTGTATTGACATGTTTTCTTGTTCCTTTTCCTTCCTCCCTTCCTCCCTCCCTCCCTTCCTTACTCTCCTTTCTCTCCTTCCCTCTCCTCTCTTTTTTCTTTATTTTTTAACACTTAGTAAAAAGTTATTATCACCATCTAGGTCTAGGCTTTTTCCCTACTGCACTTCTCCAAACAAATGGTCCTAATAAGATACTGAGCCCGATAGTATTCATTTTGGCTTCTGCTTTCTATTCCTTCTGCCACTCAGCCCTTATGTGAAAGATTTTAAATAAACATATTTTTTTTATACTTTTTTTTTCTTCTTTGCAAGGAGAATTTGGGTTCATTGGAACCGGTTGGATTTAAAATATTCTTGGTAGGAATAGATGAATTCATTTTTCAGATGGAGTCTAGCTAACTAGATCGTAGACATTTCATTCAGGGATGGGAAATGAGGAAAACTTGGCCCCAGAGGGGAGGCCCTCAGGTACTGATGTGGAGGGAGGGGCTAAACACAGGAGGCTTCGTGCTGGCACTTCTCAGTTGCCTGGGTCACTCTGCGGATCTGGCAGTTTCTCTGATGGGCTCACAGTATTTATTTTGTCAATCAGCATTTTCACATTGTCTGGTTTCAGTCACGCACTGCCATTAAAGCCAAGAAGCCAGGGACGATGCTGTCTAAAGGTCTTTGAGGGTGGACAGGCCTTATTAAGGCTCGGAGTCCCTTGTTCCAGACTCAAATCTTAAGTGGTGCTGACCATATACAAGAAAAGAGATTCATCTAATACTCAATATGTCCTCAACCACCTATCCCACTTTGGCTGCTGTGGTCCCAGGAACTGCAGTACCATTCACTGAGCATTGTGTCACATGTCTTGAAATTAGAGTGACCAGGCATTCAGTATTGTCTGCTAGTTCCAATTTAAAATAGTTTATTCTGTGTCTCCATAAGCACTTTTATGATTAACATTTCAAAACATACAAAAATGACACACACTTTAGCTCCTTAAATTGAGTAGTGCCATAACATGAAGGAAGTCCTCTCCCTTGAGAAACAATTACGGGGATCCTGAGTTCACCATGGAACACAGAGGACCAGAAGGAATTGAAATAATTACATCATGGTGAGGAGCATCACAAAAGCATCTTAGAATTGGAGGACCTGGGTTCAAATCCCTATGGCCTTGTTACTTACTGTGGCTTTGTTTGTTGATCTGTTGTTTGGGAAAACCTACTTCTGCCTTAGGGGGTTATTATGGGCATTGTCTAAAAATGTGGATAAAAGAACAGAGCCTCAGGACACCTAGGTGACTCAGTTGGTTAAACATTAAGCTCCAGACTTCTGATTTCCCCTCAGATCAGGATCCCAGGGTGTGAGATCCAGCCTGGGGATGGCTCCACACTGAGCTTGGAGCCTGCTTAAGACTCTCTCTCTCTCTCTCTCTCTCTCTCTTTCTCTCTCTTTTTCTCTTTCTGTGCCTCTCCCACGTTTGTATGCACACTCTCTCTCCCTAAAATAAAATTTTTAAAAATTTTTAAAAAAAGAAGAGTGCCCCTCACACAGTCAATGCAAACCTATAGCTATAATTTATTTGCTGGAATGAAATAATTTCAAATTTATAAAGAACTTAAGAGGCTCATTCACCAAAGAATATGATACAATTTTTCAGAAAGCTTTCTGCAATCCCATTACAAAAATAGAGTCCCTTCCCAACTCCGTCCCCACCCACTATCACCTGACACAGGTGAAATACTACCTGATTCAGAAGAAATTAAATGTTTTAACCCCATTTAGTACTGCGCTCTTTCTATGTTAATGCTAACAAACATGCCCACTTTTTAAAAACACTTTTTAAGTGTTCAGGAGCGGTTGGCAGGCTCCGATAGAAGTGATAGTCTGCTTCTCTACGGGGTTAAATCCTCAGTATCCTAATAACCCCTCTCCTCACCACATAAAATCTTGCAACTAACCCCAACCCCTGGCAGTTACAGACACATTCTATCTAAGACTCTTTTATGAATTCAGACCTAGGCAGCTAGAAGCACCCACATTGAAATTGGGTCTGCGGATACCTTCCGTGCTGAAGCGAAGCCTTTACAGAGTGTTTCAATAGCCGAAGGGCTACTGTCATGCTTGTTAGCGTCTTGCTCCAGTACACAGAAAAATTGATTCTTTTAGCAGGTCAAATTATTTTTGTATTTTTCTTTTTTCATGCACAGTAACTCCATTCTTTTACCTGGTCAGTTCCTTTAAGAAAGATTCAGTTAGGGGAGCTGCATCTTATTATCTTCTGCCACCAATGCATAGTGCAAAGACAGTTTAATTCTTAAGGAGAGAATCATTTAAGTGTGACCTATTGTATTAGTCTGGATGCTTTTCCTATTAAGCACAGGGAAGTTAAAGAGGTCTTTAATTTGTCTAAACCACATTGCCAATTTACATTGAACTTGAAGAGCCCATTGCCTTTCCAATCAGCTCAACCATTCCTAGATAGTCTAAGGTGAATTTTAAATAATACAAAATCTTTTGGTAATGTCTCTAAAAATGATGGCTACACTAATAAAATAGCTCATAGGAAGAGTGTCACACAGCTGAAATGACTGCAAAATTGTACACTATTTGCCTGAAAAACATCCCACCTGAATGGAATTCTTAGCACTGGACTTCAGCACTGGTCTATGTTCATTCATTAACAGTTTTATTGAGGTTGTCCAAATACATAATAGCAGTATAACTCCAGCACTACGGCCTATAGAATAGAGGTTTGAGGCAAAACTATAGTCTTCTGCTGGATAGATTTGTTATTATCAACTCTAAAAAGAAAACAATGAAACTCACTTGGAAAAGGAGTGTTAGAGATGCAAATGATAGCAGATGTAGAATTTATCTGCCAGAGGCCATAACTGGCCCCTCGAAATGTAGGACGGTGAACAGAAAGACGGTGAATAATAAATATGTGGTATTAACAATTCTACATAATAAATAATGCACAAAAAATAATAAAAATAATAGTAATCCAATGCTTACTATGAAAGATGTTTTATCAACATTATCTTACTGAATCTTCAACATGCCCGGGCAGTATATATTGTATCTTTTCCCATTGGAAAGTGAGTCTCAGAGACATTTCAGTTGCCCAAAGTTCCAAAGATAGGAAGCAGCAAAGCTGAGATTCCAGCCCCTTTGACATCAATGTCCATGCCCATGACACGATGCCAGACTGCCAGGCTTCTGATGAGTGTGAGCTCTGGGATCTGGGTGGCAGTAACCGGGACTTCTGTTTGCAAACAGTGACAGTGGTAGGCTAGATCAAAAGTGGTACATGGCCCTAAATCGTATGTCTAATAACCACCATGAGGCTTCATCCAGCATGATCCTGAAACAATTTGTCAGGTATGTTTCTTGGCCAAGCAGCACCTTGTTGCATTGGGCTTTACAGCAATTTTCCATAGTGCATTCTTTTGATTTGGATCTTTTGTGACTGAGATTAACATGAAAAACATATTTAAAACAAAATTGTTTTGTAAGGTTTTGTGTTTCTTTTTTTAAGCCTCTGTGGGCCCAAAGCCCGCCTTTTACCAGCTGCTCAGGTGTTGTTTTATATTATCATTCAGCTTGTTCTGATACAGGTGGGGTGAATTGTTGGACAAACATTCACGAGGAACCCCAAAATGGTTTCTGCTTTGAGTGATCCATTTGTGAAATCTTCCTATGCAAAAGACAATTCTGTGAGACTTCAGTCAGAACAATTCCAAGCCAAGGAGGGCCTTGGCCAAATGGGTGGCTGCCATTTGAACATCCGACTCTTGATTTCAGCTCAGGTCCTGATCTCATGGTTGGTGAGACTGAGTCCTGTGTAGGTCTCTGCACTGACAGCACAGAGTCTGCTTGGGATTCCTTCTCTCTCTTTCCCTCTCTCTCTCTCTTAAAATAAATAAACAAACCTTTAAAAAAAAAAAAACAATTCTGAGCCAAGACTTGATAGAAATACTTCATTTTATCTTTTATTCTCCCCCAAAACTACAGGTAGCCTTCTCTCCACTCAGGTCTGTGTTTACTTAGTGAGGCTGAGAATTGGAAGAATTACTTCTATTGCTCTGATCAAAAAATAACAAAACAATTAAAGCAAGAGCATGGTTTTTAAAAATTAACTAGGAAAGAACCCAGAAACCAGCACTGTTGTGCTTATTATATTGTAATCTATTTTTCTGCAAGCTCTAAAGCTGGCAACATTGCAGTGGGGCAGGGGTGAGGTGGGGGGGGGGGGTTCCCGATACTCAGATGTTTCTTAAGCCACGTAAATACCATCTTTGGGGTTGTTTCTTTTAGGTGCCACCCCTCTAGTTGACAGGGCAGGCGACAGTTCTCCCTAAATGGGAAACACAATGAGTATACTTTATAATTTTAGCGTTTGAGACGATGACTAATACCCTGCATTATGGGCAACTCATGCTCATTTGGTGTTTTATGGGATGCACCCTAGGAGCTCTACAAATCTGTTCAGCTGGTGAGCCCTATTCCAGGGATATCTGAGCCCTCACTGTATGACTGTGTCCATCTTATCCTTCCAATCTCACCTAAAAGGTCAAATCCTGAGGGAGCATTCCATAGTGCCCCATTAGCTTTGGTGCCCAACTTCTCTCCATCAGAGAATGCTGTTTCTTCTTCCATAGAAACAACACGATAGCATAAGTATTGTTTGCTCTTTTATTTCTTACACTCTTTTCTTCCTCCTAGAAGGTAAGCTCTAAAGCCAGGGCCATGTCCATCTTATTCACTACCATTTACCAAAGGCCTGGAATATGGCAGGTGCTCAGTAAATCTTTTCTCCATCATTTAAAATAACATTTATAATGACACATGATACTTTTATGCTCTTTTGTGTCTAGGTGTTATATCGACTATGTCATGTGATTCTCACAACCACACTATGAGGCAGGCTGGGCAAATATTATCTTTGAGCACAGAAACTAAGTGGGGTAACTGAGGTCCTGGTAGTCCCACTGGGTGTAGTCTCCTCCCACATCAAATAGTACTGACATATACAACTAATAAGATAAGGCCAAAATGATGAAATGTGTCTTCCAAGGTGAGATCATTAAAGACATTGAGGCTTCTGTCTCACCTTAGATCACTCACACTGGGGATAACAAACTGCCATGCCATGAGGACACTCAATCAGCCCTGGGAAGCCTGTGGGAAAAACTGAGGCTGCCTGTCAGCAGCCTCATACCAACCATGTAAGTAGAATCTTGGAAATAGATCCTTCAGCCCCAATCCAGCCTTCAGATGACTCCAGTCCTGGATAACACCTTGGTTACTACCTTGTAAGAAAGCCTGAGCCACAACTACCCTGATAAGCTCCTGAATTCTTGATTTACCAACACTGAGATAATACATGTTTATTGTTTTAGGCTGCTAAGTTTGGGGACAAATCATTCTGTAATAATAGATAACTAAAACTCCAAGACTCAGAAATGTCAATCCTTAATCTTCTTTCTCATTTTTCCCCTTCTTTATCATCTACCCTAACCCCCCTATTTCTACCAAAGAAACTTGTGGTATGTGTGTAGTAAATATAGATGGGAATACATTGTGCCATGTGTATTCAATATTAACCCAGTTTCTCTCACTATAGCCTCTTCTGGCTGGCAAATCATTCCATTCACATCATCTTGAAGAGAACAAAATTATAGGAAGCTACTTAAGAAAATAGGCAGCTTAGTTCTGTCAAAATCAGTGGTCTAAACTTTGTCAAGACCACAGCAACTTCTGGGCCAAGCTAAAATGTCCCTGAAAATCCTCCAAAACGTTTCCAAGTACAATAGTTATAAACTTATTTAAAGGCATTCGTGGCAGGAGGGTGGCAGGTGTTGTGGAAGTTGGGGAGATACAATTTTAATTTGCACTCTGGGCTTTTAACGACAACTCATAATCTCATTGGAACTGATTCAAGAATCATTTGAATATTTACATAATGGAAGTCTGAACAAAGTTATATTTATTAATTAATGTGTTTTATAAAGTTGAATCTAAATTTTCCTTATAACAGGCAAGATAATCTATCATTATGCATATTTGAATACACACTGCCAGTCAGATTACCCTACCACTTACTCCCTAACCCTGCTCTCCAACACCCACAGAACAGTTCACCTAATAGTCCTTAAAAGTAAAGCCCCCTTAACATCACTTGATCTTCCCCCTTTGCTTCTCTCCATACCCTCCCCTTGCATGAATTTGCTCATGAGGGGCCCTCCAGTGGTATCTGGACCCCACTTATACTCTCTCATCTGCCTAAAAGAGAAGAAGGCCAAACCGTGTGGGCTTATGGACAATTGCTCTAGAGTGATTCCCCAGTGGTGATGGCTAACAGGCATGGAATTTTTTCTTGTTTCTGTCCTTATCACAGCCATACTTGTCACTGATGTGGGGTGAATTATAT
Source organism: Panthera uncia (assembly GCF_023721935.1). Taxonomy (NCBI): domain Eukaryota; kingdom Metazoa; phylum Chordata; class Mammalia; order Carnivora; family Felidae; genus Panthera; species Panthera uncia. The sequence goes on from NC_064810.1 coordinate 83,143,288, forward strand.
CAAAGACATGAATTTATTCTTTACAAAGTCATACTCATTCTGTCCAGTAGCAGGGATTCTCCCAGGGGTGTGTGTGTGTGTGTGTGTGTGTGTGTGTGTTGAGGTGCAGGGTGCCTCAGGGCCCTGGTTGCCGTGTCTAACTTCACTGGAGTAATTGCCATCTCACCCCCGCTTCCATGAACTCCAGATGCCTTTTGTCCACGCTCCAGGGAGATACAGTGTCTAAGAGAAGAATCCCAACTTCCACCACTTAAACCATGTGATCTGAGATACATTATTTAATTTCTCTGAACCTCAATTCCTCATCCAGGGGCATTTTATCCTGCCTATGTGACAGGGTCTTGGAGGATTAAATAAGATTATGTACGTGAAGAATTTTTTAAATCAGAAGCAGATATAAGAAATATTTTGCAGCATTTGCATGTCTCAACGAAATTCTTATCAAGAAGGATTAGTGAATAAATGGCAGACTCTTTTGCAATAATCATTGTTGTCCTAACATACATCAAGTATGACTCTTTAGAACTACCCATCTTTAGAGACTTCAAGATAAATAACAGATAGATGATAGATTGATAGATAGAGAGATAGATGATAGATACCCAGTATCTTCAAGAGATATCTAACTCACATTCTAGTGGAGATATAGACAATAAATGAAACACATAACTGTATAATATGTTAGATGGTGAGAAGTGCTATGAACTTGACACCAATAAAATAGTCATAAAAATGTTTCCCCGCAAACTGTGGCAAGTGCCATGGAGGAAAAGTAAAGCGGTCCTGAGACAACAAAATGGTGGCTGGGAGACTGACACCATCTGTTAGGAAGGGATAGCAATCTTAAAAAAGACCATTCTCTCCAAAGGGGTGTTGAAGTTTGAAGAAGGGGGTGGAGAGCAGGAGAGAAAAGTACTCCACACAAAGGAAGCAGCATGTGCAGTTTTCTTACCCTGAGCTATACTTAATGTCTCTGGCTGCCCTCGATTTCCTCCCTCTATTCTACGGCTGAAAATCAAGGGACTTTAATGTCTGACAGGCCTGAGTTCAAGTCTCAGTACCAATAGTGTATGGACTTGGGAGCAAGTTACTTAAACTGTTTGCTCTGGCTTTCTAATATGCAAAATGGGAATAATAACTCCTATTTCACAATGCTGTTTTAAGAACTGAATGAATAATGAACATAACAAACCCAGCACAGTATCTGGCTTTATATTTTTATAGGAAGTACTGAAAGAATGATAGCTATTCATTATTATAATACTATTATTATCATAAAAATAGTGAGAGGCTGGATAAGATTATGCCTAATTTTTCTTCCAACTATAGGATTTGATGGACCACTAGCCGTAGGTATTTGCATAGTTTCTGTTGGGAATGGGTTATTTACTGTGCGAAGGCAAAATGAAATACAGATTCTATAAGGAATATAGCTATAGGTATAGGCATCTTCTCTCTTAAATTCTAAATGTGATGCAAAGATAAAACCATCTGAAAAAAAGCATGAAAATATATTCAAGGGACATAGAGTGCTAATGTTATGTGAAAATCCAAAATACATAGTAAAACACAATATAACCAGATCATTTTCAAGGGAAGTTAAGTAGGTAGAAGAGCTTTAGCTTGTACACAATTCAAACTAAACCAGGCACTTTAAAATTTTTCTCATTACTTAACAAAAATAAAGCAATTTCAATACATAATGGCTTTTCTAAATTCAGATGCTATAATTAATCAATAATTTAGATGTGTCTTGTGGATTGATTGGAGAACTGCTTCTTGATGCCACACTTTCTACAAAATAGAAAAATGAAGGGTCAGAGCTAAAAAGGGCCTTCAGAAACCATGTGATGTCATGCCTTGTATAGGATGAGGAAACTGAGATCCTAGTTGTAAAGGGACTTGCCTTTACCAGAATGCAATTTTTAACGTTCTTTGTTCTTTTTTTTTTTTTTAATTTTTTTTTAACGTTTATTTATTTTTGAGACAGAGAGAGACAGAGCATGAACGGGGGAGGGTCACAGACAGAGGGAGACACAGAATCTGAAACAGGCTCCAGGCTCTGAGCTGTCAGCACAGAGCCCGACGCGGGGCTCGAACTCATGGACTGTGAGATCATGACCTGAGCCGAAGTCGGACACTTAACCGACCAAGCCACCCAGGCGCCCCTCTTTGTGCTTCTTTAACCACATCATCCTTAAACCACAAAGCCCCCAGTGGTGTAAGATCTTCAACTATGCTGCATCAAAAAATGAAGTCCTATACATTTGTAAAGCTAAATGTAGAAAGAACAAATGAAAGGCCACAGTTAAGAAATATCTTTGGATATAGGAATGATTAAAAACAATTTCAATCACAATAAAAACGATTCTTCTAGTTTACTACAAGCTGGCTATCGAGTGAATTCCTCTAAAAGCTTGTCTGGGGAGAAATGAAAGGGTTAAGTTTGTGAAGCACTTCATTTTTCAGCCACTAGCTGTGGTATCCTGGGTAATTACTGCAGCTTACCTGAGACCACACCTTAGATAAACCTGTAATGCTGGAGTTTTCTGCAAACATCTTCTCTCCTGCAAGCTGTGGCTTGTCTCTTTCATATATTTGTCCTATGTTTTCAACTCGATTTTCCAGTGGCTAGTTTATACTTGGTTGAGCCAACAAATCAGGGTCTGTTGATTTAGCTTCATATGGTCTTGGTGCTGGCATGAGATAACCGTGCCGGCTATGTGGTAACAAACACAGTCAGGCCAGATGAATTATTTTCCTACTAGAGAAATAAAGTTAAAAAAAAAAAAAAAAAAGAGGATGAACTGGTTCAGGTAAAGGTTATGATTTCATTTCCCTCATTTAATTCATTGTTTTTAAAAATACTATAGGCTTTGCTTGCGACTGAAATTTCATTCTCATTTCACTTCTTAAATGAGCATTTAACTGAGCATTTCTCATGTTAAGAAATTCTTTTTTGTCCACAGAGCCCAGTATAAGAACAATCTAAGCACAAGGTAGGTACTCAGTGTGGCAAAGGAAAGCATGTCCTTGAGGAAGCCAGTTCTTCCTCATGGTGTTCTATGGAAAGTGCAATGACAGTACAGAACCATTTTTAGGTCATATCCGTCTATAAAGAGTACAAAGCAAAGTAGTTTGTGTTTTAAGTTTTCGTGGTTCCCAACTACAAGGTGCTTCTGGAACCTGCATTTCTCTTTGAGAAAAAAAAGACTCATGACATCTAGGTCAATGGGGGCATATCTTTTCTCCTTTGTAAAGAGAAATGGTATTTTCTTCTCTCCATCTCCCTGCACCTCATCACCACCACCACCATTGCCACCGGACCTAGGAGACAATGCAGTGAAAACTCACAGACTAAGCCCAAAATGTCTCTTCAAAATTTTCAGAGTACAAGAATGGTAGTATTACTTTCTTAGTTCTGCATGTAAGATTAAAAAAAAAAAAAAATAGGCCGAAGATATGGGCATTTGAAATGATATGCTCAAAGTCTTAGACAAAGCTCGCGGTGATGGGATTATCACCCAGGTCGACCACTCTTCTGATACCCTCACCCACTTATTGCCTGATCGTCAATGTCAATAGCTCCCAACAGCACTTCTTGAACACACATTAGTGGAATTACTTTAACCAAATAGTTTGATCACTGCCTAGCTACCTAACATTGGGGAAATAGAAATTTTGATTGAGGGGAGGGGCCCTGGGTGGCTCAGTCAGTTGAGCACCCAACTTAGGCTCAGGTCATGATCTCACAGTTTGTGAGTTTCAGCCTGTCTCTCTCTCTCCAAAAATAAAAACAAAATAAAATAAAATAAAAAGAAATTTTGATTGGGCTGGAATGGAAGGAAGACTCACTTTTGAACTAGAAGATTTGGGGAAGGGGAGCAGTAGAGGAAGGAAAATGTGTTTATCAACGTTTTTATTTTTTAATTTTAAAAATATTAAATGTGTAAAGCAACAAGTACTATAATCCAAAAATATATAGTTTTTAAAGTGAATATCAAAAAAAAGAATAAAAAAAAATAAAGTGAGTATCATCCCTCTTGCCTCCAACATTAGTTAGTATTAACGGGCTGGTGCATATCTTTTTAGTTTTTTAAAAGACCACAAAAATATGTATATATAGAGAATAGTGGAAGTGAAGGAAGTCAGGCGGGAAGAAAAGGATTTAGGTTTAGGGAAAAGGATGGGAGAGTCACCCCCCCCCCCTCCCCAACAACTTGCCCTCAAACTGGCCTCAGGCATGACTAAGATGATAATTCTATGTTGGGAAGGCAGCAATTTCAGTTTTCTAGGTTAGCCTCATTTCCCCACTTATCCTGGTATAGGCTCATGAAATCTGTACTCTCCATTTAAGCCCATTTTCTCCCTATCTAATCTCTGTTTTCCCCTACTCCCTATTCCCACCCCATTCCACACATTCACCTACTACTGCCCTACACTACCCATGAAGACATAAAACCAGAAGGTACAAGTGATAAAAGATGGCTCTCATGCTGTTATTCTCTGAGGAAAAGAAAGAAAAAGAAAAAAAAAAAAAAAAAAAAAAAGACTGTTGGAGCCATCTGCCTCCCTCAGACCTTGGCATACTGGTCTCCTGAAATCAAAATGGCTCCAAAGTGGAATGGATGGGTACTTTGCAGGCCAAATGCCTCTGGCGGTGATTCAGGTTCTGGTGGGAACTAGAGCTTTGATATTGTTGTCATGTCTTAAAGGTCAGCTTGAGGTTGTTGGTCACTGAATTGGAGTCCACTTTTGGAAAAGTTAATGGAAGTCTGGGATATGGGCTAGTTTCAGGCTGGGCAGCCATAGTCCTGCCTCCACTCCTCTATACACACACATATACATGTTCAAATAATTTGCCTCCCCAGTGAAGCTTCTTCATACAGATCCAGCCAGAGCAAGGGCTGCCCTCATGTAAAACACCATTTAAAAGTTCAGTCCATCTGCCAAGTGTTGAGCAACCACTGGAAGCCATAGTTCTAACATAGCAGGTTGGTCAAGGATAGGGTCAGGGAAACGAAGTAAGCTGTGAACTCATGACAATATCCTGGAAAACCCAGACTGTATACTTAAGCTTGGAGGGAAGCTGTCAGCTGAGACTGATGTTGACTTTTTAAGGACATGAATGATAACATGCCCCCTGAACTTTACCCTTCTGTCAGTTAAACTTCCACTATTCTTACTGGCATATAGTTGGTGCCAGAACAAGGCAAGCCAATGCCCTTTGAGAAGTGCTGTGCTGGAATCATATAAAGAAGGGAAATCTTTCCATAGTGACCCAAGAAGTTCCAGACTACATTGTGTATTACACACTGGAGCACAGCAGAGAGCTACATGAGCAATGGTTGACATGGTCTTCTACTTCTGTCTCGCGCTGATTTGAATGATATCTGGAGGCTTTTCTTAACAGTATTATAACTGCTTTTATTTATTTACCGCTTCATGTGTGCCTGACCCTGTGCTCCGCACTTTATGGACATTATCTGATTCTTTCTATCAGCCTTTGGAAACTATTTCAGAATTTGTCCATGAAGTCAAGAAAAGGTTCTTTAGAGCTTAGCTTTGCAAATCTGGGTGAATACTTTGTAAAAATTAAACCACTCTTCTTTTTTTTTTTTTAAATTTTTATTTTTGTTGAAGTGTAATTAACACACAGTGTTGTCTTGGTTTCAGGTGTACAACATACTGATACAACAATTCCATATATTACACAGTGCTCACCCAATAAGTGTAGCCACCATCTGTCACCAATGTCATTACAATATTATTGACCGTATTCTCTGCGCTGTACGTTTCATCCTGTGACGTATTTATTTTATAACTGAAAGTTTGTAACTCTTAATCCCCTTTATCTATTTCATCCATCTCCTCACCAATCTCCCCTCTGGCAACCATCAGTTTGTTTTCTGTATTTAAGAGTCTTTTTTTTTTTTTTTTAAACCACTCTTCTTATTTTAAAATCAGTTATGTATTCCAGCCTCTACTCTAAGTAATAAACTAGGTACTGGTACATCATATTCACTTTTTGACAATCATTTGACTTTGAAGACCCAGGCCTTGCCAACTCTCCCAAGGCCAACCTGAAAGAACAAAGTATACTGTGAATAAAGACATTCCATTAAGGAAGGCAAGGAGATCAAAGTACTAATGATACACAATGATTCGTTATGTTATTTAAAAATAATAATCATAAAAATTAGAAATATTAAGCTCTAATAGTGAATGGATGTTGAGCTAAGAACATGTGACATAACCATTTTCATCATGGAATGACTTTCAAAAAGCAAACAAAACTATTTTCCGAAAACACAGCAAATACCTAAAAATACTTATAAACAACTGATGGTTTTCATTTGGACGGTACTCTATTTCTGGCATTTTTATTTCCTAGCAGAGTATAATAAAATTTTCCAACTAACTTTTGGGCATTTGTCACATCAGGTCATGGGGTTGGGACCACTCCTGGTGGGCATCTCAATACTGTCCGTCAAGCAGAGTTTCTACCCTCAGAAATAATCTCTTGAACCCACCTTCTTCTTAAATGCCAACCAATAAAAAGAACAACCTGGGCAGTCTCCACACTTTATATTAAGTTCCCTCCAAAACGGCATTTGAACCTGCCCCCTGCATTACATAAAGAAACCGAACTTGTTAAAGATCCTTACTTACCAGGCTGGTAGGGTCTATGCTTCCTTTTAGTATAGTCTGCCATCCAAACTCTCAAAAATTTTAACTGCTTCTTGCCTTCCCTCTCAATCCAAATGTGTGGAGTTTTATCATAAAAGTGAAATGAGAGAAGCAGAACTCATCCCGGGATAGAAAGGTTGTCACTTCTACCTATTATACCAGAGTTCTGAATTCCAGGGATACGAAGTAGACGCAACTAAAATGGCATTCGATGGCGTTGGTGGTGTCCAAGGCGGGATAAAGAACTTCGCCCTGGCACTGGAGGGCTGGGCCCCGGGGATGTTCCTGGGAGCGGCTCACAGGCCCCAGCCTGCAACCTCAGGACCCTGGGCAGGGGTGTGCGCATGCTCGTGATGACGCCTGCGGGTAGGTGTCTGAAACCCCAGAGATCCCGAGGTGATAAAGTCAACATGCCAGCCTGCCAAACTGTACAGCCTGAAAAGGACTATTTTTCACCACACGCATGAAGATACCATTCCTGTTCAAATATTTATTTGGGCTTGTATTCCGAAAAGACTTCTTCCTCTGTTAGGTTTAAGCACTTCCCCGTTCCCTTCTACTTCTGTTTAAGGTTATATGAGGATTTCCTTGTCATTTGTTCTAAGGGACTGATGTTTTATTTATTGAAATAGTAGCTGGAGCCTGAAAATGGTGAATTTGGGGACACATAAAGTTGTAACAATTTAAATTGTTAAATCCAAATTGCGTAGTCAAATCTTTAACAGACCATTCTGAAAACGTATCTGTTTTCTTTTAATAATAACAAAATACCCTGTGAGATTTCACATCCTTGATTTCTCACTTGAAGAATCATTTGGGATACATCTGGGTTTTTTTTTTTTTTTCTTAAGATTAAATTCTTTAAAAGCAAATTAGCTTTTAATATGAATCTTATGACTCAGCATAAGAAAGCTCTAGCCACATTATAGTTGTGGAAATTTTTCAAGAATAAACTATTCTCAGAAATAGAAATGATGCAAACGTGAGCTTTTAGATAAAAGTCTATAATGGCTCTTTGGCAAGACTCTCTACTGGATTCTAACGGGCCAAAGAGGATAAGTAAAATGTTACCTAGTCCCTACCAGATACCAGGTACTCTCTCATAAACATGGGTCATTCCGACCATAGAGTAAATCTATGACAAAGACATTATTATTTCCAGTTCATAGATAGAAATACTGAAGGTAAATGATTTGTCAAAATTGCACTGCTGAGAAAGTGTTGGGACGAGGATGTAAAATTTGGTTTTCTGACTCAAAATTTGGTATTCTTTCCACTACACTGTGACACCCCTTGGACATGAATATTAAGTATTCTAGTGGTTGTTTTTAAAATGAGAATTACTTGAGTTTGCACTTTCCCATATCCTACTCCAGATACAAGCTTTAAAGATTAAACTATAATACACAAAAGGTGTTTCCCCTAATAAAGGGGACTTCTTTTAAATCCCCCTTTAAAATAATGTGGCATATCCATAAATAATCAAGGAAATAATTTTTTTTTAATTAATGAAAGTTTATAAGTTGTCTTAAAACAAAATGGGATTACATATTATCTGTGAATCATGAGAATGCTAGAGGAGGTTCCCAAAATGCTATCCCAAATGAAATATCATTTTAGAGTATTACCAAGAATCCTAATGCCAAGAACTTTGGAGAGACCCTGTCCCTTTAGTTTTTTGTTGTTGTTGTTGGTTTGTTTGTTCGTTTGTTTTTTTTTAGCATACACCTTTGAGATAAATATACCAATGCAATAAATGTTGACCAAAGTATCTTGGCTTTGCACTTATGGTTTGCCATAAAATCAAAGATAAATTCTAATGAACTTGCAGAGGTATGACCTCATAACTAGGTAGGTAATGATACGGTCAATGGCAAAACACACAGTCCTCAGCCAGAGCTCAAGCTTAAAGTGACATCTTATTCCTTTGTTCCATATGTTTATTTTTAAAATTTCTTAAAGACTATTAAAGGAAGTAAATTAATATCCTTAAATATTCATTGGCTCAAAGGAATGGCAGTTTATGATCCACTAACATGTTTGCGTTGGTTTGAACAATACAAATAAAAGGCAGAATGTTCTACCTTGTCAACCATAGAATTTGCATGTTGTCTGGGGTTGTATCTAAGTGCAAAAGTAAAGGGTATTTGAAAATAATCGATACTCTTTAGAATATGAGTGAGGGTAGATTTAGTTGGGTTTGTGGAGAAAATGTATCCAGGAAAGAAATATCAGTAACAGGCACTCAGAAAGCAAACTGTGGTGCCTCTGTTATGACATTTTAAACATATATTTCAGAAGCGGGTTTAAACCGTTTAAACCAAGGCTCAAGTGTAACTAATATATTCCCTGATGAGGTTGGTTCATCAGCTGTCTCGTTGCCCTGGGTCTTAACTCCTCCCACAGATTTCACAGTTTGTGTGTATCAGGTTTAGTCATTTATCTAGTGAAGCAGTTATCATATTCCACCCTTCCATGGCTAATCATGGCATAAGCAGTTAGCACTTTTCATCTTCAAAGCTCTTAACAGCACTTAATTAATATAAACAACCCCCTTAGGAGATAAATTAATCACACTATAACAGTTCCCATTTTACCAATTGAGAAGCTGAGGTAAAGAGGCTAAGTAATTGGCCCAAAGCCATCAAGAAAACAATATCTGAAGACGGTGGTGGCCTGAGGAGCCCTGAGATCTCAAACTTTAATAAAATGTTTGCTTCTCTCATTAGTCTTCTGTATATCGGGTAAAATGCAATGTAGCCAATAGCTCTCTCCAGATGTCCCAATGAAAATGGGGTGTTTTGCTACCTACAATAAGAGCATCAGCTTGATTCTGCACAGTATCAACTAAATGGTCTTAAAGAAGCTAAGAATATCATCATCACCAAATCCCAGTCTTCAGGTAGAATTTTACCTTCTGCTTCTGTGATCCTATCAAATCCAATCAAAGATCTGATCCCCAGATCCCCATGGCCAATATGTATCGTGACAAACATCTGGTCTCAGAAATCAAATGAAAAGGAAACTGAAAGCAGTGGGTCATTTGCCCACACCTTCAAATGGCTTACATTGAATGAAATTTGTACTGACTTAGCTAACCTCCCTAGATGTACTAACATTGTTTAGAGTTTAGATCAGATCACACTGGATAATTCCCAATAAACAGTATATACTTAATTCACTCTGTTCAATGTACAGTTCAATGTACAATTTAATTGACTAGCATCGGCCCGGTGAATGGGACACTTAAGATGTTCTTTTTTCTCACTGTTTACTGACTCACAAAATGAACTTTTATTTTTCATTTCCTCTTCTAATAAAAAGAAATCTTGAAATATCTGAAGCTGTTCTTGGATATATATGAAACAAAATATTCATGGAAATTTATTATTAAGGTAAAAAAATAAATTTGGGGTATACCCTACTAAAATTACTATAAATCTTACTCATAATTGACAATCATGACTCTTCCCAATTATTACTCTAAGTGGAACTGTGTGGATCCATGCTTGTATTAATCAATTCGTTTGTTAGCCAGAATCATGGTCTTCTCCCTCCTTCTTTGGAAACGTAGGATATGGATAATGAGGATCTCATTTGAAACAAACAAAAAGTACCACATAGGCTTTTTTAAACATATTTTGTTCTAAAAACAAACACTGTACCCAGTCTTATTAGCACCTAATGCAAAAACAAATTTTTAAGAAAGAAAACATTTTAAAAACCATCCTAGAGAAGCTGGGGTAAAGATGTATGGGAACACTGTACCATCATTGCAATGTTTCTCTAAACTTAAAATTAGTCTAAAATTAAAAAAAAAAAAAAATTTTTAAAAAGACAATGTAAAACTGTGTGGTAGTCTGAAAACTAGCCACCCAAAGATATCAACAACTGAGTGTTACTTTATTTGGTGGAGAGGGGTGACGTGCTCTCAGAGAGTATGATTAAGGATCTTGAAATAGGAAGATTATCATAGATATCTGGGTAGACCCTAAATTTGATCAGATATATTCTTATAAGAAAGAGGCAGAAGAATTTTATAGACAGGAGAATATGGTGTGAAGACAGAGCAGAGAGAGATTTGGAGATGTCGACCTTGAAGACTAAAGTGATAACAGCCACAAGCCAAGGAGTACTGCAGCCATTGGAAGCTGGAAGAGATAAGGAACACATTCGCCCTGAAAGTCTCTGAAAGGAGTGAACCATGCTGACACCTTGACTTCTGTCCAGTGATACTGATTTTAACTTCTGGCCTATAGAACTGTGAGAAAATACCTTTCTGAGTTGTTTTAAGCCACCAGGTTGTGGTGATTTGGTAGAGCAGCCACAGGAAACTAGTATGATTGGCAAAAAATAGAAAAGAGCCAACTGCAGAAGAAATACAGATAGCCAATAAGCATATGAAAGATATTCAATGTTACTAATAATTAAACAATTAAAGCAATTAATTGGGGTGCCTGGGTGGCTCAGTCAGTTGAGCGTCTGACTTTGGCTCAGGTCATGATCTCATGGTTCGTGGGTTCAAGTCCTGCGTCAAACTCTGTGCTGACAGCTCAGAGCCTGGAGGCTGCTTTGGATTCTGTCTGTCTGTCTCTCTCTCTCTCTCTTTCTCTCTCTCTCTCTTTCTCTCTCTCTCTCTCACTTTGCTGCTCCCTTGCTCAGGCCCTGTCTCTCTCTGTTAAAATGAATAATGTTAAAATGAATGAATGTTAAAAAAATTTTTTTTAAAAAAACAGTTAACTTACCTGTTTTCTATCAGATCATGAAATTAAAGGGATTGAGAATGTTTTAAGTCCCCTGGTGCAGTTTTTACCAAAGATATCAAAACACCCAATGAACTATCATTATAGACTAGCCAAGGTCTTACAAGCGAATACACTTTACTTTCTTCAGGAAAATATGGTATCTTCAAAATAAATCTCAAGGAGTGAGTGAATAATGGACATTTGACTTTTGCTTTATAAAAAATGTTTCATTACATAAAATTTAAAATATATACAATAGTGGAGGGTTCTTATGATCAATCTTGTTTCATCTATGCCCCTTCTGGTCTCTCCCAACCTAGATCATTTTAAACAAAATACAGGCATAATATAATATTTCAGTATACATCTCTGCCTAGAGATACTCATATTAATAGATATATATTTTATAAATTTCTATGTAATTCATATGTATAATTTATATATATATTACGTATTCATATATAATTAATATATATGCGCATCTACCTTTATTTCTTCTGTTTGGTGCTTTGGTGGAATTCTCTTTCCCTTTTCCTTCATTTTTCCAGAATTAGGAATTTTACACCAGGATGTCTTAAGAAATAAAAGCAAGAGAAAAGACTTTCCTATGAGAGTCAAAAGATTCCAAAGTCTAATTCTCTTATACCATACGGGAAAGAGACGCATATGTTTGTTAAGGTGTGTGGAAGAGAGTGTGTGAGCATATCCTACATTGCTCCTCTTGGGTCTTGATCTATCAACATTTTCTCCTTATCTTCAGCCTCTCCTCTACTTCTTTGCTACTCTCAAAAACATGTGTAAGATGCTTTCAACCCCCCCCACACACACACACACCAAAAACAAATACCTCATCTGATTCCACAGCCTCTCTAGCCATCATTTCATTCCTACTCAAACAAATATCATTAAAGAACAGATCACGATTGTCCTCATTTTCATCTCCCATTGACTTTGCAACACAAAGCACTGAAACCCCTCTCACTGGTAAATGTTCATCAAGTGAAATGATGTGACAGGAAACAAAGCACACTTGGCCCCTGTCCTCATTTTTCTGTGGCCTACTTGCCCTTAAGTCTTGATACCCTGGGCAAATTTTGGGGAATGAATCTCTAAGCACTCTCTTCCCACTGTTCTTCACTGTCTCCTTTTGTTCCCTAAACTCTACTCTCAAAAGATTTCAGGTGAGCCCTGGATTGACTGAGATTGAAAAACAATGGCTCATGTTCATTCTTCCTCCAGAAATCAAATCTCAGTGTGGCAGGTCAGTGAGATAAGAACGGAAGATGGCTATTTCTTTCTCGATATCTTTAAGATTGATATGGAAGGATCCTTTAGGTCTCTAGTGGTTCCTAAAATTGTCAGGACTGTTCAAGCTATATTCATTTATCTGCCAGGCACAGACAGAGCCAGGTTCCCTAACAAGCCATTCAAACCTTCAGGAAGGGCTAATTTCTCAGCATATCTGAATCTTCAAGCTCTAAGTAGAGTGAGCAAAAACATAAATGAAACAATAACAAAATGTTGAGTCACTCCAAAGATACTATTTGTATTTTGGACTTAAACTAAAATAAACTGGAAGTGTTTATCTGTTGCCAATGATAAAGTTTAAAGTAACAAAAATGATTGCTGAAGAATTAGATGATAATGCAATGTATTAAAATCTAGGTTTTTCCCAGTCAGCAAGAGATTACCTATTGCAAGTAGGAGAAAGTGAATGAAAAGGTAAAACCTGAATATTGATATTTAAAAAGACACCCTTGAGTGTTTGAAAGTAGTCAGTAATGACAAAGAAAATGTCTTCATATATAAATAGCAACTAGAGAAGTTATCACATGAAATAGTACATGTAAACTCTGACCATGCACATGTGTGCACATATACACATACATGTTCACCAATCTTGGAGGTCAAAAATTTTGCTAAAGAATATGACTTAAGTTTTGATACCTAACTAGGCTATTATTTTAGCTGATATATTTCAGAAGTTGATATAAGAGAATATAATTATTGACCTATATGGTCTTTATAGTAAAATGAAGTTTTCTTTTTGAGTGAGAGGATTATATACACAACTTGAGGCAGAAAGATAGAAAATCAAAGAAAATGAGAAGGAAGCTTAGTCATCCATCTCAGGACAGACCCAAGATAATTGTAAGCTCAGTGAGGACAGGATCTGTGTTTCTCTTGCTAACTTTAATGACCTCAGCAGTTGATAAATGGGTGAATGAATAAACTCCCATTTCCCATCTTACCCAATTCCCACTTGATCAGAAGAGAGATGATAAGAACCAGAAATGGAGCAATTAAGGTACAAGTAGAGAAGAAAGATTGGAATTGAGAAATGTTGTCACCTGCTAGTCTCAATTGAGACTAGTAATTGTAGTAACAGCAAATATGCTGTCCAGTGATTGCGAGAACATGGAGTCAACAAGAGTAGTTGATCCTTTTTAAAAGTATAGATGTGGGGCGCCTGGGTGGCTCAGTTGGTTGGGCGACTGACTTCGGCTCAGGTCATGATCTCGCAGTCCGTGAGTTCGAGCCCCGCATTGGGCTCTGTGCTGACAGCTCAGAGCCTGGAGCCTGTTTCAGATTCTGTGTCTCCCTCTCTGACCCTCCCCCGTTCATGCTCTGTCTCAAAAATAAATAAACGTAAAAAATAAAAATAAAAAAAAAATTTTTTAAAAAGTATAGATGTGAAGGAAAAGAAAGGAAAGCAAAGGGAAGGGAAGAGCTGAGGTGGTGGCTGGAGGAGGTGCTGGATCAAGGAAGAGTTTCACTGGCTTGTTTAGAAGGAGTAGACACAAGGGCAAAGGTAAAGGGGAATGATTTCTGAGGAACCAGACCAGTGGTGGGTCCTACCCACACACATTTATATAGCTTAGAAAAGACACAATTTGATTGAAAGACCAGTGGAAGAAGAATCTAAAGGACCCTGTGCTAGCCCTGCCTTTAGTATTCATTTCCAAGTGGGCGAGCTTGGACAGGCCACTTGAGCTCTCTGAACCTCAGATTTATATCTATGCAGTATGAAGATGAGAAAATATATAATTGGTTCATCAGAAGTTGACCAAGAGGAAAAGGGTTTAAGGAAACCCAGCACAGGAAGACTCACAAGGCACTGTTACAATGCATTTGAGGGGAACTGCTTGTGAGCTATCACCAATGACTATGTTTCTTGGGTAGGCCAGCAATTTCTGAGGTGGACAGAACCGCAGACCCAACCTGTCTTAGTAGGGCCATTATTCACTGCATCATTGGCACTGACTTGGCTGAGCAGGCCTCTATGGGAACTCCATTGTCTAAGCCAGAAAGAACAAACTGGGTCCTGTGCTTGGTCCTTTTGTATCAACATTTAGCAATCAGCCAGTTAATAAAGTCTCAAAGATTAGTATCAGTTTGAAAGGGAAAATGCACACAAAACAATTAATTAAGAGCATTAAAACAAATGCATTGCTGAGGATGGCACTGGATCCAGGAGACAAAATGGGTTAAAAAAATTTTTTTTAAAGGAATGCTCTAATTGAAAACTGGCAGCAGCAGAAGACACAGTATAGTTAAAACAGTATCTTATCAGAAAATTAGCAAAATGTAATTTTTATTGGGTTTTACAGATGTTATTTTTAACCACATCAAAAATCCCACCTCATGGCTATTGGCACAAATTGTCATAATTACTATAATTTGAAGTCTGAGCGATGGAATGGCTGCTGAGATAGTTATCTCATCCCCAGACTAAGTCTGCATTAGTTGAGCAGCCAGAAGAAGGAGCTCATGTTTTTGTACTTGGTCTGGACTTCATTTGTGTCCTTTATCCAATCTCATTCTTAGGAATATTGAAGAATAATTTTTTTTTCTACCTGAAACACTGGAGAAAATCAGGAGGTTAATATTAAGAGTGCTGAGGTCACCTTTAATTAACATACCAATCACCTCACCTCCAATCTGCAAGTAAAGTGTTGTATTTTATTCTATTTTTACATTTCCTGGTGAACTGTATCATAGTTAATGCATATACTAAATTCTGGGCATAATTATCCAACTACCTACATAAGCATGGCTAATAATGCCAAACTAAGAAAAAAGAGCTTTTAATATCCCTAATACCAATTTAACATATGTCTTTGCTACTTCGGGAGTAAAAATATGACTATACATGTCCAAAATACATGTAACTTATAAAATTAGGAAACAAGATCAAGAAATTTGTTAGAGGAAATGCTGTGGATAACTTACATCCACAGATTCACATGCCAGATCAAAGAATAAAAACAGTTATGACTGTGCTATAATTTCGATTTGGGTTAGATTGGCAGAGGGCCTAAGAGACTCAGCTGATATAAAGAGAGGAATCTCAATAAGAGAACAAAGCTGATCAGACTTAAGGAAATACTTTGAAACAAGAAAGGAAAGGAAAGGTTAACATGCTATTTTAACGATCGGCCAATGCTGAGTCATCTCATTGTTATTTTAGATCATAGAACATTTTCAAAATGGTTTCTTTCAAACTCTCAGCCATAGTTTATCTGACTTATTATAGGAAGAAGGGACCTGGATTACATTCATACATTCGACAGATATTATGTGCTGGTCCTGCTGTAGGCCCTGAACAGTTGTGAGCAAGGAGTACATACAGTAGAGTCACACAGACAGAAATAAAACAGACAACAGACACGTAAAAAGTAAGTATGTAATATAATGACACGTAGTATACATGTCTTGCAGGAAAGTCAAGCAGGGTAAGGCAATGAAGAGTGATAGAAGGGTGGCAGTTTAGACAGAAAAGCCCCCATCTCCACCCTGAATAGGGTGATAGATGGGCAGAGACTTGAAAAGTGATGGAGGAATTTGGGTGGATCTGTGGAGCAAGGGCATTCCAGACAGAAGAAATAGCGAGTGCAAAGACCCTGACATAGGAACATGTTAGGATAGAGTAGCAGGAGATGAGATGGGAGAGAGGCCTTGCGGGCCATGGCAGGGACTTTAGGTTTCGTTTTAAGTACAGTGGGAAGCCCAAGGAGAGTTTTGAGCAGTGGAGTAATGCAATCTGACTAAAGCTAAAAAGTGATTCTGCCACTGGGTAGAGAGTAAGAGTGAAAGTCACAAGAACAGTGGTGAGGCTGTTGTACAGCTAGCCAAAGGATAATAGTGGCTTTAGACCATCATGGTACTCATGAAGGGGGCAAGAAGTGTCAGATTCAGAATGTATGTTGGATATTGTACGAACAGGGTTTGCTAAAGACTGGATGCAAGGGACGAGAGAAAGAGAATAATCTGAAATGACTCCTAGGTTTTTGGCTGAGAAAATGAATGAATGTAATGCCATTCATTGGAATGGGGAAGACTTGAAAAATATGGGCTCTGGATATTGAGATGGGAATCGAAAATTAAACATTAGTCATGTTAAATGTGAGATGCCCATTAGATGACAAGTAGATAATTAAATATATGGTCCTGAGTCCAGGAGGAAGTTTGGGCCAGAGTTATAAATTTGGAAGCCATTAGCTTATAGATGTTATTGAAAGCCATGAGACTGGGTGCAGCTAACCAGAGAGAGTATGGATAGAAAGGAGAATCAAAACTGAGATTAGAAAAGGGGGAGAATTCCTCAAAAGGAACTGACAGAGATTACTTGACCTCTATGGGGTCTTTTCAACACAAATTAAAATGAAACAAGCTGGCTTTGAATAGATAAAGGAGGTGGTGGTTAGGGGCTCACAGTAGACTACAATCTGGATTTAGTTATCAGTAGAATACTCGCCTTGTTGTTGTTACTTCTATTTTTATACAAAGTGATATACTGTATAAATGAGTATGTGGAGTGCGATTTTGAGGTACTTTTCCTTTACAGTAAATACTATTGAGTAAGTCTGATTCTGATGCAAGTGATCTAAGGATCTTATTTTAAGAAAGGTGGGACAATTAAGGGGAAAAATTAGCAGATTTGTATGTAAGTCCTAAAAGTAAATGCTAAAAACTAATGAGTTTTTTGGCTCTAACAATTATAGGCTAGAGGAGTCATTAAGTTTTTAAAGGGCTGCACTAGATTGGTACTAAATGAAGAATCTGTGTTTTCACTGAGAATCATGCAGCAAAGAAAAGGCAAAATCACTCTAAGAAATATTTGGGTTAACTATCTAAAACATGTTCTGATGTAAGAGTTATGAGTTACAAAAATAAAGACCATTGAGAGTCTTGAAAGAATTTAAAGGAAATGGACAAAGAACTCATCCAAGCAAAAAGTTTATAGAATTACTTGAAATGAATTTGATACCTTTAGAATATTCTACTTGCATTTGCCAAGCAGAATTACATTTATTTTTCTGCTAGATACAAATTAAATTGTAAGGAATCATTTGAGATGGGAATCAGTTGTAGTCACACCTCTGTCTTCTAGAAAACAGATTTCTGTAAACATTAAACATTCAGCTTAAACATTCAGAATGAAAATGAGTCTGGAGTTTTGATTGTTTCTTTGGTTTTCTGTTTGTTTGTTTTTTAATTAGGCTTTCTCTATCAGGAGAGAAGAAAAGGTAAACGAGTAATTGAAAATTTGAAAAACAAACATTAATGAAACTAACCAGAAAGATGCCATAAGATGGAATGGGAGTTGTTGGCTTCCACATTGTGAGGAAAGGATGGTGATTGCTCTGAAAACCAGGACATTTGGCTCAAGAGCCAACAATTGCTTAAACTAAAAAGAAGAGAAAAGAGAAACAAAGGGACCATCGGAAGTAGCAGAGTGTAGTATAAGTACCTGGCATTAAACTTTTAATTGCATCCAACTCAAATGACATCCATCTTGAATAAACATATAGCTAGCTGTATGATAAAGCTACTAGCAAAACAACCATCTAAGGAATGGGCCTGCCCCCACCCATGAAGTTCCCTCCTTCAGAAAGCCCTGGGTGACCTACAGAACTGACCACCCAAGTGACCCCACTTCCCCCTTCCTGTGCCCTAAGTCCCACTCTTATGCTTTAAACTAGCCAATAGAGAACCCCTGGGTGGCTCAGTCAGTTGAGCATCAGACTCTTGATTTTGGCTCAAGTCATGATCCCAGGATGGTGAGACTGAGCACGGCTCAGTGCAGGGCTGGAGCTTGCTTAAGATTCTCTCTCTCTCTTTCTCTCTCTCTCTCTCCCCCTATGTCCCTCCCTTGCTCGTGCGTGTGCATGTGCTCTCTCTCAAATAAAAAATTGATGATAGATAGATAGATAGATAGATGGATAGACGGATAGACGGATGGATAGATAGATAGATAAACAAACTAGCCAATAGAGTGTACCTGTGAAACCTGAGACTGCTACCTTGGGGCCCTGCTAAAGGCAGAGCCCTGGGTCCAAGCTTTCTCTCTTTCTCTACCCCAGACTTCACTGTGCAATCCTTGGGTGTGTCTTATACCTTCCAGGACTTGTGAATAATAAATCTCATTCCTCAAAGTTCCTTCATGGTTTTTACTGAAATGCATCCTGCAACCACAAGGGCCTGTGAGGAACATGTCTGTGGGGGCTGGCTACCAGAAATACAGGTCTGGCAAGTGCCTCGGACATTTCTAGCCATAGCATCACTATCAAAAGGCTGAGACCGACATAACACAGAGATGAAGGTCAATTAAAGCATTGAGGAGCAGACACCCTGCTGTTAGGAGTTACCTCAGCAGACCCCACAGGATTCTTCGATAACTCTAGAGATCTGGCACCAAGAGCCCATCTCATCCCAGGAGCTTGTAGAGGGCACACAGACCCAAGGCAGCTCGGCCGTGTACTGTGAGTCTGACAGACACATATTTGCAGGGTTTACAAACATTTTTGGCCTGTGGTGACAAGTCTAAGTAATTAAAAATGTTATGATTATTATTCACTATAAACTCTGTTTACGAAGGTAAGGAAATGTATGGTCTATTCACAAATGGCTTCCATCTCATGGTAAGAATCTACTGGCTATACATGAGACATTGTGTAAGGCATTGGAAATACAAAGATGAGCAGGACAGTCTCAACTCACACAGAGTTTACAGTTAATGGAGGGGGAGGAGAAAGGAGGCTGATAAGGACAGATGAGTAAAACAGATGCTTACAATACAAAATGGTGTGCGGTCACAAAAAAGGGAGCATAAACTCTGACTGTGGCTGGCAGAGAGATTAGGGAAAGCTTTCCAGAAAAGGCAATGTTGAGTTGAGCCTTGAATGATAAATAGGAGTGCTCAGGGTGAAAAACAATTTAAAGATTTGAACTTCAGCTATTTGGAAACAATCCATTTTTTGAAAACACCTCGTTCCCCCAATTGCACTAAATAACAGATTTTATTTTATGTAAGTCAATTCAAGTGAACATCCTGCAACTTTTATTATCATAGCAAAGTTCAGAATATTGAATCAACTTTGAAATTTAATCAACCATCTATAGCAGGCAGGTAATTACATACTAGAAATTATAAGTTTTTGTTCAATATAGGTAGAGTGAAATGCTTTGGCTTAGGGGAAAGGTA
This sequence comes from Panthera uncia, assembly GCF_023721935.1. Lineage (NCBI taxonomy): Eukaryota > Metazoa > Chordata > Mammalia > Carnivora > Felidae > Panthera > Panthera uncia. The sequence goes on from NC_064810.1 coordinate 83,163,211, forward strand.
CTATCAAAACAAGTTATCCTCAGGTTTACTATGAGTCAGGATTCTAATTGGGTAATATTTAGGGAACAAAAGTTATGCTTCATGTTTCATATTTTAATTTCTAATGAAACTAAGAACAAAATGCAGAGAAATGTAAACTTTTTCAAATCTCAGAGGTATGCTGTTTTTTGTTCTGTATTCTAATCTCTTTACCAGTTATCAGTTAAAGAAGATTGACTGACTGCCCCATTTTTCTTTTTTAATCTGGTTTACATGAGCTCAGAAATAAATAAAATAACACAAAGGAATTGTCCAATAAATTATGACTAATGAATTAGAAAGTGCTATTTGGTGCTTTGTGAACATTTCAAAATATTGTAAGCCTTTTTCCTCATTAAGATATCCCCCCCCCCCAAAACAAAAACAAAGAAAGAAAGAAAGAGAGAAAAAGAAGAACTTCACTGTAGAAGCATGAAATATGATAACTAATAAGAACAATTATAATCATTTTCTTTAGAATACAGCAACTATGAATGACACATGTAAATAGCTCCAATATATTCATTTAATATTACTGATAATTAACGTGAGCACTAAATTAGAATTGCCTTTATCAGCCCAAGTTGTAAAGCATTGCAACAGCTTAGAGATTACTAGGGGAGCTTGATACGTGGATGAGGAATATACCAGACTGCTGATAATGAAGAAGTGTAGAGACTTTTAATTCTGTAAGTAAATAGAATGTTTTTAAGCATCGGACATCATCAAAATTTAGCTGAATTAATTGGTAAACACATCCTGCATGTTTGCCTAAATCCTTTTATTCCCTGAAGGAGCTAAATACCTTTCCTCATTTGCATCTGTTGGAATACAGAATTGTCCTAATTTTGAAATTCGAGCAAGCCCCACAAAATGCATTGGGAGTGATTTCTGTAGTGATTTTGCCCAGTTTTACAAAGTGATAAAGTGATCTTCTGGATACACTTCTGGATATACTTCTTTATCTTTCTTTCCCAGATACTATCAGAAAAATGAACAAGATTTTTTTAGCTTAGGAAAAGTTGCTAAAAAACAAGTTATCCCGCAGCTCCCTTTGAAAACCTTTTCTCTTGCACTCAAAATAATATGAATTCAGAACAATCTGAAATGAAGTAAAACAGGACAGAAACTGACTTTGTGATATATCTAAAAGCTGCAAATGTACGTATTTTAAACAACTTAAGCTGACAAAAATGCTCACATCTGAACAGTGGTAGAATATTTGCTATAATCTGCTTACACCAGGTGCTCAATTAATGCTGAATGAAGGAGGTCCCATGGGATTTGTTTTAAGAGAAACTTGAATGAGGAGAGAAAAGTTCTGAATCTGACCACTTATTATTTCTTGAGGTAAAATAATGTTTTGTGCGTTTGCCATTTTAATATCACACAAATCAAAATACTTGTTTTCCTTCCTCTAATACCAGCTTACGTCAGACCATCATCACCTCACTCCTCAGTGACTAAAACAGGCATGGTGGTCTTCCTGTCCCATTTCTTTCCCCCCACCCTCCTGCTCCCATCCATTTTCCATTCTATATGCTGACTGACCTTTCTAAAAGCTTTCCATGTCCCTGCATTCCCTTGGGTAAATCTCAAAGCATTCAAGACACTCCACACTGTGTCCATAACCAACCTCTCCAGCCTCCTTCATCTCCGCAACTGAAGCACCCACTTCTTGGTGTTCCAGCCATATTCTACCGCATGCAGTTTTTCTACACACCATGCTCTCACCCCAGGAACTTTGCACATGTTGTTCCCTCTTTTGGGAGGTTTTACTCTCTCTCCACTCTTGGCCTTCCATCCTTCCATCTGGCTTACTCCTACTTGTCTTGGAGATTTTCGTTGAGATATCATCTACTCTGAGAATCTTCCTTGACAGCTCCTCTCTTTCTAGACTAGATTAGTGATTTGCCACCCTGTGCTTTCATGTAACTAATGACTCAACATGGTGGCTTGTTTGTTATTACCTCTTAATAAATTCAAAGAATTTGTTACATCTAATGTGATGCCTGGAACATAGCAGGCACTCAAGAAATATTCTGTGAGCGAATTAGGGACCTTCGAAATGAGTAGTCTTCTTTGATGAAGGTGATGTAGCAATAACTTCTATTGTAAATGATAATACAGTAAAAAGAAAGTATATCAAAAATTGAGACCTGAATCAGGTAAGTGAAAGCACTTTAGAAAATACAAAGCACTAGTTATATATTATCATTATCATCATAATTCTCAAATGCCTAGATTGCCGTTTTGACTCTGCCACATTCCTGCTCAAGAGCCCCCAGCACCTTCACTCTCTTACCACCTCTCCACATACACCCACCCCCCTTCACCTTCCACAGTGTTTCTCAAAGTGTGGCTGTGTAAAGTGGTAATCAATCTCATGGTCATTTGCTCCAGGGGAACTTCTTTCCCCAGTCTTAGACCATGTGCTCTGGATGCTGCTAACTCTGCCTTGGGACCACAGACATAGAGCCTGTGACTCTAACAAGGCCAACGAGCACCTTGCATTCTCATAACCAGTGGACATGGTGCGTGAGGCTCCCTAAACTGTGATTAAGCCAGTCTAGTAAGGGCAACCTCAGAATCTCTGCAGGGAATACTGAAGCAAACATGGCCATGCTCATCTGCTGTGTCAACCAGGCAGCAAACAACTATAGGAGTTACCAGCAGCCATCTTGCAATTGTTAGCGAAGCATCCTAGGATGAAGCCAATACATCTATCAGCAAACAGAGACATGAAAGTGTCTGGTCCTTGAGGTATTCTCAAGCTGCTGATGCATGTAGTTGACACTACAATTATCCATCATAACCAAAAATCAGAAAGATGTAGTTCTGCATCTTGACACGGAATGTGAAACTTCTGGGTTTCTCCTCCTCGAAAATGGATTTTATTTTAATATTTATGTATTTTGAGAGTGAGAGAACAGGGGAGGGAGAGAGATTCAGAATCCCAAGCAGGCTCCGTGCTGTCAGTACAGAGCTTGACACAGGGCTCTATCTCATGGTTTGTGAGATCACGACCTGAGCCGAAATCAGCAATCTGATGCTCAACTGACTGAACCACCCAGGAGGCCCTGGAAAGTGGATTTTAAAACGTTTTTTTTTTCTTCCTTATAATAATGCTTTGAAAAATAATTAAAAGTTAAGTCCATATTCAATTAGTGCTAACAAAACAATGAATCAAATTTATAAAAACAGTATTGAGATCTTTATAAGTGAAGGGTTTTATTAGCTCAAAATACTATTGAAGTAGAATTACCATCATTGATTTACTAGTCACCTGACTTCTAGTTCAGCTGCAGGTCTCCAATGTTATTAAAATATTAAGTTAATGCACAGGAAATACATTTTCTACAAAATCAGTATCTAAGGAGAGAAAATAAAGTCCATGTGATCAAGGAAGAGCAACATTAAGAAGGATGTTACTGTTAAAATTCCAGGCCAACTCTTCTACTAAATCTTTCAAAAATGTTGTTGGATCTACAGTTTTGGTCAGATCCAGGTTAACACAAACTTGTCAGAATTGCTTTCTTCAGAAGTAAGCAGTTAGATCAGGAAATAAACCACAAAAATTCCTTAATTGCTAGTCATCTAAGTAAGGTCTTATACTTTGGCTGAAACAGTAAACCTAAGGAAAGAAATACCTAGCAATCTTTTGGGGGTATTTTTTTTTCCACTCAAGCTAAGAAAAACACCCTAACTAGCAAAGGGGTCAAAAAGAATAGAGAGGCGATAGCTCTTCAAACCTTCCTTTCTAGGTAGAATTAGCCATTTAAGCTTTGTCCACATTAGCATTAAGCTAGCAAGTCTAGAAAGTGACTTAACTCCTATCACTTTGCCAGTGTGTTTATTTAATATTAATCCCATGTGTTTTAGGAATTGGTCTGAACCGAGTTATATTGGAATTGCCTCCAAAAAGGCTTAATCATGCCTCAGGAGCATCTTAAGCTATTTATTATAATAATTTATTATTTGTTTAAAATTTATAATGAATTCATTTATAATGGGTTCTCATTTACAGAAAGTCAATGTATCATTAGCTGGTTGACTGTGGGCCACTTCTTGTGTGTGCTCTTGGTATGGACAACTAATACCCAGTCCTAGACAAGGTAACTCTTCTAGAGAATTTCAGATAAGTAATTTGTATTTAATGAGTTCATGGTTCAGACACAATCATCAACGGGATCAATCAGTTAACAAATAGAGACTAAAAATGACAATAATAAAGATACCGTTTATTACTTCCTACAGGAAGACTGGAGAGGGACTTTCCATAGTGTTAAGGTTCGAATTAAAATATCCTTACACAGTAGGAATAATACAGCTATACAGCTATCCCTTGTGGGAGAGCCAACACACAGACTTCAGCTCGCTATTATTGGCTTTTCTGTTTGGTAGGACTTGTTTCTTTGCTTTCCTTTTATAATGTGTATAATAATGTGCATTTAGATGCATGAAAAAATTAGCATAGTAATTCAATATTAGTATAGAATTTGAAATTAGCATAGAATTTCAAGCATAACTCTCGAGGAATTATTGATAAACCTGGAACTTTCTAAAGATAAAATCTTCTAGGAGGAAACCTACTCGTTGAATACATGATGGAAATGAGGCAGGGAGGCACAGAGGAGAACGTGACACCCCTTTGCTAGCCACAGAGGCTTCCCAGCTGCAAAGGTGTTTGAGTGGCTCAGGAAGGTCATAGGAATCCTCTGATCTATACAGCTGCTCCTCTGAGATGGAGCATGCCAACTGACCACGGGTATTCTATGACAGCAGTTGGTGACTGAGTATCGGATATGATTTCTCTCTATGATGCATTAATCCTCAGGTGTGTACATAATCATCCTGCTTATCGTACAGTCCAAGTTTTCGTCGCATTAGAGACACTATAGGTACACTATCTGATTTCTCCATGGATGCTTTGCTGCCGGGGGATAACAGTGCCAGGAGCTACATAATGTCCAAGCTTTAAGGCATCATTTTCTCCAGCTGAGTGTTGACTGTTCCAACAGAGGCAGGAGTGGACTAGGAAACTTTTGAATGCTTAAGATGACCGTGTCTTTCAGCCACTCTCCTTTGTGCCCAGACTTCTCCAGGATAAGAGCATTTACCCTTCTGTGCCACCATGCTACTCTTGCTTGGCAAATAATCAATAGACAAGCATCAACCAACTCCAGGGGAAGCCTCTTCTGCTGCAAAGAAAAAATCTCTTCCTTTAAGTTTCCTCACCTCTATTTCAATGCCAGGCAAGAGTTTCACTGCATACACTTGGGTATCATTCCTAACAAAGACTACTTCCCATATGAATAAGCATATCTCTAAGTTGTAATAAGATGCAGTTTTTCAAAGCCCTTCTTATCAGGGCACTTGGTGTTGGAACTCTGGCATCATTAATAAAACAAAATATGTCTTGTGAATGAAAACCATTGCATACGTAAATATGCAATCTGCTACAAGAGAAGCTTTTTATGAGTTTATTTTCTACAAAACTTTTCAGTTAAAACCCCCAACCCCCCCCCCCCCCCCCCACTGCCACATAAATTTAAGCTATGGGAGGTTTGTAGCACGCTGGAAGTATGAGGAATCTCAGTGATCCTACAGTCCATCGGCATAGAAACCCAGGTGTCCTTTGCTGCCCCCAGTCTGCAAGAGAGAATCCTGAGGCCTTGGCAGGGCCCTGAACCCACCAGCCGGAGCTGCTCTGCATTTATATCACATATGCCTTGCTCTTCTGGAGGGGATTTATCAGTTTTAAAAGGGCTTTTGCTGCTGCCTAAGAAAGACTTAAAGTCAAAAATTTATTTCCGCTAATGATCAGGATGACACTCTAATTTTCTGTAGGCAACTGAGGCCCTGGAAGGTGAGGTGACTTGCCCCAGAGTCTCCCCATTAATAAATGACAGAAACTTCCTGACTTCACCTGTTACTCTCCCCCTGATACTGTGACCAATCATTCTGTTCACAACTCACCTTTCTACATATCTCAAGTTTTTATTTAAAAACATTTCTTTCTGGTTCTGTTGAGCTGTAACTAGCATACAGCACTCTGTGCAGCACAATGACTTGACTTATGTGTACTATGAAATGATTAGCAAAATAAGTTTGGTTAACATCCATCATCTCATAATGTGTATCTCAGTCTTAAGCTGTCTTTGGCTTCCTGGACCTCATGGGTTTATGACCCTATATTTTTATATGAAGCTTAAAGGCACTAAAGGATCCCAAGGGCAACCTCCCCCTCATGTTTGCAGTCTTAAAATTATCAAAGGCAAATGCTTCCAGATGGAGCAGTTACTTCTAACATCCCTTGGCTGAGGAATGCGCAAGTAGTCAGTCAAAGTCACTGGCAAGAAGGAAAGTGTGCCTCCGATGTGCCCTGGCTTTTTGACAACAGGTGTATCATAGCAATAGCATTTACAACCAAACCTTTTGACAAATGACTGCTGGAGGTCTCATATCTCAGAACTGGTTTTGAAAGGACAAACCCCTTATGAGCCAGTCCTTGACAAACTGGACCCTTTGGACAGTTGTCTCTATCACACCAATCCAAATGAACTTGTTGCTGGTCCGAGAGCCCACACACCAGGCATTGTTAAGGCCATTCCTTGTGATCCTGTCTAGATCTTCAAGGCTCGGGTTCCTGGCATCCCAACCCTCCTGTAAGTTTCCTTGTGCTCCCGGACTGGGAGTGGTATCTTCCTGTTCTCACTCCATATGTACCACTCAGGTTTTTGACCACATTCTAATGATACTAGTAAAAAATAGCAATAACAACAATTAACGTGCATTTAGCACTTACTATGTGCCAGAGACAATAACTCTTCCAAGTAGGTATTATCCCTATTTTGTACATGACAAAATGAAGCCCAGTGAGAACAAGAAATTTGCACAAGGGCAAGCAGACAATAAATGACAGAATGGGTGTTTGAACTCAGAATTCTGTAGCCTGAGCTTGTACCATTAGGCTGTGCATCATTGTCTCTCCCTTGGGTTACAAACTACCCAAAGATGTAATCAGTTTCTTATTTATCTCCGGTCACCATGATTTCTCATGCAGCCATGAACAGAATGGGGCCCCACTAAGGATATGTCGTCGTAAGAGTCAGGGAGACCATGCTCTAAAAACACAAAATCCCTCAACACTGGAAACCATTGGCTACACACACAGACACCTCCAGTCACACTCAGCATTTGGCTCTTTCTGCAGTGTCTGCAACAGCTTGGCAGTTCTAATATCTGAAGGATTAGTGCTGATCTACACTGATTGCTCACACCTGCAATTCAAACTAACCCCTGTTCCGCTTTGTGCAATCAGCCATGCCCAGGTAAGACCATCAGCTTCCCAAATGACAGGCAAACAGAGACCCACCTGACAGGTCTGACCAGACACCTGTGAGATCTGCAAAGTAGGAAGGAAGGGGGAAGGGAAGGTGGAATTACAAAATTAAAGCACCGAATGTAAACGGTAAAAGAATGAGTGCTCCGTTTACTTCGCAGAAAGATTAGAAACTCTGTAGACTGAAAACATCAAAGGTCCCCAGCTCATGAATGCAGGGCAGTAACTGGCAATGGAATTTTTACAGGCACTAAGATCCGATATTTATGGTTTTATGTATAGGAAGCCTTAGAGAAGTCAGATAGACCTTAGATTATCAAAAGTGCCAAACATAATGGTGCTTTGATTTTCAATGCTGCCTCCTAACCAGGGAACTCTGCGTGCATTTGCTAACATTGTCCTGATAATCCTCATAAGGTCCCCTTCTGGAGGTCAGGGGTGTCGATGGGAAAATGCAGTCCATGCAGGACTAGGACAACTCGCTCAGAGCATCGTAACAGAGCCAGAAAGATGCATTGTTCTTCTTGATGAAAAGGGTCCAATTTTGTCAACTACATTTTCCATTCTGAATTTCTCCTCTTTGTTTTCAAGATGTAATAACCAAAAGAAAAATGTGTGCTGTAGATATACATAAACATATGTATGTATGAATGTATGTACACGTATGTTTGTTTTAATAGTCGCAGTCACAGAAATAAAAGCCACATCCCCATTTATCACGTTCTTATCTTTGGTAATCCATATTGCCTTCTCAAGGGAATGGTAGTTCAATCCTGAGTGACTGGACTAGTTCCAATTACAACCACAAATAATTGGATTTTGGTTTATTTCCTTCTTTTTATACGTGTCAGATTTTTGCAATATAAGTTTCACTAAATTTGTTTGCACTGTATGACTAACCTTTTTTAAGATGTAAATGAAGAAATATCAGAAAAGCAAAGCAGCAGGCCTGGTTTGATTTTAAAGGCATTCTATTCCAGGGGCACCTGGGTGGCTCAGTAGGTTGAGCATTCGACTTCAGCTCAGGTCACGATCTCATGGCTCATGGGTTTGAACCCCGCACCAGGTCTCAGCTGTTGGTGTGGCGCCTGCCTCAGGTCCTCTGTCCCCCGTCTCTCTACCCCTCACCTGCTCTCTCACTCTCTCTCTCTCTCAGAAATAAACATTTTTAAAAACCCAGTTTTTTAAAAAGGCTTTTTTTCCCAAATAGAGCCAAATATAGAAAATATACATCACAATATCCTCCATGATAAGTCACCATTTCTCCTGCTGCTGCTGATAATTAACAAAGCATTGAACCAGGGAAATTTTTCTTAATTCAAAGTTTAGTTTGGTGTTTGTTGAGGTCTATAAGCTTAGAAACATCAAGGTTATGATTTCTTCTTAGGAAAAGTTAGTGACAACTTGGGGCACCAGTCCTGGAAGTGACTTCCACTCCCCCAAAAATCATTCCACTGACTTTCATTAAAGGCAAAATGATGCAGGGGCATCTGGGGTGGCTCAGTCAGTTGAGCGTCCAACTGTAGCTCAGGTCATGATCTCATGGTTTGAGGCGTGGAGCCCCACATCAGGCTCATTGCAGAGCCCTCTTCCAATCCTCGGTCCCCCTCTCTCTGCCCCTCCCCTACTCACATTCTCTCAAAAATAAACATTCAAAAAAAAAAAAAAAGATAAAATGATGCAACAAATAAGCAGGATCTTCTCATGCTCTTCATCAGTTTTTATCTTCAGAGCAGTTACATGCCCTATCTGGTGATATTTGTTAAATGTTATCATTACTTTAGCCAGATAGTCAAAGTTGGCTCATGGGGATATATTTGAACTTGAGTGGTTTCAGGTTCCAGTAAGAATGCCAAAGCTTGGCTCTAGTAACACACTCCCTTCTGGCCAAGCCCTGAGCCAATCCGGATGATGGTAGAAACTGCTTTGGGGTTGTGGGTTTGTCTCAACCCAAGAGAGTAAAATCTAGGGCTTTTTAACTGTGGCACATCACACCAGACAAAACGGTAGGGTGGAGCGTCTGAAAGCTGAGTCTCCCATGTCTCTCTCTGACATACCTATTTCTATTAAGCAAAGGAAGAAAAGAGGCTCAGGGAGCCAAGCCACCAGCCTGGCACCTTATGATAGAAGAAGCCACTGAGAACACAGGCACTTCATCTTCTTGTACTCTGTTGATTATTATTATTATTACCACCCCTGGGTTAGTTCAAGAAAGAACAATTCGAAATTACCATCAGTCGCTACGTGTATGAAGCGAGCCAAACACCATAATAGATACCTTACATATGATCTCATTTCATTTCAAAAGTTGGCATAGAGGTGTGGTTAAGAGCATAGGCTCTGGTCCCAAGACTTCCTGGGTTTAAATTCTGCCTCAACTGCTTCTTAGGTGTTTAACCTTAAGCAAACTCTCCATGTCTCAGTTACCACTTCTGTGAGAGAAAACCAACTCTTGTGAGGTTTCTTTGAGAACTAAATGATATAAACTTGTGACATAGTTAGCATAGTGTTTGGCTGGCATATGGTAAGCACTCAATACAAGTTAGATATTATTTTAAGCCTTAGCACCATTTCACAAATGAAAAGATTGAGACTAAGCTTGGGTTACTCGGATGGTTTTCAAAGTCGGGCCTCTGGGAACTTGCTACAAGTGGAAATTCCTGACCCCACCCAACACTAAATCAGAAACTTTGGGACAAGTCCCTGTAATCTGTATGCATATAGCCCTCTCTAGGGGATTCTAATGCATGCTAAAATTTGAGAACAAATGGATAAATCAACTTGCCCAAAGCTATACAGCTTTTATCTAAGCAATAAAACCAAGGTTTAGTCTGATCTAAAGGCCTATATGCTTTCCACTAGGCGTGCTATAAATTCAGTCCCAGACAAGAATCGTGTGCTGTGCCCCCATGTCTTGACCACATATTAGTGTCCTCCTTTCTCCATACTCACAAAAGTGGTTTCTACTTTGTCAATGCAGCAGCCCCGGTCTTAGCTCTGCTACAAGAGCCTTCTGTTTCCTTTCCCCAAATTCAGAGCTTTCATAGAGTAGTAAAATCCTGGGGGTGGTGAGAGCCAGGATAAAACATTGTACTGTGGTCAGAAAAATTCAAATTCTTGATTGGTGACATTTTTACCCAGAAATTTTAAATCTGATTTACACAAAAAATGAGGTAATTTGTATATAATTTTTCCTCCCCCCTCTCCCAAATTGAAAAGGGCACAGGATTGTAAATTTACAAATTAGTCTAGTTCTCTCTCTCTCTCTCTCTCTCTCTCAACTTTGCTATGGCAAGTATGGAGGTTGAGACAAAGGTCCCACTGAAGTCAAGAATACCACCAGGCACTGTGGGCAGGTAGACTCAATCCACATCTGCCATCTCAATCCTGAAGGAATCAGATCAGACAGTATGATTTTAAGAAGGAAGAGAAGTATTAGTAAATAAAAACAGCATTGGATGCAACTTTGTGCTATTCTTTCTGAGATAACAATAACCTGGACAAAAATTCTCTTCCTTGAATCATCATTCTGTCTCTTCGCTTTCGTTGGAAATGATGAAACATTGCCACACTAACACACACTTCATCTTCTGGACACGATTGCTCTTTGTTGGTTTGACCTACAGTGGGAGCTGGATGCTCTCTTTTCGTGCATAACAGTTGCAATTGTCTTCCCTTACTAGATCCTGATCCCAATGTTCAGAGGACTTTGGAGAATAGCTTAGCAATGAAGCTTACGAAAGAATAAGATCCCTTGAACAGGAACAACTAGAGTGTTGTGTAAAGTTTCATCGTGAAAATAAAGAGCACAACAAGCCCACTTTACCTTTTGGTTGAAATTTCCATCACCACCTCCATTTCCTCATGAGTCATTGTCTTTCCAGTTTACCATTTTACCTTTGCCTAAACTCATAGATCCGATCTGCCTTGAAACCACCAAATGATGTCCCAAGTCTTTGAAAGATAACAACCCATGGTCCAGTGTGTGGTTCAGATACCAAGCCCCACGGCCAAGTCCCCTTCACACAGAGAAAGGCTAATTTCTTCACATTTTTTTTCTGGCTGACTTCCTTCTGCTGCCTCAGTAGAAAAACGCACCCATTCAGAAAAAGCAAATTCTGTTGGATCAGGTCACGTTCTGGGGCCCAAGTTTAATCCTCTGACAGGAATATTTTAACTGATAAAAAGAACCATCCATTAGGTGAAAGACCCTTACAAAGAAACCGCCCCAATACACAGCGTGTCCTAGACCAGCTACCATCAGGTTAGGCATTCCTTCTGGACTTGGGATCAACAGGAATGGACCTGACGTCAAGATCAAATCCCATGGCAGGGCACAGTGAGTACCACCAGCCTACTCTCTGGATATAGCTGATAGGGAGTGCTAGCATCATTTCTGATTCAACCATTAGTGATTCTGAAACTGCTGCAAACGCACGTTGGTTTGGGATATGGTACTAAATGTTCTTAGTTTTATACGGTGGGCAGAAGCCGGGTGAGATGAACAGGAATGTATACACGCTATGGAATGAAAGCCAGAAGAGCAAAGTACTTGCCTTCAATGGAGGAGACACGCTTATCATCCTGAAGCTTGATGTTGAGCCCCAAACTGAAAAGATGGCATGCTCTGCTAGAAACCCAGCAAGCCACAGGCCCCCGAGACCTGCTCGGTTCCATATCCACATATCAAATCCGAGAGGAAAATCTAGGTGATTCTTTCCTCTGGGGTGAGGGGGAGGAGGTGGGGGGCCCTAAGGTGTATGGCCAGATACCAGAAGTTACTGAAAATATCTCCCCTGCTAACCCAGGTGAGAGCTGAAGCCAGAGGGTTTTTGTTTTATGGTGTGTGTGTTATCGGACAATATCTAAAAAGTGAAATACCTATAGTTGCTTAACTAAGGTCCCTGTTGTAACATTCCAAGTAACAACGAAAGTTACTTTGCGTTTTAAAATAACTAAGTACAAATAAAATTCAAGCTTAAAAACAACTATTGCCACGTAAGAAATGTCATAATTAACTGCCACTTGGTCACCAAAACTTCCTACTGATTTCTTCCCAAAGTCGTAACTTTAGAGAGGTAACTAATCCCCTCAAAAAACTACTGTAGACATGTCTTACTCCCAGAGTCCACATATCTTCCCAATTAATTTAGGCGAAGGGTCTTATCCACTTTATCCTCCTCCTCCACTTGCTGCACACAGCCTTCTTTTGTTACTAAAGGATTCCTGAATAGAATCGTCTATTCTGTGACCTTACAAAATTCAGATGTGCTGTTATGTTCTAGTCTCACAGTGACTGTCCCCAGATTTGGGGTGCCCTATTTCCTGTTTAGTTTCTGACACTGTCTACCTTCCTTACAGAGCTGATTAATCTCGGGTGCCTGGAATGAAGGCCATGAGGTCATGTAATATTAAGGCACCAAGAAAACTTCAATAAGTGGTTTAATGTATTTGCAGTGGCCAAAATTAGAACGGCTTCCTTTTCCTTTGATTTGACAGACTATTTTTGTGCTACAATTTACAGTTCTTCCCCCTCTAACAACTTGAGTTAATTTCTACTCTGCAAAAAGTCAGAAGCAAAGAAGCTAGAGCAAAGCTATGGATTGAGATAGATCTGGGTAGGTAAAAGTGCAACAGCAAAGAAAGGCAGAGTCCCTTTCTGGCTGTTTCTAGTGACTGAGGCACCCCTGGGTTATGAGCATCCTAGCAATGGCAACTAGAGAACTGAAGAGATGTGGAGACATGTTCCCCAGTGGTGACAGTGGGGAGAGGCCCAGGAGTGGACTTCCAAGATGTAGGATAAAAGAAGAACCAGAGGCTGTGATGACCAATAAGCTTCTCCTCCTGCCAGAGCTAGTTAATGTGCTATATAACCTTTCCAGTACCCTGGAAATAAGGCCATTTTTTTGGAATGTGCATTATACATGCATGTCTTTTTTTATATACAATAAAATGTTTTTAGATTATACCATTCAAAATTACAAGCATTGGGGCGCTTGGGTGGTTCGGTCGGTTAAGCATCTGACTTCTGTTCAGGTCACGATCTCGCCCTTCCTGTGTTCGAGCCCCATGTCAGGCTCTGTGCTGACAGCTCAGAGCCTGGAGCCTGCTTCAGATTTTGTGGCTCCCTCTCTCTCTGCCCCTCCCCCACTCATGGCTTTGTCTCTGTCTCTCTAAAACTTTCTTTCCTTTCATTGAGGAAGTGACAGTCAAAGGCAGGTGTATCATGACACTAATGAGGTTTGAGCTCCAGGACCCCTCATTTGCACAGGCCCCTTCGAAGGCTCTGGGAGCGGCCCTGGTAGTGTTCACGTGGTCATGTGCTTTGGGCAATTTCGAAAAAAGATATCTAATCTTGATCAGTTAACACCCTGGTGTCTTTCCACTCTGACCTCCTTTCTGTCATGCTTCTCCTTGTTTCATTCAGCTGGCCTTAGAGTACATGTATTTTTGAGATCCAGTTAAGGGGAAGTTAATCTGGGGAAATATTTTGTTTCATTTTAATAGGATGTATTTATATGGTTTGGTGGCCATCACAGTATAAAGAGGGGCTTCCCAGTTGATGCCTACCACTACTGTGCTGACTCACCCCGCATCACAAAGCAAAGTTACAAGGCAGATATTGTTACATGAATGTGTCTTGCAGCAGCTGGCCCCAGCATTACCTGTGCAACGGAGGAGTAACACAGTTTCAAATTTATGAAACTAGAACGTGGCCTGTGGGAAATTTTCCGATTGTCAAACGTGTAAAATTGTGAGTGGAGGATGTGCTTCCCTTTGAGGTCTCCTCAAAATGAACATTCCCTCCCATCAGCAATATACTTGACAAGGTATGGTGGGAAATGTTTGGGTTCTGTGTTTGGCAGATGTGTTTGGGTTTGAATCTTCTCTTTTTGATATTTATAAACCTCAGTTTACTCTCCTGTAAGAAAGGAATAATAATATCTTTCCGAGTTACGATGGGAATAGCTACCGTTGAACACTTTGCCAGGCACTGGGCTTTACAACAACTCTGTGCGGTGGATACTGTTATTATTCCCATTTTACAGACGAAGTTATCCAAGGTCATACAGTAAGTGGGAGGTGGCCTCCATATCTACCAGACTCTTCCATGAGGATACAAGATAGCATATGGAATGTTTCTAGCATAAACCAGGCAGAGTCATCATCGAATAAATGGTAGGGATTGTTATGAAACCCACCACAGATCTCTCTCCCTTCTGACTCTCTATTGTAGCAACAAGCTCAACTTCAGAGCTTACAGAACAGAGCTTGCAGAACAGAGCTTGTCTCTGTTCCTTTCTCCTATATGGTTCCTTTCTCCACTAGCAGAAGGCTTTATGTTCTTAATTATTACTCTTAGCCAATCTATCTTATTTTTGGAATTAGATGATAAATTATTTTAAAAATACAAAAACACTATTATACCACATTAATAAAACTATTATGATTATTGATATATTCACTAACATGCTCTACATGTTCTAAAGTTTTGTTATAAATCATTTGTATGCATGCATCATTTAAAATATTACATGTTTTCTAGACCTGCAATGATATTTTATAATTGACATTTCCTGAGTCACTACATAGCCTTTAGTCTTATTAAAAGTCTTTCTTCAACCAGAATACACTATTCAAATTTTGTAATTTGTGAAAAGGACATTACATACCATGCAGAGTGTTTCTCTATTTCTGTTCAGGCAGTCATTTATTCAACCAATATTTACTATTTACCATGTGCCAGATATTGTCCTCAGTTTTTAAAACTTGTTTGTACATGCAATTGTTATATAATTGTATTCAAGGTTTAAATATAAGTATATATGTTTTATATATATGTTTTTTAAAACACCATTGTTTTTTTTTTTTCATTGTTTTAAAACATTTTTCAGGTCTTCATAATTATCACTTTTGGTGGCTGTATAATGTTCCATTAAAAATATCTGCCATACTATTGGCACTTATTAAGTGCCACTTATTAAACTATTCTTGGACATTTAAATAATGCATTACCATTGGAAAGAATGCTATAGTGAATATCTTCATACATAAAACTCTTCTCATCTGTTGGATTATTTCTTTACATTAAATTCCTTTAAGTCAGGGGACTGAACTTTTTTTGTTTGTTTGTTTTGGACAGCTATTGTCTTCCAAAGGACTTTAAGAATTCACGTTTTCATCAAATGTAAAGATATCGCAAACACTTGCATATTGTTACTTTAAAAATGTTTATTAGCACATATAAAATAGTGCCTCCTTCTTCTGTAGCTTTGCATTTCTCTAATAATTTGTGAGGTTAAACATTTTTCTACTTCTTTTTAAAACAAGTTTATTAACTCTTAAATTGTCTACCACAGGGCTGTGTTAAGAGGACCAACACCAACAGTAACATGGATCAACACAGTGAGTGATAAGTACTGAATTAGGTCCATGTGGTGAATCTTCATATGAAGATTGTGATGGGGACCATGATGGGGAGAGTGTGAGTTGGAAAGGCTGTCCAAACCTGGGTTCATATCTTTCTTCTTCACTTGCCTGTTGGGAAAACCTGGACTTCAAGTCCATTGTGTATAAGATTGCATGAACAGTATAAAACATCAAAGGTTGTGATGAGGCTTAGGTAACTCTGAGGCAGAGACTGTATCCTTAGCACACAGCATAGGGCCTAACATGCAGTAGGTGCCCGATAAATATGTAAGCTCGGTGAAGTCCTGGTAACACAGAAGTCCCCAGTAAACGCTAAACCTTAAGATATTTTCCCTGATCTCCTGGAACTAATAACCTGGATATGACAATAAGATATAAGAATAAAATCATAAGTTCTTTATGCAGATATTTTCACAGGGAAGGCTTTCCATATAGAAAGAGTACATTCTAGGAGAGTGCAGAGGACTCTTGATAGAAGTGAGACAAGAATAATCAACATGACTTGGTTTATCAAAAAGGTGGGAATGTCCAGAATAGCCATATCCATAGGGAATAGACTGTGAAGTAATTGTTGCCAGAGACGGGGGAAGGGGGGACGAAAAGCAACTGCTAATGGGTATGGGATTTCTTTGGGGAGTAAAGAAAATATTATACACTTAAATAGTGGTGATAGTGGTACAACTTAGTAAATATACATAAAATCACTAAATTGTGCATTTCAAAGGGGTGAATTTTATATGTGAATCACATCTAAAGAAAAAAATTAGAAGTATATTCTTTTCTGTGGCTTATAATTTAGAACCCATGCCAATTAAGCAAATTCTAAGGGAAGGTTAAATAAGGAATTTATTCAAAGGCTCTAATATTTTACTTTTGCATATGACTCAGCCCCAAATTCAGAAACTAGGAGAGTGGTTGAATAAATTTTGGTACCAATTGCCCCTATCATCAAGAAGAAACTGTAAACATGTCTTGTTATGCTTTCCTACCCCAAATTAGCTACTCGTTTCCTTGAATTAAAAAGTATAAAGATCACTATTTTCAATGAGCCTGGGTCCGTTTAAAGCTTAACAGTGTCTTAGGAGTTGCTGAGAGCATATCATAGCAGAGGGCAACAGATCACAGCACCTTGATATTATTCACATAAAAGCTGATAATTCCTTGGGTAAAAATGGTAGAGATGCCTTTACAAGGTCCCTTAACTACTCAATCAGAAAGCAAAAGAAGGCAGTTGAAGGTCGGACCACCACCAGCCCAACTATGTTTCTACTTTATAATTACCTTTTTTTCTGATGCTACCTTTTAAAATATCTTAGGTTACCTTTCTCTTGTCCTTCAAAATGTCTGAACAAATAATTTATTACTGCATAATTTAGTTATTTCAGTATGAAATGGTCAGAGAATGGGTATCTGTGATATTGCAATTTTATAATTAGACATACATATTTGGTTCTTGACACAGAGCTCCTAAAACCCATGGCATTTCATAAGTGAGGACAGTGACAAAGGTACCTTTTGTTATACTAATGAAGGGACTTTTGGACTGCCCTGTGAATTAGGGCTCGTTGCCTGTGGAATCAACCCTGTGATTCCAGGGTTACATCTTTGAGTCCCATCCCCCCACCCCCGACCTCCAGGAGGGGGGAGGGGCTGGAGATCGAGTTCAATCACCAAAGGCCAATGACTTAATCAATCATGCCTGTGTAATGAGGGAGGCCTCCATAAAAATCAAAAGGACTGGGTTCGAAGAGCTCCCGGGTGTGTGAACCCATGGCAGTTTGGGGTGGGTGACTTGCTCTGGAAGGACACGGAAGCTCTAAGCCTTTTTTCCGAACCTCGTCCTGTAGGTCTTTCCATCTGGCTGCTCCTGAGTTGTACCTTTCTTGATAAAGCGGTAACCTAGTAAGTAAAATGTTTCTGACTTCTATGAGCAGCTCCAGCAAATTAATCAAAACCAAGGAGGGGGGCCACCTGGGTGGCTCAGTCGGTGAAGCATCCCACTTCGGCTCAGGTCAGGATCTTCCGGTTCGTGAGATCAAGCCCTGCATCAGGCTCTGTGCTGACAGCTGAGAGCCCAGAGCCTGCTTCAGATTCTGTCTCCCTCTCTCTGCCTCTCCCTCACTTGTGCACTCTCTCTCTCTTTCTCTCAAAAATAAATATTAAAATAAAATAGAATGAAAAAATGAGGGTGTCATGGGAACCTCTGAGTCTGTCAGAAGCAAAAGTAGTAGCAAGCCTAGACTTGCCAAAAGCTATGCGAAGTGGAGGGCAGTCTTGTGGGACTATCTCTGTAGAGACAGCATGAGAAACCTATTGAGTTGAATTGTAGGATGCCTAGCGGGTGTTGGAGCATTGCTTGGTGTGAGGGGAAAAATTCACACGTTGGAACTAGGTGCAGAACCCTTAGTGTCATATGCCCAAAACAACTACACATAGTCTAATCGTATATTAATTGGTATTAACCAATAGCATTTTTCTGCTGAAAATTCAAAAGAGATTTATTTTAGCTGTATCTGTTCCAAAATGTAATAAGTTTATGTGAACAATCACGTGAAGAACATAATTGCATGATATACACACAGTACCGTGTATCAGACACGGCGGCAAACATCGGACTGCAATGTGTTAAGTGTCAATTTATCCTAAAGTTGTTCGGTAATAAGTGAAAAGTGTGATTTGGCTCCTTGTTGTGTGGTTTCTTTCGCTGCACGTTCTCCAGCTGTTACTTGCTTGATGGCACTCAGAATACCTGGCTAGACACTCTCGAAGTTATAAGTCAAACATGGAGGAATCAGTCTGGCTTGCGTTTCCTGCTTGAGCCAACAGGAAGTAAAAATTAGTCCTCTGCTGTTTTGTCCTATTTAAAGGTTAAAAAAAAAAAAAAATCCTATATGTGGGAAGCAACCAAAAGCCTTCTGCTAAAACAACTGATAAAACCTACACAATAAGTAATGACTTAAAATGTTAAATGGATTTTTTCCCCTTAACAAACTCAGAGTAGTTTAATCCTAAAGTGCATGTATCAGAGAGGAATAAACACGTGCTCAGTTGAATCTGAGGGTTGATACAGGGTCCAAACTGGTAGAGAAAAAATATCCATATTTCCCTGTTTCCACTTTATTGTAGTCCATAAGATTCCTCAAAAAATTAAAAATAAACTACCCTACGACCCAGCAATTGCACTACTAGGTATTTATCCAAGGGATACGGGTATGCTGTTTCGAAGGGGCAAATGCACCCCAATGTTTATAGCAGTGCTATCAACAATAGCCAAAGTATGGAAAGAGCCCAAATGTCCATCGATGGATGAATGGATAAAGAAGATGTGGTATATATATGCAATGGAGTATTAGTCAGCAACCAAAAAGAATGAAATCTTGCTATTTGCAACTACATGGATGGAACTTAGAGGGTATTATGCTAAGTGAAATTAGTCAGAGAAAGACAAATATCATATGATTTCACTCATATAAGGACTTTAGGACACAGAACAGACAAACACAAGAGAAGGGAAGCAAAAATAATATAAAAACAGGGAGGGGACAAAAACATAAGAGACTCTTAAATATGGAGAATAAACAGAGGGTTGCTGGAGGGGTTGTGGGAAGGGGGGTTGGGCTAAATGGGCAACGGGCATTAAGGAATCTATTCCTGAAATCACTGTTGCACCACATGCTAACTAACCTGGATGTAAATTAAACAATAAATAAATTTAAAAATATATTGTAGGCCATAGGAGATTATAGTGAATGTTCCTTTTAGTGGAAGTTTCTTTCAACTCTTGCTACTTAACAAAAGGAAGTTTACCTCTAAGAAGCCAAGATTTGGGAAAGGTTTGTCTGCTCACATCAAGACCCCCTCCCCTTGTTTTATTCTTATTTTTCTGTCTTTGAACACTCAGAAGCTCTACTCCCTGTCCAACACACTAAGAATGAAATGGTCTTAAGTAAGATCAGAAAGCTCTGGAAGCCAGGTCACTGATACCAGGCATTGGTTCCAGAAATGAATGGATGTGGTTCTCAGAGGGAAGTTACCCCAAGCTTGAGCTATTCTAGAACAGTCATTTCTAGACTGGCATTTCTCCTAGCAAAACCTAACCTTTGAATGGAGAGAGATTGTTCCCATCTGTCCCCACCTGTTCTTTCACTTCCCATCTCCTCTTCCACATCTTGAAAGCCATGGCTGGGAAAAAAACCTCAAAAAAAGGGGAAGTCTTCAGAGTAAGGAAACCCTTCCAGTTTGCTTTTTTTCCTGATTGGCTGAGTTGGTATGGGAAGAGAAAAAGAAAACAACAAAACTGTCCTATTCAATTAAAGAGCTAAGGATTTAAACACTGGCTCAGTTCATTTGTCCCTGAATAAATTACTTAAACCCCTCGGGCCTCGGGTTCCTGATCTATTAAATGGGCATAAAATATACGTCCTTGCTGGTTTACCCTGAGGAAAGTATCTGACACATAAGTGCTTAATAAATGGTGTTGGCCTTCCTGTGTGTTCTGGGAGGTGCTTTAGGCTGTGGCTGAGAGGAAAGGGAGGTTTGCCTCTAGCCTCTGCCCAATCACGGTGCCAGATGAATGTCCTGGGTGATCCCAAAGGCAGTTTCAGTTCATTAGGCACACCTTGTGAAAGGGGTTCACAAGAGCTCAATTAAAAATGTCAGATGATACCAGCTTGTTCAGGGATCTCTCCATAACACTTTGAGGGGTTCCTTTAAATCAGGACATTATAAAAATACTAGAGGATTTTTATGATGGACAAATTCACACTGTAGAACAAAGTATACCCAATTTTGAAATAAACTTAGATATAACTATGTATATAATTATATCTGCAATTCATATTTTTATTATAATTCAGCCTTTACTGATACAAAGATGGCAAAAATGAAATGAGATGAAAAACTGTATAATCAGTAGGTGAAAGTAGAACAAAAATGTAAATCAAGGTGGAGCAGCATCCCCAGGCACATTCTCACACTTCCGATTTTAGAGAATTGTAACGTTGCCAGTTTGAGCGAGGCCCCCTTAACAATCCCACAGTCCGGCCAATCGCCTGAAGCATGTCATCACTTTAGATGCACGTGAAGATTACAGTCACTTGTTTCCTGATTACCCAGGTCACTTTTTAAAAGCATTTTATTTACTTTTTTGTATACATACCCGCCTATAAAGATAAATTGATATAAATGGCACCATACACATGCGTCTTCAGTCCCTTTCTTCTCTTACATTATGGCCTGTGCCAGCCCTTGTCTCCCGCCCACTTTGCTCAACAAAATAACTTAGGTTAGCAACTCCATCTATCCTTCTATGAATGAGACCACCTTACACAAAATCCAAAGATGCCCTGGTCTCTACAGCTTCAGCCTAATCTTTCTCCACCTTCTACATCAAGAACTAAGTTGTATGATGTTCGACATGCTACTAGAAAGATAAACCAATATACCGTAGAACTATTTTCAAAAGCGAAGTTGAGATAGATGGACTTATCAGTCTTTGGTTAAGCTTGGTGCTTTGCACGTAGCACGTTGTCAGTAAAATCTTGATTCTGGAACTATTTCTAGTTTTTACTTGTTCCCCCCCCCCCCCCCCCCCTTCTTGGTACCACTCTGTCTACAAGGATGAATTTTCAGAGGTTTCTGGGTAAAAATTTTAGCCAAGACATATGTATGTTTTGGGGGGGTGGACACATAGCACCCTGAAGGTCAAAGGAAAGAGTGGAGGCAGGGTGCGATTGGCCACCGTGAATGGATGTTTGAGTTACCAAGAAAAATGGGCTAGAGGTTCCATCCAACACCTGCAAACCAATTGCCACGTATTAATGTCTCAGTTGATGTCAAAGATCTTATTTAGTGCCTTATTTTGCTTAGTGTCATAAGAAAAGTCCCAGCAAAAAGGGGTGCCTGGGTGGCTCAGTCAGTTAAGCGTCTGACTTCGGCTCAGGTCATGATCTCGTGGTCCGTGAGTTCGAGCCCCGCGTCAGGCTCTGTGCTGACAGCTCAGAGCCTGGAGCCTGTTTCAGATTCTGTGTCTCCCTCTCTCTCTGACCCTCCCCCGTTCATGCTCTGTCTCTCTCTGTCTCAAAAAAATAAATAAACGTTAAAAAAAAAATTTTTTTTTTAAAAAAAGAAAAGTCCCAGCAAAGTAATGAGCCCCTCAAGTCTCCTGCTTCATATCTTTTTTAAAAAACCATTTCTTGTTTTTGTTAACATTTATAAAAGAAATAAAGATGGAGTGTGCAGACAGGGGACACAGAATCCGAAGCAGGCTCTGTCAGCACAGAGTCCGATGCAGGGCTCAAACCCACGAACCGTGAAATCATGACCTGAGCCAAAGTTGGTCCCTTAACTGACTAAGCCACCCAGGTGCCCCTCCCACTTCACATCTTAAAGCTTCTTCTTAGGGTCTCCTTTCCTCTCTGAGGTTGCCAGGGCCCAGAAGGTCTCTCCTCATTCCCCATTAAAACTGCTTCAAAGAAAAAACCAGAGGGACACATTCACACTAATATCATATCATAAATGAATAATAAGAGAACTTCAACATACATACCAGTATTGTTTGCGATTTTATAAAAACCAAAGCATTATTTTTAAAAAGAAAAATCCAATAGGGTAGTTTTCAAGCATAATAGAAACACAGGAAGAAGTCCTGCAGAGCCTTTCTAGCACTCCTGAGTGCATACATAAGCCTCCATAGAAGGTGGCCCTGAGAAACCATTACGAAGAGCACAGGGCTAGAGTCAAGAAAAGCTGTGGGCGTGATTCCAGCTCAGCCATGCACCAGACACTGGAACTTAACAAGTCACTTCACTGTCTAGGCCCCAGTTTCCTCATTTGTAAAGTGAAGGTCTTGAACTAGATCACTTCGAAGTCACTTCCAGCTCCAACATGCTGGGATTCTAGGATTATAATGGCCCTTTTGAGTGGACCACATTATCTGGATTTAAAAGAGATAGCATGCTTGCCATGATACCATAAAGGACTTCTTGGCAAATCCAGAATGGAAAGCTTCTTTTCTGCACGGAACCCACCCCTCCACCCCCTCCCACCCTTAAGGTGGAGAGCATGACTCAAGGAAAATTTGAACTCCAGTTCAACACAAGTATTGATCAATGACGTGCTATCTCATAAGACTGTTCCACTTGTTCTCAGTTTTCTGTCTATAAAAACAAAGGTTACACTAATGACAGGGTGATCTTTTTAAATATGAAAAGCTGACCATGCCACCCCCTGCTCATCACCTACTGTAGCAAACACTGTCAGTTGCCAACTCAGCAGCCATTTGTCCTGTTCCCCCTACTTTTTCTCAGAGGCCCAAATTTGTTCCAGTATTCTCTACCTGGCCATGTACTTCAGAAGAAGTGGGTCTGTCCCCTCCAGGGGGTGAGTCCAGGTTGGTCTGAGCCAGTCATGGTGGTTGCATTCCCCTTGCCAGTGAATGGTTTAGGGTTGGGCATGTAATGCAGTTTTGGCCACTGAGGCATGAGGATTAGTCTGTCAGGGGATCATCTTAAGAAAGATTTTCCTCCCTGATTAGAAAGACACAGATCAAGTCAGAAAGCAAACAAACAAACCTCTCTTCCTCTTTGGTCATCTTGCGATCCAAAGAAGCAGCAGTCTGAGGATAAAGGACCATACCAAGAATGGCAGAGCAAAAAAGTGGAAAGAGCCTAGGTCCTTAATGACAGAGTTGAGCCACTGAATTCAGCCATCTTAGAACCTCCCTGCCTTTGAGCACATTATATATGCTAATCAATGTTCTTCAGTGTTTAAGTCAGTAGTGTTGGAGGTTTCCATTCGTGCAGATGAACACATGCTAATACATCTACAGTGCAAAACTAGCATACAGTTTTTGGTACACAAAGCCCTTCATGATCTAATTGCCTCATCTCAGTCACCATCCATGAGGCTCTAGTCACCCTAGCCTTTGCCTAGCATGCCCACCTCCAAATTGTGCACCCTCATAAACACCACTACTCATCTTTCAAGTTCCAACAAAAGTATCTCCTCCTTTTTAAAATTTTGCTTAACTTCCTCGGGCAGGCCCTGCTGTACCGATTTCCAACAGTGTATCGTACATGCCTCCATTACATTGTTACCATTTGCATGCCAGTCGACCACACTAGACTGTGAACTTCTTGAGGGCAGGGGCCTCCAGGGCCTGTTTCTCTTATATTACCAGTCCCTGAGCGTATTTCTGTCTCATGGGCATGCTGAATGAATATAACACCTGACTTTACCTATCATTTTAGGAATAGAGCTCACCCTTAATTTGGAAAGTTTAATTCCTGTCTATCTCAGTGTGGGCCTTGCCCCAACTCAAATGCACAGAGGTCTGAGTAATTGAAATGTCTGAGACAACATAACCACCAGTTCCTGAGACCTTCACAGACTATGAGTGGTGGCTCTGGAGTTAGCTATGTTTGACAGTCTGACAATCAATCATGTTCTCTTCATTAAAAGAAATGAACAATGGAGGGAAATGTGCCCACTCCATTTGGGGAGTAGACGAATCCTATCCTATAACTCAGCTTTGAGATGAAGAAGTGCTAAGGCACAGCAAGCTACCTCGGTGATCCATCCAGCGTGAGGACATCAGGGCAGGCTAATATTTTAGAGTGACCAAAATTCGTATGGAGGAAATGTGGAACAGGGAGACTTCAGACCACAAATCCAAAACCTAAATCGGTTGAGCTTAAGCTTTCCTCTATGTTGAGAAACTGCCTCGCGGAGATCGGACACCATCTTCCACACCAGCCTGCGCTCTGCTGTTCTCTGTCCCCTCCACACACACCACACATATACGAACGTTGGGCGCTACCTACCATTCAACGTCTTTCTGTAAATAGCAGCAGCTCCACTGAGTAACCATTTAAAAGTTCACATCTGCCCAGGGGTAAAACAAATGACACACCCTGCAATGCACAAGATAAGCCAGAGAACTGGAACACACAATTTCAGCAATTCCCTATTCAGGCCCAAAGCATTCTTTTGGGAATGCAGATCACCTTTAGCGGGACAGGGGGCAAACAATTACACTAGGGGTGCGATGACTCGTTTAAACAGCGTAATTCAAATATCTTATTCATGTTGCAATATAATCGAACTCCTGAGGGGTTGCTACACTCCTCGAAGGAAAGAAAAAAAAAAAGTGATAAAGGAGAAAATGCAGAGCAATGACATGGCGGGGTAAGCAGGTACCGGAGGCTGAAGGGAGTCAGGGTGAGCGGGATGCTGGCCGCCCACTAGCCTTCACGGAGCAAATAGGGAAATTCCCCTCTACTGTTCCCGGAGTTGTGGGGCCCCACTGACCGCTTACACGGTCTATGGGAAAAACATGAATGCTAGTCCAGAGTCATTCGATCATCAAAACGTGCTGAGTACCTACTATGCGCTAGCATCGGGGGTGCAAAGAGAAGACAAAATTCCTCCCCCGGAAATAGCTCTCCCCATAGTAGGGAAGATAGACAAAACAGCGTGGCCAGCGCTAGAACAGAGAGGGAGAAAAGACACTTGCTGGGAGACAGTGAATTCTAGCTGAGAGTGCTGACGCAGGCCTCACAGGACGCGTGCTTAAAATGCCTTGAAAGAGGAGTAAGAAGGGTCTCTCCTGGGCCTACACAAGGCTCACAAACAAGGTAATGTGTCAAACGACAAGTTGCTGGGAGTAGTCTGGAGTGTGTGTGTCAGATACACACAGAAGGGCAGGGTGAGGGGCCGCGTTTACATCTAGGCCCAGGTCCAACCTGTCTTATTTCCCCCCCTGGCTGCTTCTGACTCACTCTCACATCCCTAAACACCACTCCCAGGCCTTTCTGGGCCTTCCCTCCTGAACACGTGCCCTGCCGTCCATCGCCAATTTCCCTCACCCTGTTCCCTTCTCTGCCTGGACATTTCATCTCTGTGTGAAGCCTCCCCACATCCTTGGGCAGAGCAAGGTGCTTGTCCCTCTGTCCCTCTGCCCACCTCCTTTTGGCCACTTGGTAGGATGGACTATGTTTCTACTTTAAAAAGGCATAGACACAGTCCCTGCCTTCAGGGAGTTTGGGAACCAAAAGCCCTGAAACACAGAGCAAGACACAAGCCACAAGTGCAGGCCCCAGTGCCCAGATGACCACCACAAGCTGAGCTGGCTTGTTATGACAAAGGTGCAGGGACCGAGGGCCATGTCCTTAAGAGAGCTCCACTCTGCCCATGGCCCTCAATCAACCCTTTTGATTCCAGTATCTCTCACTGCATTGTCTCAATCCATGACCTCAATTTTGTTTCATCCCTTTACTCCTCCATTTCAGAGATTGCTCTGTTCTTCTCCTGCCCCACAACCAGCTGTCCAGAAACAACATGATAACAAGTAAGAGCACAAGCTGTGACTTCACCCAGAGCTAGACTTGCCTCCCAGCTGCAGCAACCCAATGACTTGCTGTGAATTGAAGGAGATGACAGCATTTAACTGCTCCAAGACATGGTAAGCACTCAACAATCCACAACTCCCGTGGCTGTTGATTAGCCTTGGGGTCATCCATCATTGCATCCACCTCCAAGCTTCATATCTACTGTCTTTTGAGTTCCAACAATTTTCTCCCCTCCCTCTCCTCTCCAACCTGTCCCTTATCCTTCAGCAAGAGTGACAGATCCTATATAACTGTAGGACCTCACAAGCTTCATAGAGGAGGTGGCTTGGATGATGGGTCTAAAAGACAAGTAGCCTTGGGATCTGTGGATCTGACAAGAAGAGGGCATACCAGAAAGTGGGAAATGGTGAATAAAGACAGAGACAGGAAAGTATGTATCTAGAGTTCTTGTAGGGGAATGTAGGGTCTCTGGTTTGGCTGGATGGTGGGGTCAATGCCAGAGATATTAGACGTCAAGATAGACAGAGGCTGGGACCATCATCTGCAGTTTCGGGGAAACCACAAGCATGGATTTGTGGGGGTAGGGGAGGGGGGAGCAGGCTGAAGGGTGACTGTATATGAGATGCATTGGGAAGAAAGAGACCCAAGATACAGGTCGCCCCTCAGGGGTGACCCTCGTGTCATACAAAACACACAAAATCGGAAGCCCTGAGCTCCAAGATCTGCAACCAATGAAGTGAGCCATCTTGGGACTTCAGTTGGCTCATCGGCAAAATGAAAAGCTGGACTTTCCTGTGGAGTTACCCAAGTTCAAATACCAGCCTGGCCACTTATCAGAACAAAAAGATCTTAGGTAAAGTCTTGAATATTTTGATGTCTTCATTTCCCTCATCTGTAAAATGATGGCAAGGGCCCTACTTTCCTTATGGTGCTGCTGCAAAGACAAAGCATAGACAACCATATTGGCATGAGATAGGAACTTAAAAAAGGAAAAGATCTGACTGTTAAAAGTCCTTCCAGCTTAAAAAGAAAAAAAAAAAAAAGATTCACAGTCCCTCCTATGACAGTCCTATCCTATTCAGAAAAAATCCTGGAACCTAATCTGGGCTAGTCTGGGGTACAACATGAAAATTTCCTTCTGATCCATTAAAAAAAAAATTGCATCCTTAATGATCCTTTCCAGATTGTCTTCAGAAAATGAAAATGTATAATTAGGAAGTTAGAAAAGCAATTGTAAAAGTCTTGGAAATAATAAAACTCAGTTAAGCCTTTGATTTCTAACTCAGACTTGGCCTGCATTTAGAAGAGGAAGGGCTATCCAACAGGTATGCAGGCA
The DNA here is from genome assembly GCF_023721935.1 of Panthera uncia. Lineage (NCBI taxonomy): Eukaryota > Metazoa > Chordata > Mammalia > Carnivora > Felidae > Panthera > Panthera uncia. The sequence goes on from NC_064810.1 coordinate 83,190,689, forward strand.
CACCGCTTGTGTCTTCCCGTGACTCATGGAGACTCTGGAAAGCAAACAGACCACAAAACTATAACCAAGTGCTTGCTCAAGTCCACCAAACCTTATATGTCCCCAAGTTTGTCTGTGACAGGTCAGTTTTGACCCCTTCCAGAATCTGAGGACCAAAAAGATGATCTATTTCAAGACTCTGACCAAGAAGGTCCTGTTTCAGTTCTTAAAAAAAAAAAATCCCAAGAGTAAAAAAAAAAAAAATTACCAAGTGTTACTAGTCCTATTCCACCCTTCACATACCTTGCACTTACTTACCCACCATTAGGAAAGCATTTATCACACTAGCAAGTTTCTAGATGTCTGTCTCCCCAGAGACTGAACATAAGGATATGTCTACTTCATGTTTCATTCCCAGTGCCTCCTGTATGACTGTCACCATACCTACTATATTTTCAACACCTGTGATCCAGGGCAGCCTGAAACCACAGTGCATATTCTTGCAATTACACCTACCGCATCCCAAAGGACTGAAGGAAAAAATACCCGGAATACATGAGCGAATGAGCATTCACATCCCATGCCATTCTTTCCACCCCAGATACCCTTTCCTTTCATTTTTGAGACTTCTCAAGTCTCCTCTGGAAGACACTTCCTTGTTGATCCCCACTCACTTCTGACTGTGTCTCGCCACCGTGCCTCTCTCAGCAGTTAGCACTCAATGCATGTTAGAGGAATTCTCACCTCTTTCACTCTGAAGCAGTGTGCTACATTGAGTAGGCTCTCTCTGAGCTTTGCCCTTTTGGCTCTCCTTCTACTTCATCTACTCAAAAAGTCCCCACTTCTTAAGCCTCCTTCTTCCTGCCCTCCTTTCCCACAGATGAAACATCTTTGAGGTGGACAGAGCAGGGCACAGGTCAGAGATTCTCACCTGACTATTCATCACAATCATCTACAGAGGTTAAAAAATAACAGACGGGGGCTCTCTGCGCCTCCCCATTCAATAGACAGCAGCGTCTTCGTGTGCAGTGCCAGCTGCATCCTCCAGACATGATGGTGGAGGTCAGAGTGAACGGATTTGACCTTATTGGGTACCTTGTTACCACGGCTGCTTTTAAATCTGGCAAAGTAAATATTGTCATCCCAAATGACTTCTTTGTTGACCTCAACTACATGGTCTATGTGTTCCAGTATGATTTCACCCATGACAAATTCAATGGCACAGTCAAAGCTGAGAATGTGGAACCCGTCATCAACAGAAAGCCCATCTCTGTCTTCTAAGAGAAAGTTCCCAACAACATCATGGGGTGATGCTCGTGCCGCATATGTTGTGGAGTCTGCTGGTGTCTTCACTACCATGGAGGAAGCTGGAGCTCACTTGAAGGGTAGAGCTAAGAGGGTCATCATCTCTGCCCATCCTGCTGATGCCCTCATGCTTGTGATGGGCGTGAGCCATGAGAAGTATGACAACTCTCTCAAGATTGTCAGCAATGCCTCCTGTACCACCAACTGCTTGGACCCTCAGGCCAAGGTCATCCATGGCAACTCTGGCACCGTGGAGGGACTCATGACCACAGTCCATGCCATCAGTGCCACCCAGCAGACTGTCAATGGCCCCTCTGGGAAGCTGTGGTGTGATGACTGAGGAGGGGCCCAGAACGGCATCCCTGCTTCTACTGGCACCGCCATGGCTGTGGGCAAGATCATCCTTGAGCTGAATGGGAAGCTCACTGACATGGCTTTCCATGCCTCCACCCTCAACATGTCAGTTGTGGATCAGACCTGCCACCTGGAGAAAGATGCCAAATACAATGACGTCAAGAGATGGTGGAGCAGGCATCGGAGGGCTCCCTCAAGGGCGTCCTGGGCTACACTGGCCAGGTTGTCTCTTGCAACTTCAACAGTGACACCCACTCTTCCACCTTTGATGCCGGGGCTGCATTGCCCTCAATGGCCACTTTGTCAAGTTCATTTCCTGGTATAATAATGAATTTGGCTAAGGGGACTGGGTGGTAGATTTTGTGGTCCAGATGGCCTCCAAAGAGTAAGAGCCCCCTGGATCACCAGTCCCAGCAAGAGTAAGAGGAAAAGAGAAGCCCTCAGCTGCTGGAGAGTCCTTGCCCCAACCCTTCCCCCCACACACTGAGAATATCCTGACCTCTATATGGTTTCCATCCCAGACCCCTTGATAAAGGGGAGGGGCTTGGGGAGACCTGCCTTGTCATGTGCCATTAATAAATACCCAGCCAAAAAGAGAGAGAGAGAGAGAGAGAGAGAGAGAGGAAAATAACAGATGGGCATGTGAGATCATTGCTTTCTAGAAGGAAACAGATCACAAGTCACTGTTGGAAGTGTTTGTCTGTGGAAGGAAGGACTGAAAGCTGGATGGAAGGGGCAGACACTTTCTTTTCTGTACTGTGAATTTTTACTTTGGGCATGCATGTCATTTAATTTTCTTAAAAATGGAAAAAACAGATCCTCAAGGTCTGTTCCCAGATACGATTATTTAGTATATCCAGGAAAGGGCCTCGGCATCGGTATTTTATTTAAAATTTGGGTGATTTTGATGCAAAGGCAGAATTGGGGCCCAAGGGAGAGAAAGAGGGTGTATATGTGTTGTGTAGGTGTGAATGCACATGTGATTCTGTGTGGCAGGGAGGGGGTTGGGGGCAGGATTCCACAACTGAAAAATTCCTTCAATATTCCTTGCCTAGAAGTTTCTTCAGCCTTCTCCCCAGAAGCCAGATGAGACAGTGGGCTCAATTGCTTCCCCCTTAGGAAAGGCCAGAATGAAGCTTGCTCCCTATTGGAGGGCGAGTAGTGAATGGTGACAAGCATGGACTCAGGAGCCAGGCAACCCATGTTTAAGTCCTGGCCCTAACTGTGCATCCAGGAACTTCTCTCTGCCTTCGTGTCTTCATTTAGTGTTGTGTGAACATGACACATGTTGCTATATCCAGAGTACTTAGAGCCAGGCCTGGCATGGGAAAAGCACGGTGCAATCACTATTAGCACAAACAGGTGACAGGTGAGCCCCTTCGTTATCATGAAAGTTGAAGCGGGTCACCCCCTTCGTCATCTGTGCCCCTGTGGTGCCTTATTGCTGGCCCCGTGGAATCACACCATAATGCCATTGTTTGGTCACATGCCTGTCTGCATTACTGGGATGTTACTGCCCTAAGGGAGACCCTGCTGCCCCTTTAATATTTTGTTGTCCCTTGGACATAGAGCAGTGGCCTTTGAGTGCCTGTAAAGCAGCCAAGGAAGTAGCCACTTAGTTACAAAGCTCCAGCATCCCTTTCTTCCAGAAAGCCATTCTTGACCTAGCTGAGTTTAACTATCTCCTGCTCTCTGTCCATGGACTCACCTCCTGGTAGCATGTCAACATTTCACCACCTTAGGCTGAGATTCCATCTCTCTTTCCAGGTGAGGGCTCCTTGGCGATAAGCCTTTTCTTCTCCTGTGTTACACACTTCCAGATTTCAGTCCATTTCTTGGCATACAGCAGGAGTGCAATAAATGTCTGTTGAGTCAGACTGCTGTTCTCATCTGACCCCAGCTGACACTCTCTGTGACCCCTACAGAAAGCAACCAAGGTGTTAACTTGATGTATAGTCTCCATATCAATGTGGGTGGGGTGGGGTGGGGTGGGGTGGGGTGGAGGTAGAAGGTGGGTTTCTCTCCACGAGAAGCATTTTTTTAGTAAACAGTCTGCAGATACTTGAAAAAGAGGAACATGTTGTGCCCTGGTTCTAAAATCCTAGGTAATTATACTTCATCAGCAGCCTGGCCCTTTGTTCTTTACCAAAACTGCATAGGAATAATCTTGCCATACTATTGCTACTATTAATAATGTGTAGACCTTATCACATTACAAACTGTATTATGAAAATTGAGTGCCAACACAGGGGAAAACTGATAGGACAAAGCTACCTCATTCTGTTGATAAGGGAGCAGACTTCCTTCGGACCGAAGTTAGGTCCCTTTTGGGCATGGGAACAAACTGCAGCCTCCTCAGCCCCAACCCCCTCCGTCTGCTCTGCTCGCACCAATCAAAGGGATCAGTGAGGACTTTGTGCCAAGTGCTGCCTCCTGAAGGACCCCCTATGCCTGCACCATGGCCAGCAGTTTGCATTCAGAGCAACCGGCAGGCCTTTCAAAACACAGGGACACAGCCCAATCCACACAGTGTTCGCTTTGTATAAGGACGTCTTCCCGTACTTTCCACTTCAGTCTCCCAGACCACACCTGTAAATAGGGTGCCGTCCTCACTTTTGTGTCTCACCCTCCTCCTGTGTGAACTGTAAATTCTTCTAAGCCGAGAATGGGCGGGGGAGGGGGAGAACCCTCTCGCTAGATTCGCCCCTCTTCCTCCTTGGGGTTGCCCAGGGCTCCTTGGGAGGGCCTTGACTCCTTCGGATCGTGGTGCTCTGTGAGCATTCAACGTACGGCATTGCATCAGCAGGAAGGAGAAGGTTTCCACCTACAGTTCATTAAACACAGTTTTGCTGTGCACATCCTCCATTAGGAAGTAGAGCATCCAAGTCCAGCAATCTGCCGAAGGACACTGAGGAAAGTACCTCCTCGGGGCTTACTTTTGCCTACAAAAACCAAAAGAGGTCTGAGCCCAAAAAGGATGTGGTATAACTTCCTAAAATCACCTCCTATTCTTTTTGGGAAAAGACTTGCCCAGAGACCCAAACTGATTTTCCTTATTTCAAATGCAAATTGCACACACACACACACACACACACAGGCACACACAGAGACACACACTGTGAGAGTTTTTATGAGGTAAATGGTGGTGTCGTGATCGTCCAAGTTCAGCACCACTTTTTAACTTTCCATCACCAGGCCTTATCTTTCCAGAAAACAGATGAAAAGGTCTGAGGGAGGGAGGTGATCATAGAGATGGGAATGGCTTTTATTAAAAGAGTGTTTTCCCAGACCTTAACTAAACCTCATCCACTTTTGTCAGTCAGGGCCGACAGTTGAGAGGAATATTAGAGGAGGTAATTGCATGTATCAGTCAACAGCTTTTGTCCTGCAGCCGCTGAGAATTACAGTAAAACGGGCACAGGAAAACAGCATACTGGATTAAAGGCAAAAAAGATCTTTCTCCAGTTTCTCTCTACTCACCAGCTGTTATGTTCGGCTGTAGAGACAGAAGCAGCAATAATATCTGGGGGAAATCTAGCCTACCACAGTCTGGTTTTTTTTTTCTCCTTCTGTTTTTCCTCCGCCTTAAACGTGATTAAGCTTCGACTTTAAAGAGAAACTTTCTCAAAAAGCATTCTATCTCACCATAGCAACTAAGCTATTGACCCTATATGAATTTTTCCCCCCATTCAAGTATATGAGCACATGTAAACCTGAACCTTCTACCATTGCTTAGACTGACTATAAAACAACCACCTATGAGTTTTTGATATCACTTACTAACAGGGCCCAGTAGTTGCTTAAATAAACAGTTGGCAAGACACAGGTACGTACGTGGATGAAAAGTTCACACAGGGGTCCGAAATTCACCCCCCTGAAATGCCTACGCCTATGCACCAGGCACAAATCCCCACAAGAGAAGTGTGGTTGTCACCAGGTCCCTGGTGCTGCGGACATCACACACTGGCCCCCATACCCCAATACTAAAGGAACTTTAGGAACTTTCTCTCAACCAGAGAAAATAACCAAGTCTGTCCAAAAGCAGCCAGAGACTTTGGACACAAAAGAGGAACTCTTAGGGCCGAGGTGGCGATGGTACCTTAGAGGGGGAACCGGCTGAGCTGGGAAGGACAGAGACCAACTCCAGCAGGATAGCAGTGGTCCCAGGTCATTACTGAGTGCGTTAGTGAAACCAGGGGCAGCGCTGAGTTTGGCCAGCTCCACCATGACTCTGGCAAAGGTCAATTGGGACATGGGTGCGGCGGGCCACAATAAAGTTGTTGTTTTTAATGAACTTGATCCTTAGATACTTTAAATCCTATAGCCACGATCGATTTCAGATGCAACAGTAAACACGCCTTTTTTTTCTTAATTTTTTTTTACTTTACTTACAGGTCAGAAACTGAGGTTTAGAGAAGTAAAGCAACTCAACCAAGTTAACATAACCAGTGAATAATACAGGCAGGATTCAAATCCAGCTCTGTCGTTCACAAAGCCGTGCTCATGCCGCCACAACTTCTTCTCCCTGGGGAGGGGGCACGTCCAGCGATAGTTGAGTATGGATGCTGGGGATGAGGGGAGCTATAGGATAAACCTGTAGCATTTTCCTGGGACATCAAACCCGTTCAAATATTAGTGAGTGTCAAATGGAACAGGAGGAGTAAGGTGGTGGGGGATTAAGTAATTGCATTAATCAATATTTTATAGCATTTTTCACATTAAATCCAATGGCTGTATTAGGGAGCAAGATGCAATATTGCTATTTTTAAAAAAGATTGAATAGGTAATGAATTAATATGATTCAAATTCAAACACTATAAATAGTACAAAGTGGAAAGTTTCTCCCTCCCTTATCCCCAAGCCCCAATTCCCAATTCCCTACTCACTAGGCAAATTATTACCTATTTTAGGCATATGCATATACATATATCATATATATATGTATATATATATATATATGATAGCAAGTATATATATAGTAATTTTTTTTTCTTTTTTAAGCAAATAGTAGCCCACTAGACATGTTTTTCTGCACACTGCTCTTTTTCATTAAACAGGAAACCTTGGAGTTCATATCTATAAACAACTCCCTCATTCTTGTTGACAGCTGTTAGTATTTCATTAAATTGATGCCTCATTATTTATTTAACCAATCCTATTAGTGGACTCTCAGAATGTTCTGAAACTTTGCTACTACAAACAATGCCTCAATTAATAATCCTTTACATGGATCGTTTCACACATTTGAGAATATGTATGTGGGATGCATTGCCACAAGTAGAGCTGCTAGGTCAAAGGCATTTGCATTTACATTTTGACAGATATTAACAAATTTCTTTCTCTGGAAGTTGTACCAATTGGCAGAAAGCCATTTCTCAGTATTATCAAACTCTTTTCAGTTTGCCAATCTGACAGGTGAAAAATGAAATTTCACTGTTGTTGTAATTTGCATTTTTCTTCCTATGGGTGGGGCTGAGTAGCTTTTCCATGTCCTTAAAAGCCATTTCTCTTTTAGTGTCTGCAAACTGTCCATATCCTTTGCCTACTTTTTATAGGGTTTGGGGCTTTTTTTCATTGGCTTGCAGAGTTCTTTTTAGAGTACAGAAACCGTCCCTTTGTCGGAGACTTGAGCCACACAGTTTCCCCTCACCCACCAGTCTGCCTTCTCCTGTCAGTTTCCACTGAGAAACCCAGCCCCACAGTGGCAGCATGACACTGGCAGCCTGACTGTCCCCATACTGACCCATGTTGACCCATCCGCACCTGAACTCTCCTGAAATCTACTTGTGGCCTTGCCAAGCTCCCATCCACATCTTGGGTTCATCCCCCAGGGCCTGTTCTTGTCCAACGGATGTCCAAGTCACCATGATCTGGCTATTGCATCTCCAAGCTCCTCTGAAGAGGTGAGGAAGTAAGAGAACGGTGAGAGCTGGTGCATATTCTCAACACCAGACCCCTACCAGGATCTCTACAGGCCACTGTGTCTTCTCCACTAAGCATGCCCGAGATCATGTAAAGTGCCTTGATAATAATAATCGCTCTCACGTATTGAACGTTTACTGTGTGCCAAGCACCAATTGAAACACTTTACATCTATTTCCTCATTTCATCTTCAAAATGTCTCAAGAAGGTATTATTATCATCAACCTCTTCTACAGATGACAACACAAGTGACAGAAATGTTAAATAATTTGCCATGGGTCATATAATGCCAATATGAAGCCAGGACTGAAAGTCAGCTATATATCAACCTAACCCAACCCTGAAAATTGCTGTAATCTTCAGCAGATATCCTGGCCACCACTCAGGTTACATATATCACATGCACGTACACACATATACACACACTGTAATACAGGGAAATCTCACTAATATTTTATGAGATTAACAAACACTTTATCCTAGTACCAACATGATATGAGGTCCTGTGGGCTTACATAAGCAAATTAAAGATGTTTGGGGCCTTAGCTTGCCTAGTTTTAACCGAAAGTCACGTAAGTTGTACAAAAATCTAAGGAAGTATCCAACTTTCCAAGAATCAAGGAAATAATATCTAGGAAAAGATGGCTTAAGAATTATGACAGGGGCTGGTCCCATGGGTCTACTTGGAAGTGATGCTGTGTTACTGAAACTTACACAACTCTCATATCCAAGGTAGAAGGTCATCCCAACCCTCAGCACATGCAAATGAAAAATCTTCCTACAATAAGTTGCTTAGGGATGCCTACTTCCACCTTATAGTTCCAAGGCCTAGGGCTATAAAACCAAACTTCCCCAACTCAAACCCACACCTCAAAGCCAAATATCCTGGGAGAGACACCAGAGTGACTCATTTGGCTATGTCTCTGCCATGCCAGATGAGGCCAGCTCATGTCTGTGCTCTGCCCCCCTCTGCCTCATTCCCTCGATGTGACCACAAGGGAAACAATGATCCGGTTGCATCTTCATCTTGACAGTATCAATGCAGCCCAAAAGGACAACTTCTACGCCATCTACCTCGGACAGCTGTGGCTAAAGGACACAGTCAATCCCCTGACTGAGTGAGTCTATGCAGGAACTGGTAAAACACGACTCTCTTGCGCTAGTTCTGTAAGGGATTCCAGCCAGTGTATATGTTTAACTATACAGTCAGATTTTGGACACTCCAGCTCAAATAATCCAGATGGCAATCTAATCCAATTTTTAGTTCCTCTACCCATATTCCTTTTGATCGGTTGACTGTTAATTCATCCCTTGGACTGAAAGATAATCTATTCATTTATCATCCCCAAAACATTCTGAGTCCCTGTTGTGCTATAGGCACTAAAAATAAAAGGATCACACAAAAAAGTTCTTAATTATAAGGAACTTATTGTCTATTAAGTTACAGGAATTAAACTATTAAAAATTAAAAAACTATTAAAATTAAACTATTAAAAAAACTATTAAAAGCAATTGCAATGCTAGGGAACTTCTGTTTGGATGGAAGTAAGAGTCCACGGGATGACCCTCAAGAGCTGAAACCAGGCAAGATGGCAAAGGATAACCAGGGGAAGCGATGACTGAGCTAAGGCACTGGCAGGTCTAGAGGTAGTAGGGAAAATAATCCAAGTAGGGGTGCACCATGAGCAGAGGCCTGGAGATGAGAAAGCCATCACTCACTTGAGAGGCGACAGAAGTGAAGTATGACTGCAACCAGAAGGGCTAAGTTTGTAAACATGAGCAGGGGCCGGCTGTGAAAGGCCTTGCATGCTTTGCCAAAAGTGTCTGACCGAAGGTGGGGACAACCACAGAAATAAGTGTATTAAGCAGGAGCATGGTACAACCACAGCAAAGCTGTTCAGGGGGTTAGTCATTTCATCATAGATTGTAAATGACTGTTGAGGCTTAACTGGTTAGTGTTTCAATAAGAGACAAAATCTTCAGCAAAAGAATGAGTCCCAGTGTAGAACTAGGAGAAATCAAATGAAATTGGTGTTGGTGGGCTAAGTGCCCAGATGTGAGAGACCCCATTGGTCTTTCCCAAATCACGCTAAACGATATCTACCATTTCTTTCATTAGCACAAAATTTCACACACACACACACACACACACACGCACACACATGCAATATCACTTATACATCAGATTATTCATTATAGTATTAGTTATCACAAGATTGAAAACCTAAATATTTATCAGTTTGGGACTGTTTAAATAAATTATGGTAAATATATATATTAATTGTATATATATATATACACACATATACATATATATATATATAATGGAATACCATGAAGCTATAAAAAAGGCTGAGGGAACTCATTATTTACTATGTAAAAAGAGCTTCAAGATAAAGTATTGAGCAGAAAATGCAGAACAGTGCATATACTACACTATCATTTTTCCCTGAAAGGTACTGGGAGCAAGTGGAAGGGAAATACATATGTATTTTTGTGTGCGTGCATAAAACAACCCTGGAAGGAGACACAAGAAAACAATAATATTTGGTGGCCAGTAGGAAGTGGGTAGCCAGGGGAAGGAGGCTTCACTATATTCCTCTTTTGTTCCTTTTGAATCATGTAAATGTATTACCTATTCAAAACCGTCCCTGTCCTTGAATAGCTCACGGCCCAAACTGATAAACACACGTACAACAGGCAAGAGCTCATTAAAAATATCTAATAGGCTATAACACGAAGGTAAGAGAGGGGTTAAACAAATACTTGGTCCTGGGACAAGAAAAATACAATTGGAAAAGATCATATTCCTCCTATTTCAGCCAACGTTTCTGTTGAACATTTCTCAACTGTTCTCCAGGCCCACATCTTGCAGGCGTATCTTTACACCTGCGTAAGTTCAATCATGACTGAACACCCAGGGAGCTTTTTCCCCAGTCCCCTCACCTTACAGATGTGGAAACTGAAGTACAGCAGGGTGAAGGTGCTGGCTTCAAGCCAGGTGGGTGGTTGGCAATGTCCTACGTGAACCCATCATGGTGTCCCTTCCATTGGCAGACACTGACACTACAAGCACAGAGCCAGCGACGTTGGCTGAAACACAATTTGGTCTGTGGAGATTCCACTTGCCAAATCTCTTTGGGGACCCTGAATAAACTGTGTGCCCACCAGGAAGTGAGATGCCACCTCCTCTCCCCTCAGCAGGGGCAAAGGTCAGCAAACTTGTCCAAGGAAGACAGAAGGCATCCTTTCCTGGGGAGTGTTCTTCAGTATCTGAGCTCACTTGGTCCTGGCCACCTCGTTAGACCAGCCCCCAAATCTTGGAACCTGTAGTTCGGTTTTTGTGCAGAACAGAACATGATCCTCTGTGCAGTTAACAAACTGAAATCTCAGCATTAAGTTGCAAATCTTGCTTTAAATGAAACAAAAGAATGGTCCATCAACTCATCATCCCCAAGCTTCAGCCTTTAATGTCTTGATAACAGTAGAGTGATCTGCTCTCATTTGCAAATCCGCACACACCCTGGCAGGCAGCCTATGAGCCCGGTTCAGCACCTTGTGGCTTCAGAAACAGACCAGGGCTTAGCCTGAGGCAGCTGGAGTCCTTAGGGATTTCAGAGCCCTGACTTGCTCACATTTCTTTCCTTTTTCCACAGAAGTGCTCTTCCTGTCCAGGACCTTTCCTTGCTCTTGAAACTCCACACAGTTAACCGTTGATCTCCCCTCTGCCCTCCTCATCAGCCTCTTTATTCTTCTTGCTCCTTCCTCTGAGCTTTCCAGCAGCAACCCCATCCTAAAAATAGCTCCCCCCCCTTCATCCTGCCTGCTGATTCATGGTCTTTCATGATCTTCCACAGTGCTCTTCCTTTTTTCCTTTCATTTCTAGGTGCCTTTAGAGTATGAGGGGGGAATCTCACTTCAGCAATTTAAAAATAAAACAATCATAATGTAAATCGCAAAAGTGGTGAATATTTACTGAGCATTTACTTTGTACCAGGCACTGAGCTAAATGTGTGTGTGTGTGTGTGTGTGTGTGTGTGTTTGTATCCAGCATGCATGATCTCAGAATAAAAACATCTTCTGAGCTATTTTTGTCTAGAAACAGAATATGATTGGTTTCATACTGTCTACTCTCTAAGATGACAATAATCGATTGTGTTACCATCTGACTGCTTTCAAGTAGCCCCTCATTGTGTGACAGCCACACTCGAACAAACCATCTGGCTGTATGATGCTTGCACTGTAGCCAGAAATGTAGCTCCCTCCCTCCCGGGGAGGGAGCCATGAGACAGAGCTGCATCAATTTTATTCTTATGCTACAAAAACTCAGATTTCAACATCTCTCACCAGAACCACATCACTCCTGCTTGACATGCTACCTCAGTTTGAAGCTACTCAACATGACAACCCAACAGCCTCAGTCTGTCTGAAGAGTTTGGAAAAGAAATGAGTGTGAAGATGAGCTTTGAAAATCTCTCACTTCTACCTACAAAGATTTTATCAAATGTAACTGCCTGGGTTGGGGACTTGGATAATATCTTCCTCATAAGGAAATTCCACTAGAACTAAATATCTAAATAACTCATGGAACTTGTGACACTATATTTTCTATGCACCAATTGTCACTTTTAAATTACTCAGTTGAACGTTTAGCTTATTCATCCTATTAAGATAGAATGGGAACCAGCCTCCCTTCCTCAACTCTTTCCCCCCTCTAACTGGTCTTCCTTCCACATGCTGCCAGAGTGGTATGACCAATAAAAATACTTGAGTGGAATTAGTAAACAGACATACGATCGCTTACTTATTTTGCCCACTGATATATTCCAAGATAAATGAATTAATCAGTGGTCAGGAAAAGCATATTAAAACAGGAAGTTCATTATTGCTTATCAATTTACATCTTTGGTTTTGTTTATTAATGATTCTTCCCAGTGCTGGCAGGGATGTGGTCAACCGAGAGCATCCTTATATTCTTGACAAGAGAATTTGACAACACGGTTTTTTGAAAAGCCTTCCTACTCTTTCGTTCCTAGGAATTAATTAACCTTAATAGCCTAAATATTGGACAGATAAAAGTTTTATATAGAAAATGTTTTTCAAATCTGAAAATATGAAAAGTTCAGCGATCATGAAATGTGCAGTAATGGTGGTACAGCCACTCAACGAAATCGTATGCAGTTACCAAAAATGATTACTAAATTTATATAATGACGAGTGGAAAAAGTAACAAAACACGCACATTGTGATGAATACCTATGTCAAACATTCAGAGACACATGCAGAAAAATGCTAACAAGAGAAACTTGGCTTCCCAATCCTGGCTTCCCAGATTGTAAATTGTGTAAAGTTACGTGGGTTCATCTCTGTTGACCGATTTCCTCATATTAACTATAATGTGATGATAAATTTAATAACAACAACAAAATAGCTGATGCCTTAGGAGTGCTGTAGGGAGGTAAATGAGTGCTGTGGCTGACAACATAAGCAGCGAACAGATAAGCTTACTATAACGATTACTATAAGGGTGATGGAACTGTGGTGCTCTGTCTTTGTTTTCTAAATCCTCAGTGACGTGCTAATAGTACACACATCAGGATGGGGATCTATTTATCTTTCTCCTCTCTCCCTGGGAGAAATGCCTGGATCTGGATGACTTCAGCCATGGTGCTATTGTCCTCTCCTTCCTAGAAATTCCTATAGAGCTTCCTGCTTGAAGCTATTGCTTGGCAGTGTTTTTATGCTGCCTGGAGTTCTTCATTACATTTTATATGTACATAATGATCCCTGACTCCCCACAACGTGGCTCTTAGGAATATGGCATTTTGGGTACCTCCTTATGGACCCTTTGGCACAGAACCTAATGTGCCACAAGCTAATTTGATTTTTAAAATATGTTGATTTGACAATCACACAGATAGAAGCATGCATATTGCCCATAATTTCAACATTAGTTCTTTTTCCATTTCTTCCTTAATCATATTTTATTTCCATAGTCACACAGGAGCTAAAGAAACAAATAAATGCTGGCGTGGTTTTCCTTGATTTATATTTCACATCCACTTAGTTTTACAGCTCAGCAGAACCTGAAGTTAGTCTTGTTTCTAAGATTCATTCTATATCTTTCCTGCACAGAAATAAATAATCTAGGCCAACGGTAATTAATTCCTAGAAAAAAAGATGTACCCAGTGGAAAGCTGGAGGATAGGCCATATAGGACTTCTAGGAGGGAACCCTTTGGAGGGTAGGATTCCCTTCAATGATTTGAATGATGCTCTCCATCCAAAGGTAGGTATTTCTGCTTAAAGGTTTTTGTGATGCTATTTCCCTAGGGCAAGAGCCCTGTAAGCAAATACCTTTAACTGTGCCAGCTCCTTTTTTGTTTTCCGCAATTAGCTTATCTCCAATCATATAAACACACACATGATGACTGTCTTCGGTTATGGAGGTAAGACAGGAAAAAATAGGTTACTTTAGCTTTTAGAGTTGGTTTGAGGACAAACCAGATTAAAGCTTATATGGATATACAAAATAATAGGCAAATGCTGTTGTGTGCTTTCCTTAAATTATTTTATTACAAAGAACATATTAATTATAATAGAAGCAAACTTGGACTCTGTGGGTTTCGAAAAAAAATTCCTTTGTAGCATCACGGCAGGATTTCCCACCATTTCACTCTTTCTGATGAAATTAACTCCCCATGGTTGGTCAGCAGGATAATCTAATTTTAGCCAATCAGCTTGGGAGCTGCCGTTGACCTCACAAAGGGAGAGAAAAGTATCTGCAGTCATAGCAACCACCCGCTCGGCTCTGATCATCTCTGGACTCTTCCGCTTAATGACAGACACCGGCTTGCTTCTTAGATGATTAATCTTTTCCCCTGTGAACCTCCTTGAATACATTAGCCAAACAAGTCTGATAAATTTGTTTATCCCAAGACAATCATTAGAAAATTACCTGCAAAAGTAATTCTCACTAGAGCAGTTTGTGAATGGAAAGCCATATGGCAGATGAGAACAGAAATAAGCAATAAAATCTCTTGCTGTACGTTGCAACAGGTCAGGAAAGTTTTTCCTCTTTAAAGTTTATCATTTTACATTAAATCACTAAGTACAGCAGTGTAAAGCCCATTTTATATGAGCAAAAGAACCTTCTATCCAGTCAGTAGCTGTTCCTCCAACACCGCACCTAATAGGTGTTGGGTTCTAGGGATGGCCTTCTGAATCTGAGCTATCTGTGCCATTCTCAATCCCACAGTTCAGTGAGAGGAGGCACACGTGTAAATACACCATAAGGGCCCTAACAGAGACAAAACAGAGAACTCTGAGAGCATTGAGAAGGAGGGGATAATTCTTTGTTTTTCCAGAGTCAACAAAGAGTGCCGTGGCTATGACTTTCAAGTTTGGCAACAAAGGATGAGCAAGATTTTTCCAAAATGGAAGAATATTCTAGGCAAAGAGAACAACATTTGAAAGACATGGACTTACGGACAACTGTGATAAACTCCTGGGCAGCAAAATGCCTGGGGCAGCTGGATACTGGCCACATCTCCTTCCAGGAAGTGAGATGGGAAGTGTGAGCTGGGACAAGATGGCCAGTACTTTGTAAGGTGGCATGAGCACATTTATAGGGCTTCAAGAAGGCTAGACAATAAGGATGGATGGGAAGGGCCAATCTGGAAGCTCCTTCTAAAAAATTTTTTTAATGTTTGTTTTAGAGAGAGAGAGGGAGAGAGAGAGTGAAAGCAGGGGAGGGGCAGAGAGAGAGGGAGACACAGAATCCAAAGCAGGCTCCAGGCTCTGAGCTGTCAGCACAGAGCCGGATGTGGGGTTCAAACCCATGAACCATGAGATCATGACTTGAGCTAAAGTTGGGTGCTCAACCGACGGAGCCACCCAGGCACCCCTGGAAGCTCCTTCTGAGATTGAATTGAGAGAATGTAATTGTTGTCCTATCCTTGGTAATGCTCTTCACTTGTGGAAAGAATGAGAAGACAGTGAGGGTTTGTTGCAGCCACACAGCCAAATGGGCCATTTCCTATGCAGTCACTGGTTCTGCTACTAAAGGGTCAGTTTGATGAGTGGGAGAGAGGGCAGGGTCTCCATTTGGTTGAGTGGTTTAAAATGAGAGAATGTGTTTAAAACAGCTGATGAGACAACACAGTGGTCATAAATGTGGGCATAGCCTAATTGACCCTACAGACTTTTACAAATCAACATTCGACTAACCTCGCCCGAACCAGGGGTCAGGCAGCAGACGGCCGGATGGCAACCCAGGCAGTCTGAGTGCAGATGCGGACTCTAGCAGCGGCAAGACAATCAGGCCCGTGCCAGAGGTTCCAGAGCAACACTCGGGTTCCATTAAGACAGCTTCGGAAACACAGACTGGATTGAAAGACATCATGTAGCTGGGCCCCTCACTGATAATGTTCTCCAAAGCCATTCAGGAATCCCAGCAGAAAATGTGCTCCAAGCCCAGACCAAGGCCCTGGGCCAGAGGGCTTCTACATCTACAGGTCTGTCTGGGGATCCCAGTTCTGGCCTCCGATTCTCTCATGTCTTCTAAGATGAGTGTTGCTCACCCAACTCCACGAGAGCCTCAAAAAAGAAGCCCTTCAGTAAGCTGAGGAATCAGTATTGCCTGTATTTTCCAAATAATCAGTAGTGAGCATGTTATTAGGTTTCTTAACATAAATGTATCTTCTAAAAAACAAAAATTATAAATCAAGCGACCTCAAATGCTATTCTCTATAATAGCAAATACACAGCTAGTTGAACATAAATGACCACAAGTGCTTACTGAGCACCTGCTCAGAACTAGGCCTGTGCCGAGCCCTTCACAGACCCTGAGTCATTTACTCCTCACAGGGACCCCAGACAAAAAGAAGCTCTGTGAGTTTCTCCTGTTTTTTATGGGGAAATGGCGTTGGAAGTGTACATCTTAAAAAAAAAAAAAGAACAAAAAAACACGTGTAAATGCAATTCTACTTTTAGATAGCCTCTTCTTTAAAAAAGGAACGAAAACTTTATTGATTCAAGATTTAAAGAGAATATTGCCTTGAAGCTATTATTAAAACATATATGTATATATATTTTATATGTATATACAGATGCATATATAAGTATTATATATGTACATATGTATATATTAATATACATGTATTATTATATATAATATATTATTAATATATATATATATATATATATATATATATATATATATGTAATATGTTCTGAGCACCTGTATGCCAGGCTCTGGAATACAAGGAGAAACGAGTGATATGATGGAGGAGGCACAAGACAACTAGTATAAGATGGTATGATACGTGCCTTAACAGTGGGTTGTGCAGGGGCACCTGGGTGGCTCAGTCAGTTAAATGCCTGACTTTGGCCCAGGTCACCATCCCAAGGTTTGTGAGTTCGAGCCCCATGCCCACCTCTATGCTGACAGCTCAGAGCCTGGAGCCTGCTTTGGATTCTGTGTCTCTCTCTATCTCTCTCTGCCCCTCTCCCATTCCCTCTCTCTCTCTCAAAAATAAATAAACATTAAAAAATTAAAAAACAAAAAAGAGTGGGCTGTACAGAGTAGTACAGGAGCATAGAGGAGGCAGAAATCAGCCCATGAGTGCCTTGTTTGAGCAAAAGCTGCCCTTCACTGAGCACCAGGCTCCACACTCCAGACGTGACAAACAGCACTTCATTTACATGGCCTGATGACCTCGGGGGCGCTGTTTTCCCCTGACAGTTTGTAGCTACAGAATATAGAGCTTAGAGGTTAGGGATCTTATCCAAAGTCCCAAGATCATTAAATGATATTTCTAGGATTTGAGCCCTCATCTGTAGGATTCCAAGCTTTGGGTGCATTTCACTACGTTGTAAATCACACGAATACACTCTACGCCCATCTCGCAAGCTCAAGTTCTTTATACCTGGACCATCAACTTGCATTCAGAGGCAAACTCCCACGTTCACACCTCAAGGGCTCTTCCCTAAATTTGCTTCATTTATTCCTCAGTTTCCTTGTTTCTTTTATTCTCCTTGAAAGCAGACCAAGAGACAGTATTTTCCCAAGGTCCAGGGCACAGAATGCTGCTTCATGAAAAACCATGTGTTTCAATTCCAAATGACACAGGCTACATGTTTAATTTTTTTTTCCTTGGATCTCTTCAGACCCTGGAGATTTGCTGGAGATACATTCTTTCTCTCTCTTTCTCTCTTTAATGCTGCAAGTCCATAGTCTACCTTTTTACAAAGGAGTTCTCCATCGATAATAACAGGTCCTCTATTAATTTTCCCCCTCTGAAACCCACATGATTAGAACTATTGACCTTAATCTTAACTCTGTAAAGGTAACGCAATGGATTTAAAACCCCAGGCAAAAAGACAGCAATAAGGACCTACATGAGGGTAGGAGGCCTCATCATTTAACCCAGGATTGCTGTAAACTCTGAGGAACATAAAGCCAAAAACCCTAGACCTTTCATACAAACCTTTTCCATTTACTTTCTTGCTTTAGCCCAGAGGGAAATGACCTTTAGGACAAATCTGTCCAGGCAGAAACCCTGAGTGTCTCATGGCAGGTGTGCATCCTCACACATCCTCCCCTTCATGTTCATGCAAAAGTGTCCGTGGGGACAATTACAAGGCCCTGCAGGGCCTGGGACACCCCATGGGGATGCAATGTTCCAGGGAACAGAGCCAGGATATTTTGGTTCTAAGGCAGAGTCCACTGGTTAGATCCAATGGTCAGAAGTACCTGGACAGAGTTCTGATCACCTGGAGACAATTGGCTGAGAGCTTCTGCCAAGCATGCTGCGGTCCAGAAAGGATGACTATTTTCATAACAATGAACTAGAGAAAAAACGAGAAGCCAGGACAGAAACCCAGACACATCACACACTGTAGCGCTAGAACAATCTACTATCTGCTGTTCTCTCACCTCCAAGGCTTCTTCTTCATCATGTTGCGTACCAGTGACAGAAGAATTCTTTCACGCCCCTGCTCAAGAACCTACTATAGCTTCCTGTTGCCTCTTATTACTGCGGTGATCATACATCCTCATTTGCTACAGTCTTGGCTTACACTTGTTATCCTCGTGTAATTACTAATGGCCTCTCCTACCATCCTCAATAGTGTTCCAATTTGAACAATCAGTTATGTGGTCACTGTATCTCCTGACTACTTCATACTCCTCTGCCCACTTTACCATCTTCTGTTATGCTCTGTAGACTTCAAATCATTTTGTATTTATAGTGACACATTTCAGGGATTAGATTGGACCCACCATTATAACTTGGTGCTCCCTTCAAAACACAGAGTGGAACTACGTGCTGCCCTGTCTGTGCTGAGACATGGTTCCTAAGCATTTCAGTCAATTACACATTTAGTAAGGTACACGTGCCAGTATGCACAAACTAGTTTTTGGAGCTAACTTTGACTTTAAACACAAGTGTGTTAGAATCCTGACTGTGCAACTTACAAGCTGTGTGATCACAAACAGATAACATACATACATACATACATATACTCTGTGGACCAGATTTTCCTCATCTATGAATATATATGAATACAGGCATTATCACAGAACCTAACTTGGAGGGTTAGTCATAAGCTTTAGGTGCAAAGATGCAGGTACAGTGCTTAACATATACATGCTGGCTGAAGGTGGAGGTCACCATCACCACTCCCACTGCTTGCTCAGCACAGGCTGCCGGACAGGTGATGGTTGCACAACATAGTGTTAGCACTTGCAGCAGTGATAACACTGCGCATCCCAAACACGATTTGAGACCTATCTGCTGAATGATTGTGTCTTAGTAAGGTTTGATATATCAGGGGAGTGCTCTCGGCAGAAAGGGAGTAAAGGATGAAATACAGAGTGTATGGAGAGGAGGGAGGAGAAGAACGCAAGAATGTGATCTCAGCTTCAGATGAGCTTCAGTCGGAGCCCATGAAAAAGCTCTGGAGCACAAAGCACATCACAAAGTGGTTTCCAGCTTGAACAAAGGGGCCGGCCTTTTGTACCCCATGCATAATGGTCATTAGCCAAGGTCTCGAGGGCTGTATCCTCCCGGGGAATGAATTCAGCTGAGGGATGCAGCTGGCAAAGTGGATGCTACCGTGGGGACCAGCAGCATCCATTCATTTGTGATTCCCACTCGGACCTACATACGCTCCACTACGCCTAGACAACCTCTGGGAGACTTTGGAGGCTGTGCATTTAATACGTGTGACTGAAGGCAAGTCACTTAATTTCTCTAAGACTCAGTTCCTTTATCTGCAAAATGAGGCTGGTAATGCTTAATATTGTAGGTTATTCTCAGGATTTAGAAAGAACACATTCTTAATCCTGGCAATAAATGGGATGGAACTGCACATCTTTTTCTCACAGCCAGATTTTTCTTTGTTCATTATGCACGGAATCTAGGTTCCTCACTTACATGCCTTTGCTCATGCTCCCTCACCACTCCCTGCAGAAAGCAGTGCCTGATCACATACACGCAACACATGCTTACAACCTTCCCCTCAAATTGCACCCACCCCAAAATAACCTCCAATGTATCCTCTACTTCAAATTTCCATATCCAAATTCTTCCTCCTCCCTCAGCCTCATCCACTTCCTCAAGTTTACACTGTTCTTGCCCTTCTCTGAAATCCCTTTTCACTTAATTCCATATAACTTAACATTTCATTGATTTCTAATTGTTTGGTATTTGTTTGGTCTCTTCCAACCAGATTTTAAATATCTACTCCTCCATCCCCACTCCAGAACTCAGGCATCCAGGGCGAGGCATCTAGTGGGGATTCAATTTACCCTTTTGGTTCAATTAAGATTTTTTGATCAGAAGAACAAAGAAATACCTCGGTTGACCATTTCAACTCTCAGGATTCTCAAAGCTAGCAAAATTCTTCCCTCTGATCTAGAGGTGCTCGGCTGACACCCCAGAACAATAGTGCATGTAAAATGAATGATAATGGCTTCCCTGTAATTTAGCTCACAGATGAATCTTAGGTGAGATTTTTCTATTGGGTTCTAACAGTCGCTGAAAATTGGTGCCCTAGGAGGTGCAAAGTGGAATGCCCAACACAGCTCTGATTATCAACTGCAGCCGATGCATGCATCACAATAATGGCAGGCCTAGACCGCTCTTAGCATTTGAAATCTTTGAATAAATCAAACCTCGAGTATTTAACAAGTGCGGGTGTGTCCTGATTTATGCAATAGGTGTGTTTCTGAAGAGCTGATTTATGCAAATTGAAATTTGGGGGGGCGAGGGGATCAAATTATAATTGAAATTCCCTTGGAGTACTCTCTAATTGATGGCATCACACTACTGGGAATTTTTCCTATAAATGATTACCATTCACTTATTTAGTTTTAACACAGCATTTTTGGTCTTTTCAAGTCAAGATATACATATATTTTCCCTCTCAGACATTTAGGGAAATAAAATATAAAAGCCACCATGATTCAGTACTATTTTTTGCTCATCTCCCCTCCCTCCTCCCATATGAAATAGGTTATTTTATTTGTTTATTTTAAAGTACCACCCATTTTAGGGGCGCCTGGGTGACTCAGTCGGCTAAACGTCTGACTCCTGATTTCAGCTCAGGTCATGATCTCATGATTTTATGAGTTTGAGCCCTGAGTAGGGCTCTGCGCTGGCAGTGTGGAGTCTGCTTGGGATTTTCCCTCTCTCCCTATCTCTCTGCCCCTTCCCTGCTCATGCTCTCTCTCCCTTTCAAAATAAATAAATAAACCTAAAAAAATAAAATAAAATGCCACCAATTTTTATGTCATAATCTACATTTTAAAGATGAGGAAATGAAATTCGAAGAGGTTAAATTTAGAGTTACACTGTACATTAGTTTGTTAGGGCCACCATCACAAAGTACCATGGGCTGGTTGGCTAAACAACACAAATGTATTTTTTCACAGCTCTGGAAGCTAAAGTCTGAGATCAAGTTGCTGGAGGGGCTGGTTTCTTCTGAGGCCTCTCTCCTTGGCTTCTAGATTGCCTTCCTCCCCTTGTGTCTCCACGTGGTCTTCCCTCTGAGCCTGTAGGTGTGCTAATCTCTTCTTCTAAAGACATCAGTCACATTGGATTGGGGACCACCCTAACGACCTAATTTAACTTTAAATATCTCTTTAAAGACCTTATCTCCAAATTCAGTCACATTCTGAGGTACTGGGGATAGTACTATAATTTCAGGATACACAAGTCAGCCCATGACACACAGCCAACGGGAGAAGAGCTCAGATTAGAACCCAGCTACTCAAAGGTTTAAACCAATGTTCTCTCTCACTACTTTCTGTGTAAGGTATCAGGTAAATATCAGGTTTCACTTACATTCCTATGTTCCATCTACAGCATTTCTGTTATAGTACAATGTATGTGTAATTGAAGAAAACCTTGTTTTCTGCAAAATTGCACGTGAAAAATAACAGACTTGGGGCATCTGGGTGGCTCAGTCAGTTAAGCGTCCAACTTTGGCTCAGGTCATGATCTCACCGTTTGTGAGTTCGAGCACCGCATCGGGCTCTGTGCTGACAGCTCAGAGCCTGGAGCCTGTTTCAGATTCTGTGTCTCCCTCTCTCTCTCTGATCCTCCCCTGCTCGTGCTGTCTCTCTGTCTCTCAAAAAAAAGAAAAAAATTTAATTTTTTTTTTAAAAAGAAAAAAAGAAAAATAACAGACTTTATGCGGGAAATAAGGTTAGGCAGACCCCTCAAAAACTGTAGAGCTTTGTATCAGAGCACTAATAAAAACATTAATGGTCCTTTAAAAATTCTTAGCAGTTAAATCTCTATTAGCATTAGCACCTAGTCTCAAATCAGTCTCCATCATCTGCAGCCTTAAACCTCAGAGTTTGGGTGTCCTCTTCCTTTACGATATATGTATCAAATAACATTTGCTTCCAATAGAGACCACTTTCATCAAAATTTAAAAATCTGATCCTGAGTACAGTCTTCATAAAGATGGTGTCCTCATACTCCTCTTAATCTTGTTTATATGTACCCTATTCCTGGGGACCAGTGAACTATGAGGGCATCCTAATCTGTGAAGTCCACACATAATTCTATGGCCCAGAACCAGTGAAATGGTCATTATTATACTAATAGCTACTATTTCCCAAGCACACACCTGGCAGACCCTGAGAGAGGTCTCTTACACATCAATAATCCTCATGGCAACTCTTCAAAGCAGGTATTTTTATCTTCACTTTTCAGCCAAGGAAACTGAGGCTAATAAAAGTTATGGGACTTCTTCAAAAACACAGAGACACCCAACAGTCTAGTTCAGGAATTGTTCCAGAACATTACTTGTTCAAAATCCTTTGCCTGTTCCACACTTTCACAGGTAAGTTGGCCTGTTGGATGTAGGTCCGACCATTCATTCAACCAGCCACCAGTTTTAGTTAACTACAAGAATCATCCCCATCCTTACTACTTTCCTCCTCCAAAGTGAACACTCTAATCAAAATGTTCTTTCTGACCATTGTAACACGGGGTGACTTGACTTTTCAAAAGGAAACAGAGTAACTGAGATGGTCCATCCACATTTCCCACGAACTGTTGCCATGCCCAACTCCCAACCCCTCCTTTAGGCTTTGATTTTTTCTTTTTTTAACATAAACCCATAACTTTATAGTACTCTTTGTTAATTTTCATCATGTTAATTTAAACCCATAGTTCCAGGAATTGGTTATCTTTTTACACTTGTCATCTGTTTCCCTCCCAATCTGGACTTCTCTGCAAATGTGATGAGTATTATATATGCCCTCATTTAAGTCATTAATAGACACTGAACAGAACAGGATCAAGGTTAAGACCCTTTCGTCTTCTAAAGAATCTCTTTCCATAATCACAGAGACATGCTGTTGATCCAACCAACTTTTCTGCCATCCAGGTTTTTAATGACAGACTGTATCATCTTGAGGAGAATAAGGTAACAGCTTGTCAATGTATTTGGTTCTTCTGTATTTGGTTCTGACAACTAATAACTCAGCTTTTCCATTAGGTGCTTAGAAATCATTAGATTTCTAATTTTTTTCAATTCTTGCCCAGGATCAGCATTATAAGTTCGTAGCTCAACAGTTTCTCCTTTCGTTAACAGCAACAGCATGTGCTCCATTTCTTGTCTCCTGGCCCCACTCCTGGCAACATCTCCTTAAGTTCTGTCAGAATGGATTGGTAGTCACATCTGTAGACCTAGTGATCATCC
Source organism: Panthera uncia (assembly GCF_023721935.1). Classification (NCBI taxonomy): domain Eukaryota; kingdom Metazoa; phylum Chordata; class Mammalia; order Carnivora; family Felidae; genus Panthera; species Panthera uncia. The sequence goes on from NC_064810.1 coordinate 83,214,472, forward strand.
TGCATATTATCACTCAAAAATTGAGGCACAAATCTACTTAAAGGCATGGACTTGTTTAAACTTTTTATCCTATCCTAAGTCATGTGTTCTGTCTAGAATATTTACCCTACATTTTTGAATCTGAATACTATATTCTTTAATAAGGAAGAAAAGCGTTTATTTTATCTGTCTTCTTTCCACCTTCTATTAATATTACAGTTGAACTTTTAACAATGTAAGGGTTAGGGAGGCCAACACCATCTCCCAACCCCTCCCCCCCACAGTCAAAAATCCACATATAATATTTGACTCCCTTAACTACTAATAGGCTACTGTCAGCCAGAAACCTTACCAATAACATAAAGAGTCGATTAACACATATTTTGTATGTTATGCGTATTATATACTGTATTCTTACAATAACACAAGCTAGAGAAGACATGTTAGTAAGAAAACCATGAGGAAGATAAAATATATTTATAGTACTGTACTATAAAACAATCTGTGTATAAGTGGGCCATGCAGTTCAAACCCATGCTGTTCAAGGGTCACCGGTAGTCTGTCATTCCCAAGCTAGACATCTTTTTCTTCTTGCTTTCAATGTCCTTTTTGAGGTCTTCGGTGTTTCATGAGGCTTAATGCATTTTAAAACTAACCCTTCTTTTAGCCTCTAAACAAAACTGTGCCCCTTTTGCATTAATCCTCATTTATTTGGCCGTTCTTCCATGGCTCCTTACCATTTGAGCTCACTGAAAAACTCTCTGGGCAATCACATTTTTCTCTTCTGACACCTCTCCTAATATTTTGAATGACTTCTTCAAGATTTTTGAACAAGATTTTTTGTGTTTTTGTCTCAAACCACTTTGAATGTGAAAGATAGATTTGCTTCACAGGTTTATGAATGTTTAGGAAATATTGTAACATATATCTCGGAATTTTCATGTTTTCTTAATTTATGCAATCATTTACATAACGGCTTAATATTTTGAAGAGCTTGCAAGGCCTCATAAATAACTAAACTTGGATCCTAGTTTTGATGTTTTCATGTTACTAACACATTAATTATGAGACACCTATAATTAATCTATGAAACATATAATTCCTTTTGTTTTTAATTTAGTAAACTAAGATACTAACTTTATCATATCTTCATAAAAGTGGAATAATCAATTCAATTAAAAATTCAATATTGTTTTAACAGACACTACGCTGGCTAAATAACAGACACTATGCTGGTTAAATAGTCCATTAGTAGTTTCAGTCACATTTTCAGCTCAACAAAATGTTTCAAACTTCTTAAAAAATCTGGAAAGTTGGCAAAAGCCACAACATATTTTGTCAATATATCTAGCTTAATTTTTAAGCCCATGTGAACTCCAGAATAACTTCATTCATCTGTTTTTTATTAATTTATCCTGAACTCATCAAAATATAACTTTGAAAGAGTACTTGATGTCTCAAGAATTTAAATTTTTAAGTAGTCTTCTAGGTATTACGGTAAGTAGGAATCAATTCCCAAACCTCTAAAATTTATTTCAAAATGTATAATTCTATAGGTGAAAACTTAATTAAAATTGTTTACTTAGAGACGCCTGATGAGGTTATAAGAGCTTATAGATAAACAGTGGGTTCTGCTACTCTTTATTCTGGAAGGCTAGAGCAGTATTTGCTAAGAGAAGTTCATGCTTATAAACAAAAGCAACCAACCCATGCCATACTTCTGGCCACATCTTCGCCCCCATTTAGTTGACATGGATGTCATAATGCAGGAAGATTAGGCTGAGGCACATTGGGCCTTAGGAATACAGCCCAACGAATGATCATGCCAAGTGGTAGAGAGAAGGTACACTGGAGATTAAAACTGACTTTTGACTTGTTAGATGTCCTGTTCTTGGTCATCTGTGTTCTTCCTGCCCACCGTGCTCCTTGGTCCATATTAGGCCTTCGAAAATATTCATTAAACAAATGTACTAACAGATGAATGAATGATTTTATGGCCCACTAGTGAGTAGACTTTGAGACTACCAACAGACTTCTTGCAGAAGTCATGAGTGTTTCTGGATCTCAGCAAGGCTGAGCTTACAGAAGATGGGTATGATGGATGCTGGCAAAAGGTAACAAGTTTCTACCAGAAGGAAGATCACTGGTGGTGTGTTGGTGAAAGTTTAAGAACTAATGTGCCAGGGGGCACCTGGGTGGCTCAGTCTGTTAAGCCTCTGACTCTTGGTTTTGGCTCAGGTCATGATCCTACAGTTCATGGGATCAAGTCCCATGTCGGGACTTGTGCACTGACAGCGCAGAGCCTGATTGGGATTCTCTCTCTCTCTCTCTCTCTCTCTCTCTCTTTCTCTCTCTCTCTACCCCTCCCCCACTCATGCATGTGCACTCTCTCTCTCTCGCTCTCAAAATAAGTAAACTTAAAAAAAAGAAAAAATTCTCCAGAAAAAAAAAATCCCTGATTTGCAGCATTAGTCGATTTTCATAGTGTAAATATTCCCACTGTGACCAAAGTGATATTACTAAATGTAGAGTTGGGAGGAGATGCATACAGTCTGCAGTCCTTAACACAGCCTGAGTGGCTTCAGTGCATGGGTAAGCTACTCAGCACGTCAGGAGTGTCCAATACTTACATAGACATTATGACCTCTTTTTCTGGCATATGTGTATGTATGATTTTATGCAAATAAAAAATGAGATTAAATACTTTAATCTCAAACTATACAGAAATGCAATAATTTAACTTTTTTCTAAGTTTATTTCTTTATTCTGAGAGAGAGAGAGCACAAGTGGGGAAGGAGAAAGAAAGAGAATCCCAAACAGGTTCTGCACTGACAGTGCAAAGCCTGATGTGGGGCTCAAACTCATGAACTGTGAGATCATGATCTGAGTCAAAGTCGGATGCTTAGCCGACCAAGTCACCCACGGGCCCCAGAAATGCAATAATTGAAATTGACAGAGTAGACAAATATTTATAGACATGGGAAGATGTTCTGTATCAATACTTATTGTTTGGGGGAGATGTCAAGACAGTTAACACAGCATAGCACTTTACTGAAAATATAAATACATAGGGGCATCTGACTGGCTTAATCAGTAGAGCATGCAACTCTTAATATCGGGGTCGTGAGTTCAAGCTCCATGTTGGGCATGGAGTCTACTTAAAACTAAGTAAATTAGTTAAAAATAAATAAATATCAATATCAATATACATGTAATCAAATTCGCACCCAGAATATTTCAGAGTGAAACTGTAGAGTGTCAAAGAAAAATATCAAATATCAAAAGCAATCAGGGAAAATAGACATCTTAGCTACTTAGCACTATCTGGACTGCTCATCAGTAGCAAAAGAAAATCATTGAATAGTATCTTCAAAGTGTTGAAAGAAAATTCTGTCAACCTAGAATTCTATAACCAACAAAACTGTTGTTCAAAAGTGAAAGACAAATAAGGATTAGAGAGGTCATAATATGCAAAAATCATCACTGAAAAAAATGCTAAAGAAATCTGAAAGAACTATTGAAATAAAAAGAAATACAAATGGAAGAAGTAGAATGCCAAAGGTAAACTAAAAGCATATAAATTGGGTGTTAAAATTTTAGGAGTAGTGACTAAAACTCTAGAAATAGATGCTAAAACTTTTAACCCAGGTAAGAAGAATTTTAAAAATGTAGTCGACTCAAAGGAGGGCAAGAAATAAGAAATTAGAAAAAAGCATACAAAGCATAGTAAATAGGATATACAAGTAATAAAAATAAATTTAAATAAATGTAATTAAATGAATGCAATTAATGTAATTAAATAAATAAATATAATTAAATAAGTTATAAATGTAATTAATCAGTGAAAACACAGAGGTTGTCAAGTTGGGGGGAAAAACAGCTATATGCTACTTATAAGAGACATATCTAAAACAAATTGTTATTAGGAAAGATTTTTAAATACATACTGGCTTAATACTGAGGCTGAAGTTGTTAAAGCTTTGTCAGGTCTGACACTGACATTCTAAGCAACCACTTTGGAAAACTTGATCAGAGCTGCCTTTAATGCAATATATGTAGTACTTTTACATATATGAGTATATACACGTGTATATATATTTATATACCTATACACGTGTATATATATACCTATATATGCTATGTATGATGGAACTGGGATTTCCAGCCATGTCTCAGCATCAGAGCTTTTGGCCTTCTAGAAGGATTTCTAAGCATATCCTCGTCAGAATCTTTCCTTCAAATAGGCCAAACACATTTTTATAGTCTAGAAGAAAATGTGCACACACATGAACACAGACAGCCAATGGCCATAGAATGTTCCTACTGAAAAGATTTGAGTGATCCTCTAAATGTTCTTTTAAGGATCTCAGAGCCTTTGGAGACTCTGAATAAAGTTATGGACCCAGGGGGAAAAAAATAATGTCCAAAAACAGAATTATGCATGCTATTTATGGGGATTTACAGACACCCATCCCCCAAAACCCAATCCTTGAAACACTAACAGCCGTAGATGGACCCCATTTCATAAGCCTACATTGTCAAGACAAACAAAATGAGTTGCTAGGAAAGAGGGATGTTAAGTATGCCCAAGGCTGCCTGACCAGGTTGTAGCAGAAGCAGGACACAGAGTCAGAGCCTGCCTCCCTCAACCCCTCAGTGTTCCACCAGCCAATGCTTGTATACATTTTCATGGCCACACTCCTGGTGCCATTCCTTGAAAAAGCACTTCTAAAATAAATGGAGGATATCTGACAAAAAGGGCCAAGTAACATCTCCTTCTATTCCTTTTATCTTCAGAACTATTTTAAAATTTTTTAAGTTTATTTATTTATTTTGAGAGAGACAGAGACAGAGCGAGTGGGGAAGGGGCAGAGAGAGGGAGAGAGAGAGAGAGAGAGAGAGAGAGAGAGAGAGAATGTCAAGCAGGCTCCACACTGTCAGTGTGCAGCCCAATGTGGGGTTACAACTCACAAAACTGTGGGCTTATGACCTGAGCCAAAACCAAGAGTCGAACACTTAACACTTAACCAAAGCCACTCAGGCACCCCAGAACTATTTTAAATGAAATTCTTAAGCCAAATGATCAGTTAACTATTAGCTCAATGGGTGCAGAAGGGTCATATGGCCCAAATTATGATGAAGGAATCATCATAAATGTATGCTGTGTTTAGAGACCTTGAAGATCTATTGTGCCTTAAAAATCAGGCATGGACATAAAGAGAAAACATGGATCAACTAGGGTAAGGCAGGTTGGTCTCTTAAACTATAATCCTTTCTAGTAAGAGGTTCCGGGGTTCCCCAGGTTTTGGAAAGTTGCCTGTCTTTTAAAAGTACCTTGAACTATTAGAAAATTTTTCTTTAGAATTATAAATCATTATTAATAATTACATGTAGATTTTGAACTAAGTGGAGATGGAAATGTTCCTTCACTAATTCACACAAAGCTGATCATGTGTTCCTTCAAGACACTTGGGCTGAGAGCCGTGGTCGAGAGACAGAAACAAGAAAATCTCCTTTGATTTCAAAAACTGCATTATACTTCTTTCTTATCCTGCTTCAAAACTAAATTTTCTATACTTCACTTACATTATTAAGAAATATAGTTGTTTGATAAAAATGACCCAAACTTTTTATGAGAGCTGAGGTAAGTATGGAAACAATTTTGTTTTAGCTATTAAAGTATCCCCTCATTCAGTCGAGTGCACTAAAGAAGGGGGAATAAAGTAACATTTATGTTCCCCCATAAATATGAAGGACACTGTCTTGAGTCACTGCCTATAGGCTTATCAACACTGACATCTGGTCCTGAAAGCCTATCCCATTGTCAAAAAGAGACACTACATTTGGGAATTCTATGATTGACTGGATGCAGAGACAAATTCAAATTCTAATACTGCTACTCCCAAATGAATTTCTGAATTTCCCATACTGGATGCGTGAAACAGGCAAGACTGATTCAAATAATGTGTGTGATAGGACCTGGGAAAGAATAGAAATAGAAAGTTCACCCTCCCCCACCGGATTGTAAACCCTAGGAGGACAGGCCCCTTGACTTCTTCACAGCCATGTCCCTTGGGTTTAGCGCAAAGTCTAAGAAAATATTTATTGAACCAATGAATTAATGTATGAATTTTCCTGGTATACTTGTATTTTTTGTTTGAAGCATTGAGGCTTTAGCATCTGGAAGAATTTATTTAAAGCTCTTTTTTTAAAAAAATACAGTCTGTAACTGTGTAATCTCGTGTGAGCACAAAGAGGAAAAGAGGGAAAAGGGGACTACACATCAAAATATGGTCCAAAAACCCAATTCAATGTGTAGTTAATGTCTACTTAATAAAGTTATCTCCCTCATAATGTTTGGTTTTAAAATATGTACATCAGAGTTCTCAGAATCACCTGGGCCAGTATCTACCAAGTCAAGCCCTAACAGGACCAAGAAAAGAATGAGAAAAGAGCCAGGAACACAAAACAAATCTCATGTACGAGAAGGTCATGCTGGTCAATCACCTCTATTTCCCTCTTTGCCCAATGTCATTCTCCCACCTTTCACAGCCTTTGGCAAGCCCTGCTGCTCTCCCCTCGTCATTCACTGTTATACCTAATGTGTCACACCTTGCTTAGCTTTGGGTCTCTGCATTCTCCTTCCACCCCACCTAGAACCTTTTGATCCCCACATGTAGGCTGCCTCCCTCTTCCTGTTTTAGGTACCTTAGGCATAAGAAATTCCAGCTTTCTTGTCAGTGCTCTGTCTACAAGGCAACAGTAAGTTTTGATTGATTTTAAGACCCTACAACAGTTTTCTCATCTTTATCTCTTTGGTCAAGTCATCAGCTACATGTAAACGTGCACACATGGGCATATGCATGAGTATACATGTTAATGTATACACGTACATATACAGAGACACACATACGCATACACACACATCTTGCATAACCAATAATGGACGCTGAAAAACCATTTCCTTGATATCAAATGTCTAAAAACTCAAATGACTATTTGTTATAGTACAGCACTATGATGATTTCCATTCATATTGATAGCCCTTGACAATGCAAGACATTCATGTGTTTTACGGTAGAGAAAAGATTAATCATTTCTGAACAGTTTTAATGGCCAATGGTTTTGAATCAGGTGAAATTTGGCAGTTCAATCCTGAAAGATGGTTAACTGGTTAACTCCTTCTAGGCACATGCTTAGTGACTGAATGTCCACAGATGCTTGAGAACTGAGATTTCTCTTCTCAATGACACCTGAGTGAGGTCTTTAACTCATCTCTAAATGGACTTTATTGGGAAAACAATGAAAAAAAACCCTTGTAAAACTAACTTAAATTCTCATCTATCTATCTACCTGTGTACCTTTCTTTATGCATCCACCCATAACATATATAAAGTTGTATAACTTCCTGGAATCTACTACGTGCCATGTAAGAGTTCACTATTGTAACACAGAGTGTCATGGGCAAGACTTACCGTTCGGTAATGTGGCTTTTGCCAAGGCCTGAGTTTTCTCCTCCTCTTGTCTACTTCTGTATCTAGTGCTGTCTCTTTTTTCTTTTCCAGGTTACTTGATCTGTACTAATTTTGTCTTCTGTATTCACCACTGAAGTGCTAACTGGAAAATCAAAAAGCACATAGCACTCTAGGCAAATACTCTGAATTCAATTAACAAAACATTTAGATTTTTTAACCTTAATGATAAGAATGTATTCACTGGTTTTCTTTTCACTGATATTAATGTTATATAAATTTCTGCACCCAGAATGAGCTCATCTGACACCTTGCAGTGATGCTCCTCAAACTTGTCATGAAGAGTTTCTCAGGACACCCTTGCAAGCCTATAAATGAGTCTCCAACTGGCAGTGGAAGACTATTTAAGAGACTTCAGCAGGCTTAGACAAGGAAAGAAGAGCTTCCCACAAAGCGCTTTTCCTATCTCTCTTATTCCCAAATCATGCACCTGAGACACATAGTTTGCTATCAGCAAGAGGGCAGAGGAGAGAAAATATAATTTTAATTATCATATATGTGCTATAAATTGCACAACTGTCAGTTATTTTGGTGATCTTGAATCTCAATACAATAGTAGGTTCTCAATAAATGTTTATTTCATAAATAAATCAAAGTCAGTAAAGCAGATTTCATTCACCAGCACATCTAATCTTGCATCATTCTAATATAAGTGGAAGTTTGTTGCATGAACTTCAACTGCTTTATACGACTTCACAAACATAAAGAGAGAAACAAGCATTCTAAGGTATTCACCACCTGAAGCAAATACAGGCTATGATCTTAACAGGATCAGTTATGGAACTGAATGGTTCAGAGAGGACAGTGACATTAAAGTCCATTCCAGCATGATTTGATCCTACTGTTAGGGTCGTTTTACTCAACACCTAAATCAAAGAGCCATTCCCTCCTATGGCAAGTGTTATACCTCCCAGGATAAATGAAGGCCCCACTTTGTAAGTTTCACCATTACTTAGTTAACTATTCCTTAAATAGATACTACCCAAAATAAGTTATTTCCTTTCTTTTTAACTAAAACAATAGGCAAAGTAGCAAATAAAAATCACAATATATTGAAATCAAAGGCATCCAAAGTGGCAAAGAAGAAGTCAAACTTTCAGTTTTTTCAGATGACATGATACTCCACATAGGAAACCCAAAAGATTCCACCAAAAAGCTGCTAGAACTGATACAGATATTCAGCAAAGTCGCAGGATACAAAATCAATGTACAGAAATCAGTTGCATTTCTATACACCAATAATGAAGCAAAAAAAAAAAAAAAAAGAGAGAAATCAAGAAATCGATCCCATTTACAATTGCACCGAGATCCATAAAACACCTAGGAATAAACCTAAGCAAAGATGTAAAAGATCTGTATGCTGAGAAGTAAAGAAAACTTACGAAAGAAATTGAAGAAGGTACAAAGAAATGGAAAAATATCCCATGCTCATGGATTGGAAGAAAAAATATTGTTAAAATTTCAATACTACCCAAAGCAATCTACACAGTCAATGCAATCCCAATCAAAATTGCACTGGCATTATTCTCAAAGCCAGAACAAACAATCTTAAAATTTATATGGAACCACAAAAGACCCCAAATAGCCAAGGTAATGTTGAAAAAGAAAACCAAAGTGGGAAGCATCACAATCTTGGAGGTTAGCCTCTACTACAAAGCTATACTCATCAAGACAGTATTGGCACAAAATCAGACACATAGACCAATGGAATAGAACAGAGAACCCAGAATTGGACCCACAAATGTATGGCCAACTAATGTTTGACCAAGCAGGAAAGAGTATCCAGTGGAAAAAAAGACAGTCTCTTTAGCCAATGGTACTAGGAAAACTGGACAGCAACATACAGAAGTATGAAACTAGACCACTTTCTTACACCATACAAAAAAATAAACTCAAAATGAATGAAAAACCTAAATGTGATACAGGAAACCATCAAAACCCTAGAGGAGAAAACAGGCAACAACCTCTTTGGCCTCAGCTGCAGCAACTTCTTACTCGGCATATCTCTGAAGGCAAGGGAATAAAAGCAAAAATGAACCATTGGGACCTCATTAAGATAAAAATCTTCTGCACTGCAAAGGAAACAATCAACAAAACTAAAAGGCAACCAACAGAATGGGAAAAGATATTTGCAAGTGACATATCAGATAAAGGGTTAGAATCCAAAATCTATAAAGAACTTACCAAACTCAACACCCAAAAAACAAATAATCCAGTGAAGAAATGGGCAGAAGACATGAATGGGCACTTTTCCAAAGAAGACATCCAGATGGCCAACAGACACATGAAAAGATGCTCCACATCACTCATCATCAGGGAAATACAAATCAAAACCACAATGAGATATCACCTCACACCAATCAGAGTGGCTAAAATTAACAACTTAAGAAACAACAGATGTTGGTGAGGATGTAGAGAAATGGGAACCCTTTTTCACTGTTGGTGAGAATGCAAACTGGTGCAGCTGCTCTGGAAAACAGTGTGGAAGTTCCTCAAAAAATTAAAAATAGAACTACCTTACAACCCAGCAATAGCACTACTAGGAATTTATCCAAAGGACACAGGAATGCTGACTCATAGGGGCACTTGTACCCCAATGTTTATAGCAGTGCTTTCAACAATAGCCAAATCATGGAAAGAGCCCAAATGTCCATCAACTGATGAATGGATAAAGAAGATGTGGTTTAAATATGCAATGGAATACTACTTGGCAGTAAGAAAGAATGAAATCCTGCCATTTGCAACAATGTGGATGGAACTGAAGGGTATTATGTTAAGTGAAATTAGTCAGTCAGGGAAAGACAGATATCATATGTTTTTACTCATATGTGGAACTTGAGAAACTTGAGAAACAAGAGACCATGGGGCAAGAGAAGGGGAAAAAAAATAGTTTCAAACAGAGAAGGAGGCAAACCCATCAGAGACTCTTAAATACAGAGAACAAACTGAGGGTTTATGGGGGGCAGGGGAAAATGGGTGATGGACATTGAGGAGGGCACTTGTTGGGGTAAGCACTGGGTGTTGCAGTTAAGCAATGAATCATAAGAATCTATTCCCAAAACCAAGAGCACACGGTATACACTGTATATTAGCTAACTTGACAATAAATTATATTAAAAAAATAAAAAATAAATTAAAAAAATCACAATATATGTTCATTGAAAAATAATGCCATAGACTACGTAGTAAACGCTTTCTTTCAGTTTAATTTAACCAAAAAATTGAAATAAAACAGTGTAATGCATTTTAGTCATGCCTTCCTTTTTATTTAAGTATGGGTCCCTTCTTATTCTTCAAAACATAAAAAGGCTGAGCAGATTAAGTAATGATAAGGAGCATGTTCCACCTTGTGTTTCATAAGCATTGACCTCTAAGGAGACTAGTGAAGTCTGGCTTTTTACCTAGAAAATGAGAGCTTGGAAACCATTTACTCAGAGGTCACAGACCAACACCCTGAGGCTGAACTGGCCCAGGTACAACAGGCCAACATGTATATATGAGATACCAATATTTAGAAATCATAGATTTCCAGAGAGCCTGGGTGGCTCAGTCGGTTAAGCGTCCAGCTCTTGGTTTTGGCTCAGGTCATGATCTCTCAACTCATGAGTTCGAGCCCCACATCAGGCTCTGTGCTGACAGTGCGGAACTTGCTTGGAATTCTCACTCTCTCTGTCTCTCTCTGCCCCTCCCCTGCATGCTCTCTTTCTCTCAAAATAAATAAATAAACTTTAAAAAAAAAGGAAATCATGGATTTTCTATAAAAACTATACACTTCTACTAGTTTCTCAAAAAACAAAACAAATGAAAAAGTGGGTTCTGGGCTCCTCAGACCTGGAGGCTTCCCCCACTCTAGGTGGGAGGTCAAAACTGAGGAAGCCTAGGTGTTCCCACATATCTTCAGTTACACACATTTCCTTCAAGCTACTGTACAAATAAGTAGGCCAAGCCCACCTTGTCATTCTTGTCAATCCTGAGACCTAGACCAGGAACAGAGAAAAATCCAGACACAAAAGGATACAATTCTACCATCTTGAACTTTTGCTTACTTATCCATTTTACAATTGGTAAGAGCACATGACAAATCTCTAATGCCCAAAGCTGTTCTCAGCATAAATGGCCACATTTTAATCAGCCCAATATTCACACTGAAACAGAATTATTCTTTGTTCAAGTTTGGTCTGCTAGCAAACCTCAACAGGTTGGGAGATCTTTGAGAGGAGGGAAATGTTACACCAGGCCTATTCGTCCAGCACCTCGCACCACAACAGCCCTGTGGGGTGATGAATACACGGGAGAAGGGGAGGTGGGCTGAGCCTCTGAGGGAAGAGTCCAAGTTGGAGCAACTACAGTTACTTTTGTTTTCATGCATAAGTGAATGACTCGTCGCAGCATCGTTTGAGGACATACAAAGGAAATTTGGACACTGAGGTCAATCCCTAAAATATTCAGATTACATTGCTATTTCACAAAATGGATTTCAGAGCCCAAATTAGCTTAGTAACCGGCTCCATGCATTTCATAACCTGCATTACATCAACCACCAATTTAGGAAAGAAATATTTAAACAGTAAGAAATGAAATGTTTCTTCACCGCAATTGATTTTCCTTATCAAGAGGTTAAAATCACTGATACTTTTCAGTGAGTGAAAAAAAACAAATGCAACTTTCGGTGAATATAAATATTTTTAAGAACAAAAACCACTTAAATGTAAAACTGAAATTGGCTTGAAGTGATTCACGAAGGCAGAAATAAAAATCACAAATAAGCATTCAGAATCTGAAACAAATTCATCTTATGAAGCAAAACACATGGAATCAAATATTTTTCCATAGCAGTAAAATATGATTTTCCTTAGGGAGCTTGGAAAATTCCCTCCAAAGTTCTGATTGATAAGCTTTTTAAGAGAAAGGCTGCTTTTTGAGGTAGTAAATCGCCTACTGACAATCTCCACAAAGCTTCAGTGTTTAATACCAAGCTGCTGGGATGCAAGTACAAAGACATCAATTATCCCAAAATAGATTGGGGCAGAGTCCAGTTCACTTATTAGTCCTTTAGGCTATGTCCACAGGGGACAGAGAGAAATAGAGATTTGGCAATCAGCTGGTTAATTTGATCATCGCAGACAACTGCGTTGTATAATTTAGGTCGGAAACATACCCTGACCTGGTATTCCTAATTTGGAACATTCATCAAATTAATCAAATAATCACCAATTCTCAATTTCACTATACCCTGTAAACAGAGTCCTAGCATCAAGCCTTCACTTACAATTATAAACAAAATGCAACATAATCTGGGCAACTGCACCTTTTAGGGGTGTCCCATTTTCTACATAGCCCTTCCAAGCCATCTTCATTCTCCACAGCTATCAGCCTAATTCTTCTTATCCCTACTCCTTTCTGTACAGATGCACTTGCCTCCTAGCGTACAAAGAAAACGGAGTCCATCAAATAGAAACTCCCTCAGCTCCCCATTTCTCAACACATATACAAACAGTCTTTGTAGCACTCTTTGTACAACACATATACGAACACCTTCTTAACTCCTGTCTCAACAGGAGAGCTTTCTTCTTCAAGAGTACCTTCTAGCACCTTCTCCAGATCTCATCAACACTACTTCTCAGGAAACTTGTTCCATCTTCTTTATCTTCAACCTTTCCCTTTATACTGGCTGAGTCAACTTAGCATATAAACAAATGACCCCTCTCTCAGGTGAAAAAGGTAACTTTGTCTTCCACTGTTAAGAGTTTAAATTAGTGGAGGGGCGCCTGGGTGATTCAGTCGGTTGAGCGTCCCACCCAAATCAGGTCATGATTCTTGCGGTTCATGAGTTGGAGCCTGGCGACAGGATCTGTGCTGGGAGCTCAGAGCCTAGAGCCTGCTTCAGATTCTGTGTCTCCTCCTCTCTCTGTGCCTCCCCCACTCACACTCTGTCTCTCTCTGTTTGTCTCTGAAAAATGAATAAACATAAAAAAAATAATTTAAAAAAAAGTTTAAATTAGTGGAAACCTCTCTGGAAAGCAATCTCACAATAAGTATCTAAATACCATAAAAAGTTCAGGTCTTCTGACTCGACAAATTCCTCTTCCAAAAATTAATTCTTGAAAAATAGTACAAAATATGGACCAAGCTTAACTTCAAATACACTTCTGAAGGTGTCATTATAAGGAGAAATATGAAAAGAAAAGCTAAATATTTAACATTAAGAGGAAACTTTCTAAAGACTTTTTAATGTTAGAGGAAATATCAAGTGGAAAAGTTATACAAAAGAAATCGAAAGCCTGTCTGTAAGATCTAGCAGGTGAGTGCAATAGGGGTATGCCACAGGGTGAAGTAGAGGTCCTCTGCAAGTGACACTACTCAAGCATCATGAGATAAGTGTCTGTCTGCTTCACTGCTCCATCCCTCAGCAACTAACGCAGTGCACATGGTAGACAGCTAACAAATATTTGTTGAATGAATGAATGAGAAGTTTTATCTCTGTCTAATTAAATAACTCCATATGGAGAAATACCCAGGGTGCAGTGAGGGAGGAAAACGGTCTAGCCAATTAGACTTGCCAAATCCACCCTGGTAATTAATGCAAGGACAGATGCTAAAGCCAGTCCTCTGTATGTGCAAAACAGAACCTGTAATCACTAATTTGGCCTCTTCCCAGCTTGGTTAAAATGCATGGAAAAGACTGTAAGGAAATGGTTAAAAAAAGCATCAGTGTTGGGGTGCCTGGGTGGCCCACTCAGCTGAGTCTCCAACTCTTGATTTTGACTCAGGTCATGAGCCCATGGTTCATGGGTGGGTTCGAACCCCACACGGAGCCCCCCCAAGGAGTCCCACATCGGGGTCCACACTGATAGTGCACAGCCGCTTGGGATTCTCTCTCTCCCCCTCTCTCTCTCTGCCCCACCCTCTGTCTCTCTCTCAAAATGGATAAATAAACTTAAAAAATATTTCTAAAAAATTTTTTAATGTTTATTTATTTTTGAGAAAGAGAGAAAGAGAGAGTGTGAGCAGGGGAAGGGCAGAGAGAGAGGAGGGCACAGAATCCGAAGCAGGCTCCAGGCTCTGAGCTGTCAGCACAGAGCCCGACACAAGGCTGGAACTCACAAGCTGTGAGATCATGACCTGAGCCGAAGTCGGACGCTTCACCTACTGAGCCACCCACATGCCCTCCCAAAAAATTGTTTTAAAGAGCAGCAGTGTTTAGAGTGGTAGGATTATAGATCTTTTTGGCTTTTTATTACCCTCCCATACTGCTCTAATATTCAGTAATGAATATATATTCTGCCTATAATTTAAAAAAAAAAAAGCTTAAAAATAAAACCCTACATTTACTCTACATACATGCACCTCTTCTCCCTACAAGGAAGCATCCTCCCAATCCCTGGCCTTCCTTTTCTCACCCTGAGAGTCACCCCACTGCACTAAAATTGGCCTTGCTATCATCACCAAAGAGCTCAGAGTTGTCACATTCAATGGTTACTTCTCTGTCTTCATCTGGCTGAACATTTTGGCAGCAAGTGACACTGTCAGCCCCTACGCCATCTGCTTGAAACCCTTTCCTCCTTGGGATTCCACGACAACACTCCTACCTTTTATCTTTCACTTACCGCTTGTTCTTTTCCCCTTTCTCACTCACCAAGTAATGATCGTGTCATCCGGAATTCTCTCTTTATCCATCTTCTTACTATAGATTACCTTTAGGTGATCTCATCACACCCTGACTTCAGCCACTCTGTGTTTATAACTCTCTGAACTTACTTCTCTAGACTATTCTAAGCTGTGACTGATACATACACAAGTATATGACCCACCAAATCATATATGTAACTACAGAATGTATAACCCACAAATTACCAGCCCTGAAGAATGAAAACCTGTTCTTCTACCTGGAACCTGGATCTCTGTTCATTGCATCCAGCCCCAAAACCGGGGATCCTCTGAGATACATCCGTCTCCCTCACTGCTCCAAAACATACAAAGAGTCACTGAACAGTTTACCAAGTGAACTTTTTTCTGGACATCTATTCTTTCATATTTTCATTTAGCATCCGTTATGTCTCTATGGGTAAAACATGAGATAAATACATCTCTGCCCTCAAGGGCCCACAGTCTAGTGAGAGAACAGACAAATCAGTCATCATGACATGTTCAGTGTTGTGGGTATATACAGAATGCTATGGGAATGAACAACTGGGTGAATCATAACGAGTATCTTGGCAAAGGGTTCCTGAAGGACAAAGTTCTTCAATCCAGGCAGTGGTGGTAGGAATGAAGAAAAGGAAATGATGGGCCTGTGGATATTCTGGATGACACTGAAGGAGTGGTCAGAGAGGACTCTCAGGTTTCTGGCTTCAGTGACTCGGCAAATGGCCCTAACCCCTCCCTACTGCCACCAACACCAAGTGTGTGAAAGACTGTAGGAGAAGCAAGTTTGGGAAGTAATGAGTAGTTGGAACAAGATAAGCATCAGATGCCCAGCATCTATGCATGTGTATTGTTTTCGTTTGTTAAATGAAAAAAGCACAGAGATGAAGAGGATATGTAATATTCTACTCTTTGTGTAAGGAAGGGGAAAAAATAAGAACCCACATTCCTATTTGTCACTAAATACAAATAAATTTGGAATTGCTGAAATATGCATAAAGAATGTCTGGAAAGATACATAAGAAACTAAGAGCAGTGGCTGCCGGTGGAGAAATGAGAGACAAGGATGGGAAAGACCCTACTCACTCCTTTTTACGCTTTCTGGGTTTGGATTATAAATGAAGTACGGTTCAAAAGATACTTGGGGGCACCTGGGGGCTCAGTCGGTTAAGCATGTAACTCTTGATGTCGGCCCAGGTCATGATCTCACGGTTTGTGAGATCAAGCCCCACATCGAGCTCTGTGTTCGCAGTGTGGAGCCTGCCTGGGATTCTCTCTCTCTCTCCCTCTCTCTGCTCCTCCCGCTGGCCCTCTCTGTCTCTGTCTCTCTCTGTCTCTCTGTCTCTCTCTCTCTTTCAAAATAAATAAATAAGCTTTAAAAAAGAAAAGATACTTTAAGGGGAATATGGTGGTCAAGAAGTCCCACAAAACAAAGATGGAGACTACAGCTGGATAAGGAGGTCACTGGTGAGTGTGGTGACAGCAGTGTAAGGGGAGGGGGCATGGGGAGAGAGGGGCTACAGGTCTGGAATCGGAGGAGGGGAAGCCCCTTGCAGCAGGTGAAGGAGGGAATGGACGGAGGAAAGAGATTGTGGGGACAGACCGCTCCTCTGAGAAGCGTTGGTGACAGGTGAGGAGGTGACAGGAAGAGACTTAGAAGAAGTTAAAAAGTGTGTCTGGTATGGCTCTGGTCTTCTAAGCAGCCTCCCTAAAGTCTCTCCCTCTCCTCAGTCTGACATTCCTGTGGCCACCGCGCCCTCCAGGCTCCCCACCATCTCTCAGCAAATGCCACGTTCCTTGACACACGGGTCCCTTTACACCACAGTGTGGCTCACTGCATCCACTGTCTCTCTCCCCTCTCACCACAGAGCCTCACTCCTGTAGCAGTGTCAAAGGAGTGGCATTCCCAATATTCCCATTCTTCCCTTTGCACGCTGGCATGCTTTTCCCCACCTGGCGAAGGTTCAGTCAGACATCAGCCCTCTCAGAAGTTTCCCCTGACCGCCTTCCCACCAGGGTCAACAGCCTCTGTTCTGTATGCCAGTAACACCAGGACCTCCTCTAATGAGGGGTTCCTCATTGGTTTAACCACTTCACCGCAGCTGATCTCTTTCTCTTCATCATTTGGCAAACACTACATGCATATTGTGTGCCAGACATCGTGCAAGGTGCTAGAAATTTTTTTTGAATGAGCAACACCGATATGGCTCTGTCCTGAGGATGCTTACAAGATAAGTGAGGGAAGCACAAATGAAACCAAACATTAGCTACTCACAGATGCAGTAAGTGCCAGGAAGAGAAGGTACAGGATCATCCTGTAAGCTGCGTGACGGCAAAAACAGGGATTTTTAAAATTGAATTGCACTGTAAAATTTTAAACATTTAACTGAAAAGTTAAAATGTAATCAGGCTATTGCTATATATCTAAATAAATTTGTATTTCGGAAAATAAGGCAGGGCAAACAACAATTACTAAATTATGTCACATGGGGGTGCCTGGGTGGCAAGTCGGTTGAGCATCCGACTCGATTTCAGCTCAGGTCACGATCTCACCCGTTCAAAAGATTGGGCCCCACGTCCGGCTCTGCACTGACAGTGTGGAGCCTCCTTGGAAGTCTCTGTCTCCTTCTCTCTCTGCCCCTCCCCTGCTTGCTCTCTCCATCAAAAGAAATAAACTTAAAAAAATTGTTTCTTAAGTAATAAAATAAACTATGTCACACAGAAAGAGGAAAACAAAGTATTCACTAGAAGAAAATCATGACTGTCACTTTTCTGTCAATCCTTCTAATTAGTGGCAATCCTTTAAACTGATCATTTTTCTGCATTACTACATAAAGTTCGCTAAAATGTTTATTGAAGCTTGAAAGATTTTTTTGGTCACACCAAAACACCCAGCTCTGCTGCTGGGTTAGTAGTGACTTAAGCTCTCTTAGCTCTTTCACTGGTTAAGTTAAATGTTGGAGGTGTATTTTCCTCACTGACCTCTGACCCTTTACGCTAATTCTGGCCCTGCACACTTGTCCACTTACCTGCCTGGGGCCCTGTGCACAGACTGCTTATGTTTGGTCTTCTGGCATTTGAGCCTCCCCTCTCCCTCTTAGCCTTTGGCTCTGCTCTGCTTCTGGACTATCATGGGGAAGTCCCTAGCATGGTCACAGCCTCCTCCCAACCCAACACCAGATTCAAATGTTGCTGAAATATTTTGGGTTTTTTTAATGTTTATATAGATGTATATGTATTTTTTATTTTATATAAATGATATTTATTTTATACAAATATTTATTTTATATAAATATATATTTTATATATATATATAATTTTTTTTTTGAGAGAGAGAGAGGGAGACAGAGAGAGCGAGATGGGGAGGGGCAGAGAGAGAGGGAGACAGATGATCTGAAGCTGACAGCAGAGTCAGATGCAGGGCTCAAACTCACAAACAGCGAGATCATGACCTGAGCCAAAGTCATACACTCAACTGACTGAGCCACTCAGACACCCCTGAAATATTTTAAAACAAAGGGCAAGACTTCTGAGGTTTTGCTGGTTTGTGAACAATCAGGGGCTCCTGTCCAGGCTAATAAGCTCCGTATGTTAGAACATAAAACTAATGAGACCAAGATCACAAATTCTTCCTAAACAAGTCTGTCAGCTCTGACGTTGCCTAAGGGACTAAAAAATTTTGTAAGTTTCTCTATATCTCCTCTTTGACTTCAATCTGAGGTACGTTTGCATTGGGAGAGATAAGATGTCTATCCAAGAGCCAAGTGACTAGAAAAAAAATGAGTGGATTTTTTTTTTCTTACTTTGAGACCTAATTGTCAAACCATGTGAATCTATTACTTATTCCTCAAAAACTCCATTTTAAAAATAAAAGTGAACATGCTCACCTCGGTGCCAGTATTAGAACTTGGAATCTAGATAACCAGGAGTTCTGATATGAATCTGTGGTCATCATTTGCCTTGCCTCCCACCCTCTCTCTATTTCTTCCCTCCTTTCCTCCCCCACCCCCAACCCAGGTTCCCTGTTTCCTTTCATTCCTTTGTGTCTGCTGCTTTCCATAATATGGGTAAGTCCCCAGTGCCTAGAACAGTTGTTCTGCATTTGAACTGCACATGTGTTTCTTAATAAATGCTTACTATTAATCCTTTTAAATCATTTTACAGATACAGAAAATATATACCTTTAATCCTGGCCAAACGGTTTACAAATATATCTCTTTGGTCACAAAGGTGACAGGGTAAGAATATAGAAAACAGGGCAGCACAAATCATGAGATCATTAAATCTGGAACATGAAAGACACCAATTTGTTCATTAAGTTAACAAACATATGCTAGCATCTCCCATGGGCGTGACCATGAAGTTGGGGAAATCTCTGTTCGATATCCATAGATTATACTTAAATCTACCCCCTTTAACAACATGGATTCATTAATTCCACAAGGATTAAAGGTCCACTTTTGTGGCAAGCACTAGGCTGACACTAGGGATACAAAGTCAAACAAGACATGGTCCGTGTCAGGGTCAGGTAGTTTGGGGGAGCTGGTGGGCTTGTTACATCCTTGGGTGCATGTTTGCCTAAGGAATGTGTGTGGACAATGTGTGTTTCTCTAAAGGAGAGAGTAGTAGTAACTACCAGGGACTGGAGAGGAAAAATGGGGAAATACTGGCAGGGACATGAAAAGTCAGTTCAATTTCAGTCCATTACCCCATCCCACCTCCCTCCCAACCCCCCCCCCAACCCCCCCCCCCCCCCCCCCCCCCACACACACACACAGGCACTGGTTTAGATCCACATGATGAGGGAGATTTTAGAGTGGGAATTTGAAGAACATTTCTCATGAAAGTCACTCATTGGAACACTTGAGGCACAAGCAGAGCACCTGTGGGGTCAAGGGAACAAAGTGCTTAGAGGGTTTGGGAGAACACAGTTCCTCCCCAGACACTGCCACAGACTCTGTGCCTCTGTGGAACCCTAGAATCTCAGCAGAAGAACCCTTTGCCAATGAAGCATGTTATCACAGGTACCTGCAGCTGGACCAGAGACAAGTGACGTGACAGGTTACCAGACGAGGAAAACATGCATGAACTTGTTCCTACTCTGGAAACTGGAAGAGACATTAAGAGGAGGTATGGTTCTACAGTCATCGAAGGGGGCATCAAGGGTCATCACAATTTGGTCCATAATCTTAGTAAGGTCTCATTTATACTCAAAGGTGGACAGAGTTTGGATCCATTTGGGTGATCCAAGTGGGTGCCCACTTGTTGGGATGAGCCCTGGGTGTTGTAGGTAAGTATATGAATCACGGGAATCTACCCCCAAAACCAAGAGCACACTGTACATACTGTATGTTAGCCAACTTGACAATAAGTTATATTTAAAAAGTAATAATAATATAATATAATATAATATAATATAATATAATAAATTGTGTCCAAAGCTTTCTCCATGGAATTTCATCCTTTGACCCTGTTTCTGTCCCAGCATTACTGGGTTTTTAAAAAATAGCCAAACTATGATCTACTCACTGGTAATTTCCTTGAGGACAAGCGCTCTATCTCATTTCTCTCCGGACCCGTAGTTTCCACTATAACGCCTGTGTTCGACAAGTACTACACTGTCTTAGACTTAAATAATATTTAGTAGCATCAATTCTATGGGAAAATGCTGCATATTTACATTTAAAAGTTAATAGTCATTTTTTTCCTGTTCAGAAGGACAACCTGTTTCTTAGTTTGGCTGCATATCTACCAACTGACTTGTATTAGTAAAAATTATGAAAATAAGGTCAGATCACAGGATATTTAAAGCTTCTAATACCATCACATTAGGGGGTAGCATTTCAACATACAAATTTAGGGGGGGGGACACAAACATTCACTCCATTGAAGGAACTATTTAAATAATAAGTTTCCTGTAAGTTTCTGAGATTCATATCTGAACAAAATCTTTCAGGTCTCAAAATAAGGTTATTTCTATAGTACCGTGTAGCAGCAGAATTGCAGGATCAAAAGGCATGAACATTTTAAATTTCAGTAGATATTGTCAAGAGCTCTCCGAAAAGCTTGTAACAATGTACATAACTGAAGGCAAGTTCTTACTTTATCTGACCTGTCCTATATATGGGAATAAAAGAACACAACACTCAGTTAGTAGCTAGCAGACAAAATCAAAAGTATCAAAGGCTGTAAACATAAACAACTCTCCTCTTTGTATGCCCCCCATCCTCACGGCAAGAGACACCATGTGTCCAGCAAAGATGACCAGTGCCCCAGATGGCTTTCTAGATAAACAGTAGGACAGAGGACAATGCTGACATTTAGGCTGACTAAAAGCAATTGTTGAGAGTAAGACCTTAGAGATAAACCAAAAACCATGAACCTTTTTCTATCTAGTCCATAAAAATACACATATATGCCCAAAAATAAATGAATAAAGGAAGGTTATTAAAGCATAGTTTATAACACCCCCCAAATTGCCTACAGGTTTTTCACTAGGGTACTGAATGTTCTGTGGACATCAAAAGGATAGTAGTGTCCAAGAGATGTCTCTGAGGAATCACTAAAAACAATCTGAAGAGTATGACCCATTTGTTTATAGGTACGACCATGTGTATTTGTGTGTGCGTACACGTGGTGACAAAGGAGAGGTCTCGCGTGACACACACCAAATTGCTATCATTGGTATCACCCCTCCTCCTTGAGGAGGATAGAAGGGATGGAATGGGACAGTGGCATTAAGGGGCTTTTCCTTTATTTTTTACCTCCGTATACTTATGGAAGCTTCTATCATTTACTTGTACAAATATTTCATGACAGGTAGGTACTACTCCTACAATTATTTCATAAAGTGCCATTTGATGAGTCACTATGACACGTCCTATTCATGAGGAAAGAAATTGTGGGCACAATGAAGCTCTCGTTTTCCCCAGGGACATGGGCCAGAGATTTCCACAAGTGCTGTCAGGTCAGCACCACAGCGCTTGGTGATTAAAACATGCTTCTGAGCTGCCATTGACCATATAATCTAGTTCTCAATAGGATTCAAATATATCACAGCTTGACTCAATTCCATTTTATAGGATATAATTTCACCCCAAGCCAGGACTCCAGACCCCCTAGATAACAGATCTGAGAGGCTGTGCCGTGAGGCAGATGGAATTAATGCACTGGAACTAGTGGGAGATGAGAAGGTATTTTTTTTTTTTCTAGCACATATTGATTTTGAATGGCAAAATACCTCCCCCTAGAAAATAATCTCAACCACAGTGTGGTCCACAGTGGAAATTCTTTCTCCTTAAAATGTTCATTCAGAAAACTCAGGCTGAAAGCCTCACCAAGGCTTGCCAAAGTCTGTCCGTGTGTCCTGGAATGTGAACCCACTTACCGTAGCTCCAAGTAATATCCATGGATATTAATATATCCATGTTATTTAATAGTATATCCATATATTAATATATCCATGGCTCCAGTAATATCCATGGATATTAATATATCCATGTTATTTAATAGTAGTTATCTTGACCCTCGAGAGAAATTATATTCATTCTGGAGATTCAGTATACTATCTTCTAAGAAAAAAACTTTTTTAACTATTCACTCAAAAATATATCTGGCTCAGGGCACCTGGGTGGCTCAGTCTGTTGGGCATCCACTTGGGCTCAAGTCATGATCTCACGGCTTGGGAGTTCGAGCCCCAAGTTGGGCTCTGTGCTGACAGCTCAGAGCCTGGAGCCTGCTTTGGATTCTGTGTCTCTCTCTCTCTCTCTCTGCCCCTCCCCCACTCATGCTCTGTCTCTCTGTCTCTCAAAAATAAACATTAAAAAAATTTTTAAGGGGCGCCTGGGTGGCTCAGTCGGTTAAGCAGCTGACTTCGGCTCAGGTCACGATCTCACAGTCTGTGAGTTCAAGCCCTGCTTCGGGCTCTGTGCTGACCACTCAGAGCCTGGAGCCTGTTTCAGATTCTGTGTCTTCCTCTCTCTCTGACCCTCCCCCATTCATGCTCTGTCTCTCTGTCTCAAAAATAAATAAATGTTAAAAAAAATTTAAAAAAATTTTTTAAATATATCTGGCATTAAGAGTTTCCAATAAGGGATGAAGAACTATATGTGCTCTGATCAATGAAGCTTTGAAAGAAATGAGATTGAAGTTTTCCTAATAATCAAGAGCAATATAGTGCTTGAACACTCACATGCACACACACACACACACACACACACACAGAATCTTGTTAGGAGCTAACAGATAATAGCTTCATTACCCAGAGAAATAAAATGAGTTCCAAGGAATAAAGAGAAGCAAGTGGAAATATGCCATATCAAAACAGCTAGTAATAGGAAATGACTTTACTGCTTTGGTACTGAAAGATATTGCCCTACATTTGTTAAATGATGTAACAGAGAGAATATTCTATTCATGGTATAGGAAATAAATACAATTTCCTCAAAGGAAACCTATCCTGATCCTGCTAAATGAATATGATCTTATATTTTCTCTTGGGAAAACATTTTAAGGAGTCAGTAATAAAGGCCACAGTAGTTGATTCTGTAGATACACAATGCAACCAAATTGTAAAAACTACTGTGAAAAAGTATCAAAGACCTGCTCTGTAGGTTAAACTCCATGGACCCATTAATTTCAGTCAAGAAAGAGCCGATAGAAAACATTAGTTTCATCTAGTCTTTGAAATAACTTATAAAATCACCTTGTTTTTATAAAACTTCTAGAAGAAAATGTAAGAGAAAATCTTTGTGAGTTTGAGGTGAGCAAAGATTTCTTAGATATGATACCCAAGGCATCATCCATAATAGAAAAAATTTAAAAACTTAGACTCATCAAAATTAAATACTTGTGTTCTTCAAAAATCAGCACTTAAGAAATGAAATGAAAAGATAAGCCATGGATTAAGAAAAAAAATATAGGGGCGCCTGGGTGACTCAGTCGGTTAAGTGTCCAACTTCGGCCCACGTCATGATCTCACGGCTCCTGAGTCAAGCCCCACGTCAGCTTCTGTGCTGACAGCTCAGAGCCTGGAGGCTGCTTCGGATTCTGTGTCTCCCTCTAGCTCTCTGCCCCTCCCCCACTCATGTTCTGTCTCTCTCCATCTCTCAAAAATGAATAAACATTAAAAAAATTTTTTTAAGAAAAAGAAACTAGAAACAACTAACGTTTATCAACAGAGCAATGGTTAAACAAGATGAAGCATCCAGATTATGAAAGATCATGCAGATGTAGCTGTAATGAAAACAATGAAAAGATCCCCAAGATATGCTGTTAAGTGGGGGGAAAAAAAGCATAGTCATAGGGACATAAGGACAATAACGAATAGTATAATTTACATCTAATATACACACACAAGTACATATATACTAAACTACATTAAGTTTCCTTCTAGGGAAGATTGAGACAATGAAGACAGAGTGGACTTTTATTTTTTAATATGTTCTTCTGTAATATTCTAATTTTTTTCACAAAAACATGTACCACTTTTGCCATCTAAAAACACAGTTTAAATGCACCTGCTAGCCCTTGACTAAATAATCATTTCTCAGAAATACCTGCTTCTGGGAAAACCATGTTTTCCTTAAAAGGAGACTAAATTACTGTGAATTGTGTTGGAAAACAAAAACAAAAACATATAATAGAATTGTCTATCAGCCAGCATTTTGATATCCTGGTAGCTTACCAGCAATGATAATAATTACAACATTTACATAATAATAATTACAACATACAAAGTTTTGTACTACGACAGCCCTATGATGTGATGTTACCACCCCTATTTTGCACAGGATTCTGAAGCTCAAGAGGTCAAGAACTGCCCAAGACCACCCAGATAGGCAGAGTGAGAATGAGGCCTATAACGTAAAATCTTATATTTTTATTCAGCTGCCTGCCTCATCAAGGATGATGATATATACATAATGGTGACCCTGAGGCACTACAGGATCCTAAAGGACTTATGAATCATCAAAGAAAGATTTAATTATATTTAGTGTAGTTTGGGTTTTACCCATACTTTATTGTGTTATAATCCCTGGAAAAGTATTCAGCCACGCATAGCACACACCATCACCCTAGTTCAGAATATGTGATTAACCAGAATGCCTCTGGCATGGCTGAAACATGGAGGACTTACTCCACATTGATTCACTTCATGATTTAAGTCTTTACTTTCCTCTGACAGAGAAAATACCTCGCTGCCCTACCTCCCCTCAACTTTACCTCAGAAAACCCTCAGTTCTCTCTTCACCAAAGACCATGTCAGCCCAACCTTCCAACGGTGGGAAGGCAGAAGGGTCAGGAGGAGACAGCCTGAACTACCGCCAACAGAGGCCTTAGGGGGCGACAGCCTTGAGGCTCTCTTCCCAGCTCCCCTCCTACAGCTCCGGCTCTGGTGAAAATCTCCTGGTCACCACACCCTCACTCTGGCTGGGCATTCCCACAGCCCATACATGGGAACACTCACAAACGAAAGGCAGTGGGTGAGCAAGTGAAAGTGTATCTGAGCTCAGGCTGAAGGCCTGTTCTCATATTGCATTTGCCTATAAATTTGGAAGCGGGCTTCTTCATGGCACCAGACTACCCCAACAAGAGGACTATAATTTGGGGGTTGATCTGTTCGGCTAACACAGGTTAAAAACAGACTTGTATTATTTAAAATAATTATAATTTAAAATAATTAAGTGGCTAGGAGAGATAAAGTTCTAAGACTGGGAATCAGGTAACCCATGCTGAAAATAAGGCAGAACTATGTACAAGAGCCTATTTTGGAGCCAAACAGGTAGCCCGCCTTGGACTCTGGTTGGATAATTTGAAACAAGCTACTTCATAGATGAGGAAGTTGAGGCATAGAGAGCTTCTAAATCTCTATGCCTCAACTTCCTCTATAAAGATCAAGATAGGGGTATTACATACCTACCTTAGTAGTATGATTAAAGATTAATCCGCATAAAGTCCCCAGTACCATTCCTGGCACATAGTGGATGCTTACTAAAAGATAACATTACTATCAAACTCTCATCCTGGTTTTGCCACAAAAATGAGAACACACAGTAGATGATTCTTCAAGATCCTTCTAGGTCTAACACTTTATGATTCTATCATTGCAATTAGCAAGCTGGCAGCATAACTTCATTATCATGACAAGTCCATAGGACTCCCTAGCTAAGGACTTCATTTAGGGGAGTTATCTTGGGACCATTTCCAGGTCTCCAACACACCACTGTTTCTGTTGCCCAAGGAGCACTAGAGGAGACCCCAGATTGTCTCCATAGTAAGTCACAACCCACGTGCCAGGCCAGGTGTCCACTGCAGAAGACATTAACCGCAAGAATAAAATGAAAAAGCACAATTCCTACCCCTACATTGTTTCCCTACACAATGCTCTTTGTGGGTTGGGAAGTACAAAACACAAAGAAGGAAGCTATCAACTATAATCTCACATGCAGCTATAAATGCCTCAGTTTACTTTAGATCTTTTGTCTATACATGTTCCTCTGTGTGGAAGTGAACTCCTTACTGATGTTCAACTGTTTCTCTTAACATTTTAGCAACAACCCATCCCCCCGCCAGTGGCCAAGCTTGAAACTTGTAGCTCTAGGCTCCATTCACTAGCAGACACGCATTTCACTCAGCCCATCTCCTAAGTCTTGAGGGTAAAGGATTTCCAGAGAAATCAGTCGTCACCTTCTTAAACTACTTGACCCAGGATTTTCAGAGTCCAAGGTTATTCCCAGGACACGGTTCTCCTTTAGCTCTTAATGACCTCCTTGGGGGAGGAAAGGGAGCATAGAAGGGAAAATTCCCCTTTGCCCCTGGGGTTCTACATCTGACCTTCAGGCAATGGGTATAAAAGGCTGAATGGGTATAAAGTGGGTTGGGGGGAATTATGTCCATGGAGCAGCTGGAACAGAAAAGATCCTCCTAATACCTACTGTCCATGTGGTGGCCACCTGAAATGAGTCAGGGCCCATTCAACAATATTCACCTGGTGGTCCAAGTCATAGGCCACACATACCTCTGAAAGCCTTGACCTCATAAGGACGCACTCCTCAGGCTAGGTGATTCCAGGAGAACGTCATCTGAGATTTCTGCGGATTGTAAAAAAAGAAAAAGAGAGGGTGAGGAAAGGGAGGGAGGGAAGGAGAAAGAATTGAAGGAAAGTATGGAAGGAAGGAAGGGAGGGGAGAGGGAGAGAGGAAGGATGGATTAAACTATCTTAAGGCAGAATATGAAATAAATTAGCATAAATTACAGCTTAATATTGCCAGTATCTTTGATAAACCTGATGGAAACCCCAGAAGCCTGTTTGGGGCTAACCTTTAGTCAGGAATGGCAGAGTTGAGATGCTGGTAATGCTATTTTTATTTTTAAAAAATAATACCAAAGAAACACCTTTCCTTTCAAATATGACATCTTGGTCCAAACATGAAGTCAAAACTCAAAAATACCCACCTGCCAGCCTCTGATATTTGGTTGCTAAAACTCCAGATTCAGAAGTGTAGCCAAGAAGAGGGTGCTGTTGGAAGTCAGAGGTTTGCAATAGGAGGCAGGCTTTTAAGCACCTGCCACTTCAAGGGAACTGAGAGGTTGGCAAAGAATCAGTGAGTTCATGTTGCACTGAAAGCCGGCCTGGATCATTCAGGGAGAAAAACTTCCAGTGCAGGACAGTGTGAGCACCTAAGCAGGCTGCCTGGGAACAGGTGTCAAGCCATATACCTGACCCCTTACTTGTCACATGGTGCTTGCTAGACTTGGACAAAGTGCAATGATGGCCTTGAGAGAAAATTATTTTTGTTATTTTCATTTTATTCTCTTTTTTCCTGGATTGTGCAAAGAAGTAGAATTAGCCTTCCAGGAATATTAATTCTCCAATGCATGTTGAAGTGATCCTCATTTTCTAGTAGGGCCAGGTCAAGGATAAGCACCTATCTGAAAATTCTCTTAATCTTGTAATTAGTTTGCATCTTCCATTTTATAACAGCCTTGTATACCAAGATAGAGCCAAAAGCAGACCAAGGTAAAGGAATTCATCTCAGGTTGTAAATGTGCACTCACATGAATTATACAAATAACCACACTGACAAAATTCATTAACTAACTAATGTCCTACTACCTCAGGTAGAGTTTATTCCCTTTGAGGATATAACTTCATAATACATACAACTCTTACTCTAAATCTTTAGACTTGACTTTCACCTTCAATTTTCAATTTATTGTTTATGTCTTTTGGTTTTCTTTCTCCTCTGAGGCCCAAGGGTAATCCTCCCAAGGGATGGCCATCTTGAAGGAAAACGGTAACCAGGTATCTGTGATGGGGACAAGGGTTTCTGTATGAGTCTCCTCAGTTAGTCAGGGCCCCTCATAATGACTTCTAGAAAGTTGAAGAATACTCTTAAAAAAAAAAAAAGTAAGCACAATGGTTAAGATAGGTGGGATATTGAAGGTGCCCCAAATCACTCATAGAATCAAGGTACATCTCAGCTCCTAGGACAGTTTCTTGCCCCCCTTGTTTCTCCCTCCAACTACCTAAATGTTGTCTCTGGTTTTTTATTAAGGCTTCTCTAATCCTCCTCTAAATGACTTCCCAGAAATCCCTTCTTCCTTTGGATCCTTAGTGCTCTTACTATTGGTACTAATATAAAATGTCAATGCCCTATGTTGGTCATTATGTCCCACCCTTTCACATAGGTTATTCTCACTTTAAAATTAAGAACATCCTCTTAATTCCAGAAAATTTCCACAGCCTCAGAGCAGTGGCTTGTAATGTGAAGATTGGTACCAACCGAAAGGCCCATGAGGGAGTACTGACCCACTCCTGACCTCCAGTGACCTTGCTTTATCTGTTCCCCCCTGCCTTTATTTCTTCATCACCCACCACCTAATCTCCAGTCCTAACACCTCTCTCCATCCAACATGGAAACATTGTCTCTTTTAGTGCCCAACTCTCTCAAATGACTGGAAACCCAAATGATATTTGTTTTGTTTTGTTTTCCAGTTTTATTTCATAATCCTCTCATTCACAAGGCACAGAGCCCTCTCAGGTATGGTGTCTAGGTGGGGTCAAGTCCTTGGAAATACCACATCTTTCCAGTGACAAGCTCTGATGCTGAGTCTAGTCTATCATGCAAAATGCCTTACTTTGGATGATTTTTCTCTCAGGAATGTGAGGTTCATCAGCAGTGCCCAGCCTAGTCCATCAGTTACAACTGTCAGGGTCTGAATCTCAACCACCTAGAACACTCAAATTCTTTCCCAGAGTGCTTCTGGGCACCAAGCCAATCAGATGGTGAGATGTCAGTTTTGTCACCCGAGCATTCTATGACAGTTAGGAGGGTCTTCCCCATAGAGCACAGGCAGGAACCTTGAGGGAGAGGGGCATACTCCTCAGACCAATGAGTTAGAATCTTGGTGCTGACATATTCCAAACTTTCCAACCAGGAAATGGAGAAATTCCAGGGAGATTAGGGCAAGCAGGTTTCCAGTGAGGACTCTGAAACTCATGTTACACAGAGTGGCATTTGGCAGAACACTTTTTGTTTAAGTTTATTTATTTATTTATTTTGAAAAAGAGAGAAAGTCTGAGCACGAGCAGGGGAGGGGCAGAGAAAGGGAGACAGTGAATCCCAAGCAGGCTCCACGCTGTCAGTGCAGAGCCAGAGGCAGGGCTCGAACTCACGAACTGTGAGATCATGACCTGTGCCAAAATCCAAAGTCCCACTCTTAACTGACTGAGCCACCCAGGAGCCGCCAGAGCACTTTTTTTAATAAAGAGGTTTGCTTCTTGTAAAAATGTTGGTTTAATACTAGAGAGCTTTCTTGAAAAGGTGCATTGGCCAATTCCTATTAGGAATCTTGCTTTTTGTTTCATGTCTGTCCTTGGAAGACAGTGTCAACTCTAACAACACATGTGCATGTGTGTGTGGTCACCCGCCCTTCACAGGTTGCCTTGAACAGCTTGGTTTCTCTCCCCAAGCCCCACCCTTCCCCATGGACTGTAAGTTCTAACAATAACCAGTCTCCAATATATTATTGCTGAATAATTCCTTCTTGGTGGCTTTATAAAACATTTTTAAAAGAATCTGTATTGTTCTGCTTGACTCTTTTGAGATTCCTAGTATCTCATTACGTCAGGGTAGTCTTTGTTTCCTCAAGGTAAAACACACACACACACACACACACACACACTCACACACACACACAACAGAAACCCACATATTACTGGCCTTTTTATTTAGCTGTCACAATACCAGCAGTGGGAGAGTCACTATGTGGAGGAAACAATAGTAACATGGATCACTTCACATTAAAAAGTGGTACCTAATTATTGTTTTTAGGGGCAGCTAATGAGTGGTACTTGTAGGTGATTAAACACATTTGGGTTTGGAAGACCAATGGGGTGAGAAGCAAGCCTCCCTGCTTGGTAACAGTGTAGGGGGAGAGAGACTTTGAGCCCCGCATCTGCTTCAAGAGTCCCATCCCACCCCACCCACAGCGCCTTCTCATGGGGATTAACAATGGGCGGAAGATGCCTGGGAAGCCACCCAGCCAACAGAGCCCATTCACAAAGAACATCCTGATTTTGCTGTGTATCATTGCAGGTTCAGCTCAGCCACCACTGAGGACAAAAAAAAAAGCGAGTATATTTACAGCTGGTGATGCTGAATGGAAGAGCCCTGAAAAGGTCAAAGTTCAGGAGTCCCTATTCTATATCATGTGTTGTGCCAGATATTGAGGACACAAAGATAAATAATAACCCTCCTGGCCCTCAGGGAATTCTACCTGGCAGCCAAGATAGACCCATATACACTGCTAGAGACTGAATGTTCGGGTCCTCCAAAATTCCTCTATTAAACTCTGGTCCCTAGTGTGACGGTATTAGGAGGTAGAGCATTTGGAAGGTGATTAGGTCATAAGGACAGGCTCTTATGAATGGGATTCGTGCCTTTATAAAAGAAGCCTGAGAATTAAGGAGTGCACTTATGATGAGCACCCGGTGAGGCATGGAAGTGTTGAATCACTATATTGTACAACTGGAACTAATATAACACTGTATGTTAACCAACTAGAATCAAAAGAAAGACTTAAAAAAGAGAGAGGGAGAGTGAGAGAGAGAGAGAGGTCCAGAGAGTTCCCTTCAACCTTGTGAGGATACAATGCAATGAGAAGTCTGTAACCCTCCCTGGACATGCTGGCACCCTGAGCTTGAAATTCCAGCTCCCAGAACTGTGAGAAATAAATGTTTGCTGTTTATAAGCCACCCAGTCTGTGGTATTCTGTTATAGCAGCATGAACGGACTAAAACATACACTTAACACAAAAAGCACAGTGATGTGTTAAAACAAAGACATGAACAAAGCATTATGGGAGAACAAAGATGAGAATGACTACGTCTGGCCAGTTTGGAGACACCGAAGGGGAAGGAGATAAAGGCTCCATGGAGGAAGTGTCATTTGAGCTGGGCTTTCAAAGAGGAGGAGGAAGTTTGGAAGGTAAAGCCTGGACCCTCTGGCAGAGGAAACACAACAAAATAGCAAGGAGACATTGAAGTGTGTAAGCAACAGAGACCAAATTGACAAAGCACTTTCAACCTTATATGCACAATAGCAATGTGTTCATGCTTTCTTGAAGACGTCCCTTTCTTTAATGGTTCAAGTTGCTACAAAGATAATACATGTTAAACACCTTTCCCTGATTCAGCCAGAGCTTGAAAATCAAGTTTATACTGTATCAAAACTTCCTATTACCCAACTCTACCACCTACGTCTTTTGCTCAAATTGTTAACATCAATTTAAACAGCAACTTTGGGAAACTTGAAAGATAAGGTGAAAAGAAAGCAGTTCCCGAAACAAGTGATGCTTTCTCATTGGAATCCACTATTTAGCACGTCCCCTCAGCCACTGTTTCATTTATTCTAACTGCATGCTCCTAAACACTGAGGTTAGAAAGATGAGTTAGAGGGGTGCCTGGGTGGCTCAGCTGGTTAAGCATCCAACTTCAGCTCAGGTCATGATCTCGCAGTTCACAAGTTTGAGCCCCTCATTGGGCTCTGTGCTGACCACTCAGAGCTCAGAGCCTGATTTTTTTTTTTTTTTTTAATGTTTAAAACAAAGAAAGATGAAGTAGATATGGTCTCTGCCTTCTAGGAGCCCACAAATCAGTGAGCAAAAAAAAAAAAAAAAAAAAAAAAAAAAAAAATGGCTGAAAAGCAAAACATGTGTTTGCTTTGGTGACACTGAGGGGCCAAAGCTGCTCAATGACCATGTTTTTGCCAGTCTGAAGCAAAATGAGCAAACTTCTCAATATTATCCTTCGTAGTCTCAACTCATCTTTTGCAATGGCTACACACCATCTCACTGCACAAGCCTGTGATTCTAGGGTGACACTCATCAGAGAGCATGTCTTAATTTTCATAAAAGTAAATGTATTTTATTTTTAAATTTTTTTTTAACATTTATTCATTCCTGAGAGACAGAGAAAGAGCATGAGCACGGGAGATGCAGAGAGGAAGGGAGACACAGAATCCAAAGCAGGCTCCAGGCTCTGAGCTGTTGGCACAGAGCCCAATGTGGGGCTCGAACTCAGGAACATATGAGATCATGACCTTAGCCAAAGTTGGATGTTTAACTGACTGAGCCAACCAGGTGCCCCATATTTAAAAAACAATTTTTTTAATGTTTATTTATTTTTTTGAGAGAAAGAGAGAGCATAAGCAGGGAAGGGGCAGAGAGAGAGACACACAGAACCCGAAGCAGGCTCCAGGCTCTGAGCTGTCAGCACAGAACCTGATGTGGGGCTCGAAACCAAGAACCATAAGATCTAGACCTGAGCCCAAGCTGGACACTCAACCTGCTGAACACCCATGTGCCCCAGTATTTAATTTTTTTTTTTTTTTTACATTGAAATGTCACTCCTTTGGTGATACAGTAGTAGATGGCAGTTAGGCTATTTAAATACCTTTACTCATGTCAATTCCACACTGGTCCCAAAAAGGTATTTACCAGTTTTTTAAGTACAAAAATTATGAAAACTTTCAATCTACACCTTGCCATACAAAATGTTTCACTGATTATTTTTTAATGTGTTTGCTAATTGTTTAGGAAATATTTAAATTCAGCCATCAAAGGAGATCCTTATTGAATGCAGATTTAATAGACTAGGAATTAATTATGAACAGGCTAGTAACAAAAACTGGAAACCAAGATTTAAAACACTGATTATGGTACCCATAAAGAGGGGGGAAAAAGCAGATTATAAAACACTATGTTTAGATATGTGTCTAATATGTATTTTTCATATAATATTCTATATATATACCCATGGAGGGAAAGAACTAGATGGAGAATGTTTACATCCCAAGATGTAGAATTATAGAAAGGTTTTTTTTTCCTTTTTACCTATCTGCAGTTTATAATTTTCCTATGATGAACCTATATTGCTCTTGAAAATTATTTATTTTAAAAGAAAAAGAAATATGTGTTGATTTCTTAAGAAGGCACTATAAACTCTCAAGATATTTTTAATTAAAATTTTAACCTGCTAATTTCTCTCTCAAGTTTCTGTGTTAAAGAAATAGTAACCAATATCAAAACGTGTTGAACAATGTGTTTGACGTGGATTTAGTAAGTACCCACTATGTGCCACGTACTGCCTGGGACATGGGGACTCCAGCAGTGCACAAGCCAGTCTTCAGGGAACTCAAGGTCAGTGGTCCTTCATCTCTAACAGGAACACCTAGAGAGACCAACCCCTTTTTGTTTGTTTGTTTGTTTGTTTGTTTGTTTGTAGTGCAAGTGGGGGAGGGGCAGAGGACAGAGGTTCCAAAGCCGGCTCTGAGCAGACAGGCTGACAGCAGCAAGCCTGATGTGGCACTCGAACTCACGAACCGCTACATCATGACCTGAGCTGAAGTCAGATGCTCAACCGACTGAACCACTCAGGTACCCTACACTAACCTTTTTATTTAACCCCCTTAAAAAACACCTCCCTCCCCATAAGCCTACTGCTCAGGATCCCCAGGGTGGAAGACAGAAAGGTCCAGTTCAAAAGTTACCCAGGTAACTTTCTAATGTTGTCAGCCCGGAATCAACCTCAGAGCACCACTAGTGAGGTGGTTTCTTGCCATTTCTTGACAATCCTGAAAAACTGTAAAACAAGAAATGGTTCAATAATAAAAAAATGTTTCAATGATGTAAGGATACTTTA
This sequence comes from Panthera uncia, assembly GCF_023721935.1. Taxonomy (NCBI): domain Eukaryota; kingdom Metazoa; phylum Chordata; class Mammalia; order Carnivora; family Felidae; genus Panthera; species Panthera uncia. The sequence goes on from NC_064810.1 coordinate 83,248,834, forward strand.
CATAATGAAATTTTAGACAGACATTCAAAATCCTGTTTTCAATGACTAGTTAAGGTCTGGGGAAATTCTCATAATAAAACAGTACTTGGAAAAAAACAGGTTAGAAAGTTTTATATTTATTATATTCATTTATTCATTTATTTACATTACATAAAATATATTCAGACAGGAAAAGCAATAATTAAAGTTTGGAAGAAGATTGGCCAAAACAGTAACGCTGATATCTATTATCTAACAGTGACATATTTTTAATTTTTTTATTTTTTATTTTTTGCAATCATTCATTTTTATTTTTATTTTTTCAATATATGAAATTTATTGTCAAATTGGTTTCCATACAACACCCAGTGCTCATCCCAAAAGGTGCCCTACAATGACATATTTTTACTTTCTATCTTCTATTCTTAACTTCCCTGAGTTTTTCCAAATTCTGTATAAAATGAATGTGTATTACTCCAATAAAAAAAAAAAATGATCTTTTGAAATAACAACCAGCCAGGAATTATCATTCCCCCCTAATCACCAAACTCCTAGAAAAGCAAGATACTGTGGCACAGGCCTCTGTCTCTAGTGTGGGCCTAGAGTATTCACAATTTTTTGGTTTATGGGAGGCAGGACTTTATGCAATAAGCTTGATGATCCTCATTTTACAGATGAAGAGATAAAGGCTCAGAAAACTCCATTCACTTGTTAATCAAAAAATTCTTACAAAGCTCATTAGCCAGGCATTCAAGTGTGACCAGGTCTCAGCCTCTCCCCGCTTGATCCTGGGGACCAGTGACTCTTCATTCAGGAATTTGCTCCAAGCTACAAAGTGGCAGAGCCAAGATGTGAATTCAGGTCCTTCTGGTTTCAAATTCAGACTCTTTTTGCTGGAGCACGAGGCCCCCTAAGCAAGCACACAAGGATACAGCCACACTGTTGAGACAAAAATCCCATTTTGAACGGAGGAGTTGCAGGATAACCTAGTAGTGAAATGTTCAGGCTGTGGTGTCAAAATACCTGAATTCAAGTCTCTGCTGTACTCTTCACTGGCTAAAGGCACATCACTTCACCCAGAGCTGACGTCCCATCATATCAGGCTGTCCTGGAGAGACACCATCAGACTCACGCCTCCTACCCCCATCTGAGTCTGCTGCACATCGTGGCTGGGCTGTCAGTCTAGTCCCTGAGCCCTGATTTGGGTCACAAGGTATTTTAAGGATTGCACTGCCCAGATATATGAGGGATAGTTAGATATTCAGAGACTGGGAGTCCCCAGACAAAAACAGCCACTAGTCCTTTGAAATCTTGTACTGAAATATCAATTAAAACTTGCGATGCAAGGTCCTAAATTGAAAACTGTTATGTTATAATAAAGTAGCCTCCGTCAGCTTTACAACAAAGGCCCACAGTCTTTAATTACATTAGAGGACAGTCTTGTGACCAAAGAAAGCAAAATTAATTAAAAGGTGGTTTTTGTCTGAAAAGGCCTTGGCCTCATATGGAGTCATTCATATCCCCTACTAAGACATATATGTTTATGTCTTGTCTAAAGCCCCATGCACATAGTAGGTATACAATATATGCTAGTAATTGATTTATCAATTAAAAGATGAGTTTTATTGGAAAAAGCAAAATTGACATCGTTGACCCAAAGATTCTACTTGTAGAAATTTCAGCGAAAAATACATTCACACCTGTGGGAGGGGTTGGGGGGAGAAGAGAAAGTGTTTCACTATAATAGAAAAAAAGAGAGACAGCCTCACCATCCATCAACAGAGGGAGGTGTAAATGAGTTAATGGTAACTCCACACTAATGCAGCCATTACGAAATGCAGAGGCTCAGGGCACCTGGGTGGCTCAGTTGATTAAGTGTCTGACTTCAGCTCAGTCCAGATCTCACAGTTTGTGAGTTCGAGCCTTACATCAGGCTCTCTGCTGTCAGTATAGAGCCTGCTTCGGATCCTCTGTCTCTCTCTCTCTCTCTCTCTCTCTCTGCCCCTACCCTGCTCTCACATGCTCTCTCTCTCTCTCAAAAATAAACATTTAAAAAAAATGCAAAGGATCAAATATGCACTGACTTAGAAAACTCTCCAATACATGTTTTAAAGTAAAAAAAAAAGAGAGAGAATTTCAAATAAAGTAGATACATTTCTATTTATGCTTATTTTTTAAACCTCTGAAGAATTTATATTTATATGTAAAAATAGTGAAAGGAAATTCAAATGACACAGAGCAAACTTCTAGCAGTAGTCACGTACCTCTAAGGGGAAAGACAGGGTGCATGATTATGTCTGACTGGGCAGGGCTGGAAGAGGTCAGGATAGAAGTATTCCTTGAATCTTTTACAATAATGCTGTATTTGTGTATTACCTGTATAATTAAAAAAAAATGAACAGACTGTCAAAGGGGTGGGGGGATAAACAATTTAAATTGTGTTAGAAGTAATTGTTTCAGAAATGATGCAGTCAAAAACATATTTGCCAAAGTCTGGCCACCAGATTAAAGAAATTGATCATTTCAAATCTCTTATCCCGCCCCCCCCCCCCCCGCCCCGTGGTTTAAAGGTTGCTTTCCTTTAGCTCATTATGTTTACACTGCCACTTCAAGCTGCCTTATCTGAGAATAAATTCCTTTGCTAATGTGTTTTTAAAAATTAGAAAGTTTCCTTACTTAAAAGGCACCAATCAACAGGATTGACTTTGCTAACAAGTGTGCTGAGCAAGATCTGATTTGGGTGGAATGGCCGGCCCAGGAAGTGAGAAATCAGCATCGCATGGCATTTCAGGAGGTGACAGTAGTCACTTAACAGATTTGCCTTTATCTTTCCAAAGGAGAGCCTTTTCCGATAGAAGTTGCCTAATTGTTTCAGGACGTCCAGCTGAAGCCAGGCTGCGTTCACCTGCTCTCCTCCTCATTGTTCCCTTGAACGCTTACCTGCCCACACCTCTGCCGTTTACCTGCAGCGGCTTAGAGAGCTGGCCCTGGGGGCTGTTTCTCGGAGCCAGCGTGCCGCATCATGCTCTGAGACCCTAAAGAGGCTTTGTGGTATCATAACTTTCAGACAGACAAGCCGCTAACGTAAACAGGAGGCGAGAGCAACGCCAGGCCACACACCTAAGACACCTCCGTTTCAACCATTAGCGCATGTCAGATGGTTTAAGACTGATTGAAATACCTAGTCTCATGCCGCCTGAAGTTCCACTCTCCATTCCTAAACGGTTCCTCTGTTTTTCCACTTCTTCAGAAACACCAGTAATCAGAGTCAACAGTTTCAGAGAACTCCAAAGTTCAGGCGCAACAGCAAAGCTCCCAGACTAGGAATGGTGCAGGACATCAAGGAGGAAATATGCCACCGACTGAAAAACATTCAGCTGGTTCACAGAATATCGAATGATAAAGATCAGGAAATGTGTTCCGGATAGCAAGAGACAGCACCATTATCAAAACGATATTTGAGCAGTCTTTTCTAGAGGCTAGTTTTACAAAGCGTCTTCATCTGTCAGATAAGTTCTAAACATCGGAGTATGAGTTTGAGTCCAAAATTCAGGAAGAGCTTAGTGATAAACATGATGGAAATACATGGCTGTGTCTCCAGTGGAAGAGAAGGCTGACAATTGTCTAGATAAATAGGGTTTGGAAATCTGAGTAAGGTAGTCTTACTGGTTAACAGACTTCTAATAACTCTAGATCTGCTTTTAAATCTGTGTCTTGGAGTAGATTTCTTAGTGAGAGATTCTTTGCTCAGTTGTGTACTGCCTGAAATAAACACAAGAGGACACAAACACAAGACACAAACACAAGACACAAACACAAGAGCACAGAGGAGAGGGAGTATATTTTGCTTCTCTTCTCCTGGGATCTTTTGGGGGCAAAGAGAAGTCAGATTGGGAGACTTTGGCATGGAGCCCCTTCTACTTTCCCCTCACCCCCAAATAGAAGTCTCCATACAGTATTATTTGTACTTCTTGACAAAACTTGGGACTGACCTTCTCAACATTCCTTCTGCGAAAAATGCTGAGAGAACATGCTAGTCTCTTCCTGTAACAATTCTTACACTAAACCTCCCTTTTAAGAATAAGATCTGGAATGAAACTGGGAACATGAATCTGAGAACATGGGGCTATTAGATTTCCATTTCGGTCTGTTTCTGGCTTGATTTGATTAAAGTCCACTCTGGCTATACATCCAACGTCTTACTTTCTCATTCTTCCACCACTATTTAATCCTTAATTTCCTCCACTACTGGAATGCTTCGTGCTGAATGATTGGATTAAACTCCAGCCCTTCAGGATGGACCTAAGTCAGCGTGGTGGTCCAAGACTCCTTTAATTGATACGTGGCTTTTCCACATTTGCCGATAATAAATGTTTCCTCCTCCTTACTTCTTTAGTTAATACAAGCTGTTTTCAAAGAAAACAGAATTTTGCAGAAGACGGGCTACCCCTTTTCCAGGGAAGGGGATGCTGGGAGCACACCATTTACACACATCTTTTTTTTCCTCTTCTGCTCAAAACAAACATCGCATTTATTCTTTGTCTCCAGCTTTCATGGACTTTTTGTCTTTTCTCTCCTTTAGATCTGTGTATGCTCACAACACCTGTCTCTCTGGAAAGCACATATCCCGTTTCTTCAGCTCACCAGAAGTAGACATATATATTATTTCCCTGAGGGTTAGAGAAAGCTATCAGAACTTGGCAACATATAAAGTAAATACCCACTAATTGCAATACATTCATTTAAATCAGGTCTTTATCCTCCTTAGGCATTGTAGTAGGTGGCTTCCTTTGAAGTCTTGTTGAATTTGTCCAAAATTACCTTGCCTGAGGCAGGCGGCTGTTTGGAACATTTGTTCTGAACCGATCCCCAAAGCAGTAAATCTTAGCATTGGTAACGGCTCACATGCCACAAAGAGGAAATGTCCTGGGTAGGGCATGGATCCAGGCTTAGATCCCCCATTATATACAAAGAAAAGAAAGAGAAAGGGAGAGATAACTGCACAACTCTCAGGGATATAATGCTATTGTATAACTCTGATGATGTTATAAGCCACAAACCCTGTACATTATTGAAATACATAACCAAAAGCCTACCAATGAATGTCTTTCCTCTTTTCTTCTGCAGCATCCATGCATGCATGCATCTCTCGTTTTACAATAATCTTGCTACTGTTATTTGTTTGTTTGCTTACTTGCTTTAAATGCAAGTAGCTTATGCCCTCTCGTTATTTCAAACTCAACCTGGGAATTTCATTGTACCTGTATGAGAGAATCATGCTCTGTGGGCATGAAGATATCACACCTATCATTGACTCTCATCATCCCCACAAAGACACTGATAATCTGATGCAAACAATCACACTCTGAGATCCTTGGACTTATTCAAGGCTTTGTTTAGGCTGTGTCACATACTTCTACCATGTACATAAAACAGCTTTCAGCCAATTATATCAGAAACTGCTCAGCAGTAGGCAAAGAAGCTTATCTGAACTTAGAGCAAATGACTCCCTAGTTAATTGTCATGGACACAGCCTTAAGTCATGGCCTTCTGGAGCAAGGGTAGAATCTAAATCAGGTTGTGAAACATTTACACATTACATGATTTAAGTGCCATATGAAAACACAGGATGGGTCAAGATGATTCCTTGGGATAATCTCCAGTGATAGCCCCAGTTTTGGGTGATGGGAGATGAAACAGAGTGAACAATACTCATGAACCTCATCACAATATCAAGCCAAAGGAGTTAACAACACTTTATCAAAATGAGGGAGGAAAACGAGAAGGAAGGCGACAGGGGAATCAATAAGCAGGTGATTTTACTCAATAAAAAGGAGGAAATTCCCAAGATGGTAGTGAAGCGAGATGGGAAAGGATGGGCTGGCAATTGTGCAGTAGGCTGGAGGAGTTACCCAACCAGATAACCATCAGAGTCTGATGCCTCTGGGAGAAAGACTCAGAGATGAACTTGATGAAATACTGGATGTGCTTAAATACACTGAGGAAAGATTTAGACAATTAGGGAGTGTGATATATAAATTGGTGTTAAATACCTAGAAAAAGTAAGCAAAGTAAAAAAATAAATAGGTAAAATGGAATATTGAGAACTAAAAACTTCAAAGAAAACAAAAAGCTACGAAAGATGCTATAAAAAGAAATAAAGGATATCTTTACCTCCTACTATGGTGTGATCTCCATAATATTTTATGTGCTTCCATTTCCCTAAAATACCCATTTGATTATATTAAAAATAAAACAAGGGGGGGGCAGGCGGGTGGTAGGGCACAAAACTTTAAAAATTAAAAAATAAAACAAAGGAAAAGCAAATCAGCAAATAAAAAAATTTAAAGGTTACTTATAGGGCAGGGGACATTAGTGCTTAACATTTTTGGATATATATTGTTTTATAGCTTTGACTTTGGCACCAAGTTAATATTTTGCATAAATAAACAAAACTAAATTTTAAAATGCCATCTTTGAAGAATCAAAAGTAAGGTAAAACAAATGAACCTCACTGTGTGGCCAGCTGACAGCCTAACATCACAGAGAGGAGCTAGTTCAAATGACTTTTACAACAGCTATTTGACCATATGTTCTTGGGAGGACATACTCTAAAGACAACTGTTTTCACTAATTCTAACTGTTTTCCATAATTACATTAGTAGTAGCAGTGTTGGTATTGTTATTGTGAGACTCTTATGTAATTATGTTATGAGAACTGGAATTTCCAGTGTGAATAAAAAGAGATAAATATGTAAGATCAGTGAGGTTAAGAAAAACCTCTGAATCTGAATTGAAAATATCGGTACTTTTTTTTTCCATTTGCATACAGTATCTTTTTCCATAGTTTCATTTTCATTCTGCCATGTCTTTAGGTCAGAAATAAGTCTCTTGTAGGCAACATATAAGTGGGTCTTGCTTTTTTATCTTTTCTGCCACCCGATGTCTTTTGGTTAGAGCATTTAAACCATTTACGTTTAAAGCAATTATTGATAGAAAATATCAGTATGAACTCATGTGTATTTTACCATGTAAATAAATATGTATTATACACACACACACACACACACACACACACACACAATTTCCTAAGTATGTTCACTGAAAAGGCTTGGAAAAAGCGACCAACCCTGTAGCAGTAAGTACCACTAGTGTCCAGACATCCTCTCTAAACACCATCTCTCAGTAAAACAGACCAGTGCTCTTTGGAGAGAAGTCCAGTTCCAGATGTAGGGTAGAAAATGTGCAAGATGATCCTGGAATATCTTGCAAGAAACTATCAACGATTACCAAGGTTATATCAAAAGGATGTGGGACCCAACTTGAAGAGGCTTCCACTGGCTTAAGAAAAGATAATTTGAGAATCGATAAACATAATAACTGCAATGGGGGTGCCTGGGTGGCTCAGTCGGTTGAGCGTCCAACTTTGGCTCAGGTCATGCTCTCGCGGCTCGTGAGTTCAAGCCCTGCTTTGGGCTCTGTGCTGACAGCTCAGAGCCTGGAGCCTGCTTCAGACTCTGTGTCTCCCTCTCTCTGCTCCTTCCCCGTTCATGCTCTGTCTCTCTCTGTCTCTCAAAAATGAATAAACGTTAAAAAAATTAATTAATCAATTAAAAAATAATAAATAAATAAATAAATAACTGTAATGGATAGAAACATCAAATATGATGTTAGCACCATTCCATAAATGGAGTAATTATTAGAGTAATTACGCAGGAGCTCATTTACTGATCTCTCTCTCTCTTGAATTTCTGTGATGCCCACTGAGTATAACATCATTTGATAATGAAAAATATACCACCTTATTTTATTTTAAATATAGTCTGACTTTGCATGCCTTTTAGAAATTACTTATATTTTTAAAATAGATCAATATATATGGTAAAAAAAATCAAAACATACCAAAAGATACAAATTAAAGTAATTCTTTCCTTATTCACACATTCCTGTCCTCCCATAATTATCCCCAATCACCTAAAAATAACTACTATCATATTTCTTATAGAAAATTAAGAAAAAGTAATAAACATACACATTATTTATAGACATCCTTTTCTTTAAAAAAACAAAAACCGTATGGGTAAGCTAATTCTATATCCTTATTCTGCTTTTTTTTCTAATCTCAAAGATAGATCTTGAGGCTCTTTATATACTAATGCAGACCTACCTAAATTTTCTAATGGGTACACAGTATCCCATTCAGTATATGGATGTCCCATAATTTATTTATCAATTTCCATATTGATGAATAGCTACCCTTATTTCAGTTTTATTCTATTTGGTATTACTATTTAACTCTACCCATATTTATATCTTATTTGATTATGAATTCTTCATCAGGGCATGAAGCCTATGGCATATTTTTCTACATCACACGCTGTAAACACTAAAAAATAATGTGGGCAGAGTCTCCTTGAAAAATGCTCGTAAACAGTTGGGTACCACGAATTTCCACAGTTTGACTTTTGAGGTCAGTGAATAGATGCTAATAATTCACCATTGTTCCTAGGGTAAGTGAGAAGCTCTTTACAAGACTACAGACCATTTAACACTTTATCAATCAGAGCTAACACTTGAAATTACACCCAAGGTAAAGAAACAGTCACCATAGTGAAGGAGGGCATAAGCTATTTTGTGCCCTGAAGATTTGGGTTGATTTTGTCTTTATGGATCTTGTTTCTACTTAGGACCATTAGATTTTGTTTGAAGGTGGAAGATAACATTGTGATTGAACAGCACCCCAAGTACCAAAAAGGCAACTGTAGTCTCTCATGTTTTCCTCTTCTACATCATTGGAGAGTATCACTACAGTAGGTTTAAGGGCTTAATCAACCCTTGGCAACAAGTAAATTCAATGAAGAGTGTACATCAGAGGTTCATACTCCCTGGCATATTAAAGGATAATTCCCAGGACATTAAGGAAGTAAATAATGCAACAGATTAAAATTTAAGAATAAAACCATTTTATCAGATAAAACAGATTCTGTTTTTTCCCCTACTTTTGAAGTAAAGGGTAAAAAAGCAGTAAAGGTCAACTCAGAGGTCTTTAAAATTATATTTTTAAATAATAGGAAATATCCAATTCTGTGGTCATTTGTGAGGTTATTTCTTTGAAATCTAAGTGGAGCTCCCTTCACACTCACTCATGCTCACACACACACAAACAAGTGCGCACGCACAGGTGTGAGAAGCCCAACCACTCCAGGATTAGCTGTTCCTCAGAAAGCTCAGTAATGATCTGAAATCCGAAGCCCTACTTGAACTTTTCTACTAATTCAGTAATTACTGCTGTGCCTGAAATTGGCCCCTTTCCTGCAATTACTCAACATGCACTTTCAGTCAAAGAGGTTAACACCTGAATTTAGATTCTAATTAGCACCTAAGGTAGAATTTTTTGTTTAAAGCTTATTAAAATGGGGACTTTTCCCAGCATAAGATTTCACTAGTGTATACAGGTAAACACATGGTTTATGGATCAATCTGTTTCTGCTTATCTTAAAAGCAACAGAGGATAGAGGTGAAACCAAGATCAACATACCATCATTTAAGATACTAACCTCCAAATAAATCAAATTCAACCAATATCTGGAGTTGTCAAGCTGGACAGACCCTCGATACAGTCAAAGACCACTGTTTCCAAATCCCCATTTAAATAAATGGTTTATCTCAAAGGAAGATGTAAGTAAACGGAGCTAAAAATCAATTAATATCGGTGTCATTGGCTTTCAGGGCTATCTCCATTTCTCTCCACCAGCTTTCCTAAGCACTAATATTTAAAAGGTAGCAATGCCAAAAACTCAGAATTATGTGAGGGCAGGTGGTCTTGAATTCCTCGGGCAGCAATTAGTGTGAGTCTAACTTCAACCACCAGTGTGTCAAGTTAACTAGGTATCCTCTGCCACATCCCTGTGGCTGCCCAGTTATTGCTTGGACACCTCCAGCCATGTGAAATTCATAGTCCTGCTTCCTAAGGCAGCTCATGTTCTTACTAGGCACCCCTGAAAACATGGAATCCATAAATGATAGCTTATAAGAATACTGGGTATGAGGGCATTCTCATGATTCAAATGACTCATAATGAGCTTTCAATACATACTACTGCTTAACAATTTCTCTGCTACCTTGTGCTTATGCAATTGACATTTTTAAATCCAAGTTCAAGAGCTTATCCTTATCTTTTTTGAATTTTCCTCTACTTCCGTTCAGCTCCTTGTTCAACCAACCAAGATGATTCGGGTTGGCCCGTACCGTCTGGTTTCTTGTTAGCTACAAATATAATAAGCATCTTTCTCTGTTCCCATTCAAGGATAAACTTGAAGATATTTACAGGGTCTCTCAGCATCAAACTTAGCTAACACGGCATTTCCGTGTAGCAATGAAATTCTTGTGCCTCATCAGCAATTCTGAGAGTCACATCATACTCAGAGCCAAATCAAGTAGAAGTGAAACAATGCTTGTGTCTTCAAAAACAAAGCAAGAGGGTCAAGGGGTGAGAAGTGGTAAAAACCACTTGTATAGTTTCCTAGGGCTGCCATAACAAAGTACCCCAGAATGCGTAGCTTTAAAAACAAAAACCAAAAACCAGAAATGAATTTTCTCACAATTCCAGACGCTAGAAGTCTGAGACCAAAGCATCTCTTGGTTGGGTTGATTTCCTGTGAACTGTTTCTCCTTGACTCATAGATGGTCTTCTCTCTTTGTCTTCCCCTGGGTCTTTTCTTTGTACATGTATGTATCATAATCTCCTGTTTTTATAAGAACATCAGTCATGTTGGATTAGGGCCCCCCTAATGACCTCATTTTAACTTAATTATCTTTTTGAAATTTACCTCTTCAAATATGATCACATTCTGGGAATTAGGGCTTCAACATGTGAATTTTGGAGAAACACAGTTCAGCCCATAACACCACTTAAGAGACATTTCCCTCCATATTCTGAGTTATAGATTGCCTCTGCTCCTTCCACATCAGTTTCTGTAAATGCTTATGTTAAATCTCACTAAATTTGCAACCTTATTTACTTAGTATATATGTCTTTTCACATTTATTTTTAGGGCCTCGTGTCAGTACTTCAGAATCTGCCTTCAAATGGATAGAAGCCTAAATATATTTAACTTCTTTTAATGCTGCAGCTACTTGATGAAAGGTACCCTTTGCTGATGGACTTATTTACTGCAATAATTTCTACTTTAATCCAAACTTGAATGAACACAAATATATACACATACATAGATTTATGAAGTTACAGCATATTTATTTATATTCCTGCCACTATCCTGAATCTTTCTTAGAGAAAACACGATATGAATATGGAGGTAGCTGGCCTCAGTTATTCTTTTTTTTTTTTTTAATTTTTTTTTTCAACGTTTTTAATTTATTTTTGGACAGAGAGAGACAGAGCATGAACGGGGGAGGGGCAGAGAGAGGGAGACACAGAATCGGAAACAGGCTCCAGGCTCCGAGCCATCAGCCCAGAGCCTGACGCGGGGCTCGAACTCACGGACCGCGAGATCGTGACCTGGCTGAAGTCGGACGCTTAACCGACTGCGCCACCCAGGCGCCCCTCAGTTATTCTGAGCTACATGTGACCAAGGAAATTTGGTTACATGAACTCCAGTGAAGTCAATTACGTGCCATGGACTGGGCTTTCGACCCAACTATTTATCTCCTTTAGATGTGTCTCATCACAGTAGAGCCCTATATTATGCCCCAAAAAAGCTCAAAACCTATAGAAGTAAGACTGTAGGAATATTTTAGGATAATGGATGTTAGCCACATTCAGTCACTGATATGGCTTCTGTGTCCCCAAATTCTTATAATCTAGAAATCATTAGTGTCTAGTAGATACTTGTGAGTATGTGGACCAAGAGAAACTGAACAGAAGACCATGGGGGAGGAGAAGTGGAAAAATATAGTTACAAACAGAGAGGGAGGGTGGCAAACCATAAGAGACTCTTAAATACAGAGAACAAACAGAGGGCTGAAGGGGGGGCGAGGGAGAGGGGAAAAATGGTGCTGGGCATTGAGGAGGGCACTTGGGATGAGCACTGTATCTTATATGTAAACGATGAATCACGGCAATCTACCCCCAAAACCAAGAGCACACTGTATATACACTGTATGTTAGCCAATTTGACAACAAATTATATTTAAAAAATAAAAATAAATGTTTGATAGAATTCCTCTGGGAAAAAAAAAATTAAAAACAAAAAATAAAATATTTTTTAAAACACTGGTATAATTCCCTTTTGACCGTACTGTGAGCTGGAATGTTGCTCTAAAGTCACTGTATACCTTCAAGCACTTAAACAAAAACTCTTCCTGTGATGTAAAATTACTTCAGTTATACCGTATAATCAAGATAATAATATATCAAATAAAGCAAAAATCTGGCTTGAAGACAGCTGTTAGACTCAAGAATTAACTTGACTGCTAAACTTACTTCAACAAGTGACTAAAAGATGTACCTTCTCTCCCCCTCCCCTCCTCAGTATGCTCAGTTACTCCAAAGTAACTTCCAAAGGGCTGAACGTATGTAAGACCAGGCCACGTGGAATCCAACTACACCTAACAGATAATACATCAGTAACATAAGAAGGAAAAGCCAAGTAAAAGATAACATGAACACTGGCATGTTATTTACTTTTTTTTTAATGTTTTTATTTATTTTTGAGACAGAGAGAGACACAGCATGAGCAGGGGAGGGGCAGAGAGAGAGGGAGACACAGAATCCAAGGCAGACTCCAGGCTCCAAGCTGTCAGCACAGAGCCTGACGCGGGGCTCGAACTCACCGACTGTGAGATCATGACCTGAGCCACCCAGGCGCCCCTGAAGATAACATGAACGGTGGCATGTTATTTTTAATAGCACCCGTTTGTTCTGTAAAAAACTTAACAGCACATTTTCTCTGGGCCCTGGAAAATAAGAGAATTCACGTAAAATAAAATAAATCCCTTCAGAAATGTTTTGTTGGGGGGCCTGGGTGGCTCAGTGGGTTGAGCATCTGACTCTGGGTTTCGGCTCAGGTCGTGATCTCTTGGTTTGGTGAATTTGAGCACTGTGCCAGGCTCTGCGCTGGCAGCATGGAGCCTGCCTGGGATTCTCTCTCTCTCTCTCTCTCTCTCTCTCTCTCTCTCTCTCTCTCCTTCTCCCTCTGCCCTTCCCCTACTTGTGCTGTCTCTGTCTCTCTCAAAATAAATAAATAAACTTAAAAACAAAAAAGAAAGAAAGGTTTTGCTGATTTTCCCCAATACCAGAGTAGAAGGTTATCCACATCTTCGATTAAGCTTACCCCCAAGGAAATAGCACAGTGACGGCAGACATGGACTCTGGTGCTAACCTGGGGGCAAGGCCCAGCATGTAATAAGCACTCTAGAAATCTTTGCCATTATTATTTTTGGTTAACAGCATTAAAAGTCACAAAAATCTATGAGTTGGCTATTGTTTTCTTTATTTATACGTGAGAAAATCAAGACTGGCCCACGGTCAACAAACTACTAAAAGCTGGAATTGAGAGTTCTGCCTCACTCCTGCTTCTGCTGTAACTTCCTCTATAAATGTAATCTTGTATGGAAATTGCTTGTCGCCCAATGGTCAAGGGCACATAGCAGTGGGGAGTTAGTCGGAATGTCCTTAAGAAAATTTAGTCATTAAACAATTCTTTGCTCATGCTAATGAATGTAGCAAATTCAGGCTTAGTTTGGCCAAACACCTGAAGTGGAAACAGGCAGGACACCGAGTGGGGGTTAGAGGCGTGGGCAGTTCCTGAAGTCAGGGCATCAGTGGCATTGTGATTCTGAGCCATCTGTCCATAACAGCAGGATGCCAGCAAGTGACAAGTTAGGTTAGGGCAGTGGTCTTTGAGGGCAGAGGCCTTGTCTTCCCCAACTTTGTGACAGGCCCAATAGAGCATAATAAATACTCAATAATAACTGTTTGTTAAATTGAGTTGTCTTGAACTAAATTGAATTGGCCATCCATCCTCACTTATATTGCTTAAGAAGCATAAAAGGCCCCACCCCTGCCCTCACATCCACACATGCCAAAATAATTCATTTATTCATTTGTTCATCAGATATTAATTGAGTGCTTTCCATTGGAATACTCCGTAATAAGAAAGACAGGGTCCTGCTATCATGGAGCTTAGAGTCTGATGATGGAGGAAACGGATAATTAAGCAAGTAATTGCATACAGTTCAATGAGTGTTCTGAGAGGGAAGGATGAGGTGCCACAGGAGCACATGGCAGGGAGACCTAAATGCAGTGGGGGGCCCGGGGAGGAGAGTGGTGGCAGGGTGTCACAGGGGACAGGGGCCATAGAGCTGAGGCTGGAGGACTAACCAGGGCCTTGCTGGTCTTGACAAGGAGTTTGGGCTCTTCCAAGTAACAATAGGTAGGACCTTTTATTCTCTTAAATGTTTTTAAGCTGGGGACTAATATGCTCTAACTTACATTTTAACAAGATCAGTCCAGCTCCATTATGGAGAATGGATTGGACAAGAACAGTCTGGAAGGGGAAGCTTGTGCTGCTGCAGTAGTCGAGGCAAGAGATTGTGGTGGCCTAAGTTAGGGGAAGGAGAAAAGTGGAAAACTTGGAGATACGTTTTGAAAGTGGAAGAAGGGTATGGAAGTGGAGAGCTGAGAGGAGCTGAGAGTTTTGGCTGGAGAAAATGGGATGGTTGTGGCTCCATTCACTGAAATGTAAAAAGAAGAGGAGTCCAGTTTGAATAAGCTAACTTTGCAATGCCCCTGGGACATCCACATTAGCAGCTGCTCATAGGAATCTGAAGCCCAGGAGTAAAGATAAAGATACTGTATGCTGACGTGCCATAAACAATAAAGTGGTCGGCATACACGTGGCCATTGATGGAGTGAGACCAAAGTAAGACTAAGAAGTGAATACAGGGAAGGATATTGAGGTATACGATTATTTACGTTTCTGAATCATGGGGCAAATTGTTAAAAATACGGGGCTCCACTCTATGAGTTTCAAATTTAGAAAGTCTGCCCTGAGGCCTGAAAGTTTGCATTGTGCTGGATGTCTCTGATGCAGACAGGCCTCAGACCACACCTTTAGAAATGCTAATTTGGGGGCACCTGGCTGACTCAGTTGGCAGAACATGCAACTCTTGATCTTAAAGTTGTGAGGTTGAGCCCCACATTTGTGTGTGGAGATTACTTAAAAATAAAATCTTTAAAAAAAAAAAAACACTGATGTTACTGATGGGCGGAGGGAAAGAAACACAATAAAATCTAAGAAAGAGCAGCTGGAGTAGAAAAAGTAGGACTAGAATATAGCTCCCGGAGACAAATAAGACAGCTTCAACAAGGGAAGAATGGTCAGTCACACCGTTCTCTACAACAGCCTTCCCAAGATTGCTGACCCTAAATGTTACAGCCCTGAAGGTCCCCGTCACAATGGAAATGTGCTGTTATCTAAAATGAGTTACACATTTTTGGCCCCTTCAAAACTCTTGGGGCTATATGTGTTTCAGAATTCAGAATTTGGGGGATATTAGAAGATTGCTTATGCCGTATATTATTTAAACCTCCAGGAGGGTCTGAGATACCATCTAACTGTCAAATACAAAAATATTTTTGCAGCAAAGTGTATAAATATTCACACTGTGCAAAACAAAGAGCCTTACGTCAGTTTAAACCAGGTGCTGACAAATGAACCTAAACTGGATGAAGTTTTCCCTCAGCTAAGTTACCAAAAATATTTTAGATAACCTTTCTTGTAGCATTTCATAATAACTCACAAGAGCCAACCCTCCCAATGCATACTTCTCCAAGTAAACATCAGCTCTTTTTTCCAGATATAGTGCCCTATGTATTGTAGTGTTTATACATTTCATCACTGTTTGACATGGGTACAACTGTGCTACCACTTTATTGGGTTTCTGTCTTCTTATGTGTCACTGACAATGTTTTTGAGTGTTTTCCCTTTAATCTCATTTTCTCATAAGGACTACGGTTTTTATCGTACAGCTGTGCTGAACATGTATATTCTCAGAAGTGCATATATCACATTAGAACAGAACTGACTGTACCTCTAGCACTCAACAGGATCTTAAAAGAAGGAGATACACGGGCGCCTGGGTGGCTCAGTTAATTAAGTTCAGACTCAATTTCGGCTCAGGTCATGATCTCATTCATGGGACTGAGTCCTGCATCAGGATCCGTGCTGACAGCACAGAACCTGCTTAGGATTCTCTCTCTCTTTTTCTCTCACTTCCACTCCCCCAATCACGTGTTCTCTCTTTCTCTCAAAATAAGTAAATACACTGTTTTAAAAAGAGAGATTCAGAATAAATAAATCTTATTGGGAAGAGGGTAAAAAATAATCTTAAGGGCCAACTGTGATACCCTCACTCCTACTAAAAATGTACGTGACATATAATAGAAATAGAATAATCAGAAAAGCTAATGTGATCATCTCTGAGTAATGGGTGGAGAGTAATCATTGTCTTTATTCTTTATTGAATATTCCAGGTTTTATGCAATTAGTATCCACTATTTTGTAATCGCAAATACATAAATTGTTGGCTTCTGTTTTTGTTTTATTATTTTCTTGCTTCTTTTGAAATCTGGATCCCAACCAAGCGATCTAGGCTTAGGGAGGAAATGACAGTGTTGGCACCCGCTTTGGAAGTTACTGGATGCTTGGGTTGGGAGTGCGAATGCACCTGAAAAATCAAGATTTCCCTTCTTCACAATTTTGCCCTGGGCTAGCCCCGCCCAACCCTTAACCTTCAAGCGCATCCAGGCTCCCAAGGGGCTAGTTTCGGGTCTTCCTCTCAAGTAGATGAGAGCTGCCTACACTTCCTTTCCAGATCTACAGCCAACTACTGAACCAATCGCTAAAAGGGTATTGTGTACGTCAAAACCAAATACCAATCTCCAAATCTTAGATCCTATCCTCTTTCTTAGAAAATCCAGCCTTAATCCAGTTTGCATTTTTCTGCAAAAGCAGCTTATTCACTAATGGAACAGTCAGATTCCTCCACTTGTTCATTTGTTCACACAGAAAAAGCTGTCTGGGAGACCACCTGTATGGGAACGGCAGTTGAATAAGGGTTGTTTTTTCTGAAAACAGATTTTCAGGATAATTCTCGGGATTTCACACATGTCAAAGTCTCACTTCTCCATATGACCACGTGTGGCCTCCACAAGGAACCCCCTTGTATTCTGTAGCAGTCTCACCAAATGTAGGACCGAAATAAAATGTGTATTACTATCTGAAGCTAGGAGGTTCCATGTCCCCCTCCCCAACCTGACACACAGACACCAAAATTTCACACATTATCTAGAATTTTCCCACTCAAAAATCTGCTTTGGGCCTAGTTCTAAACTAGTTACTGAGACATAACTTCCAGTGATGTTTAGGGGAATTCGATCAAGCAAGGAACTACTAAATCATGCTGCAAAGACGAAGTAAGTTAGGTAGTTAATTTATAAACAAGAGTGGTTTCTGCAAAGTAGCTAAAAGCCTCCCTCCTCAGAGAGATTAAACTTTCAAAATTACCAAATAATATTTAAGAGGCACCATTTGCTTTTACTTGATAATGTTTTATTCTGTCTTCTTTCCTACCCTGTCAATGTCTAATAGTGAAGCTGTAAATAAGAAGCTGTTTTATAATATAAAGGACTTAGAATATGAAAGGCCTTCCTACAAGAAAAAAAAAAAAATGTCTGTTTTAAACAGGAAAAAATTCTTTCACCAGCTTCTTTACCTAGGATGTCCCAAATTTAATTAAGTACTTGACCTATTACCACAAGCCATGTCCACATCATGGCAAGCCAAATTTTGGAGTTGAAGTGAACTGCAGCACTTGGAAATAATTATGTATTGCTTTCTTTATATGGGAAGAAAGCCTGTCCAACAAAGTGTCTGAAAATGTTTGTTCTAGTCCTCAAAGGAGATTCGAAGAAAACCCTTTAAATGCCGATAGTTAAGAGCTCATATCTAAGTAACACAGTCCTGGCTGGGGATCGTGGTGAAGGAAGAAAAGTCAAGAGAGGTTCCTGATGTTGTAGATATAAGCATGGTACACTAAGAAACTTTCATCCTCTGTCTTTCACACGTTCTTCTTTTTCACGTTCTTATCAATTCAGCATGTGGCATGACACATTTAAGAATACTAAGTTAATTTTACTTTCTTTAGCCTGGTCTGTAGGGGTTATTGAGTTATTGTTTTGATTAAATTAGTTATTTCAAACAACTTCTGTGGCTAATCTAATTTTTTACTGAATTAACCAATTTGGGTGGTTTTTATTCATTGGAACAGTAAGTATAAGCACATTTAGCCACTGAGTAGGTAACTGTGACCATGCCACTCACTATGTCCCCCCAAATTATCTGGGGCTCATAGGAAGAATAAGAAAATAATCAAACCCATCCAAAGAACTGCCAGACTTCCGAGGAATGCTCAGGTCAGCCCTGATGAGCCCTTGCTCATCTTTCTCCCAGTAGTGGAGAGATGATTCAGCAGCAATAAGATGATTCACCATTGTCTCACAAGCAATTATAAAAATACCTTTGTGGGGCGCCTGGGTGGCTCAGTCGGTTAAGCATCCGACTTCGGCTCAGGTCATGATCTCACAGCTTGTGGGTTCGAGCCCTGCGTCGGGCTCTGTGCTGACAGCTCAGAGCCTGGAGCCTGTTTCAGATTCTGTGTCTCCCTTTCTCTGACCCTCCCCCGTTCATGCTCTGTCTCTCTCTGTCTCAAAAATAAATAAACGTTAAAAAAAAAAAAAATTTAAAAATACCGCTGTGTGGTTGATGAAGTACATTTCACGTAGACCTAGACTCCATATTCTATTAATATAAGGCAAGGTCCATTTTTAAGCCTCTTCTCATGGTCAAAAACTATTCTAAAGTTCACTCATTATGGTCTCTTCTACCATGAAAAGCTGCTACATTGTGGACACCCACTGGAACGGAGCCAGGGCATGAAAAGAAAATGATACGTGTGCTCTACACCGAGTGCCTACTCTGTGCCTCTGTACCTACTGTGTGCTGTTTTACAGATGAAGGAACTAGGGCCCAGGAGTGCTCCATTTTGCCTGAGGTCACGCAGCCTTAAGCTACAGGTGTAGGATTCGAGGTGAAGAAAGTCCAGTTCAACAGTGTTTCCACTGCACTTTGGTGGATATCTTTACGGAAATGTACCTTCATGACTCTAAATGAGGAGTGCTTCTCACCTAAGCTCCTTCACCCTGCAGGAGGCCATTGTAAAATAGCCCCTTGCTTGGGACCTGGGCT
Organism: Panthera uncia; assembly: GCF_023721935.1. Lineage (NCBI taxonomy): Eukaryota > Metazoa > Chordata > Mammalia > Carnivora > Felidae > Panthera > Panthera uncia. Next base: position 83,268,081 of record NC_064810.1, read on the forward strand.
CTGGTTGCAGATAATCTGCCATTTATTGATGTGTGACCCTGGGCAATTCACGTAAACCCTCTGAACCTCGGGGCTTACAAGTTTAAAAATGCAGACCTTGATGTGCTGCTTACATCAAAGAGTGTTGTGAAGGCTAAATGAGGTAATGTTCATTCGGTCCCAGTACATGTTAAGTATGCTGTCAGAGACCGTTATTAGTAACTATTATTGTTTTTCGCTGATTCAACCAGTGGCTCCAGAGTTGTGGTATTTTTCCCACGTGATTGCAAAAGGTTAACTCACCTCTTTTCCTCCTCCTTTCTCCTCCTCTTCCTCATCTTCCTCTCTCTTTCTGTCTCATTTCCTTTTATATCTTTATCACTCTTCTTTCTTTGAAATTTTACATTTTTTATTATAAAAGATTTCAAACATACAAAATTTAGAGAAAATAGAAACCCCCAAATATCCATCACTGAGCTCCAATAATTATTAATGTGTAGCTAATCTTCTAAAGGTTAACCCTAAATTTTAATAAATTCCTCTTCAATGTACTTGTCATATAGGATCACTTGAGTTTCTCTGAATAAAATTTCAAAAATACCAGGAATTATTTTCAAACGTACAAATACGGCTCACACTTTGCTTCCCTTTAGCCGGTTTTAAAAATAAAAATTGAAAAAAGAGCTCCATCTTTTTGGAAGCATGGTTTATAATATTACACGGTGCAATAATTTTACAAAAGATATATGATCCATCGAATTCTCAAACTCAGCATGGAATCAATGTACATATATGAACTTGAGTAGGGCCTGACATTTGTAAAGTTTACAAACACTTTAAGAAGTTTTTTCCCCAAACCTGGTGCAAGGGTTGGAATCTAAACAAAATAAAAAGAAAATGAGTTAAACCAAGCTTTATCCCCCAATTAGAAGAATTCCCCAGAGCTCTATCATTGAAAATTGGGCCTTTCTCTTCAAATGCAGGCCTCCAAAGTCTACGTCGTTGGTGCAGAACCACTGAAGTTATTGCAAACCACATCTCCTGGTCTCTGAAAATGATTTCTTAGTAATGGCAAACTAATTATGTGATTACTAAACTCCCTTCATGTGCCATTAGTCATAGGAAGCTGGAAAATATGCCTGTTTTCAAGGCAAATTGCTCATTTTGAATTGTGCCTCAAAATGTAGATTCTCATCTGTAGGTACAAACTGAAAAATCCAAGCCAACTTTTCAATTAAAACTTCTAAACAGCCATCCTTAGCCAGGCCAGCCAATGGTCTGTGATGACTTGGGGAATCTTTTAAATGGAGACAGAAATGAAAAGACTGGAGTCTTCTGCATATTTTCTTCCTTCCCTGCAAATGCTTTAGGGGAATTCAAATCACAACCACTTTTTTTTCCCATAACTCAAAAAACACAGCATAACTATTTCCCCCCCTGACAAACCCATGTTTCGCCAAGCATTTGGCTCCACTTGTCTGATAATGACAACTGGCCTCATTTTCAAATCCAGAGGCACAGGCCCACCCTCCCAATGCTGCTATTCCCTAGAACTAGGAAGACTACCGCAGAGTTAGGAATGGGACTGGGGAGAGTTTTATCCACAGCAGAAGGGGGGAAACCACCCACATGTGGTGTAAAGAACAGAAACAGCACCCACACACACACCCAAAGACCGGGGGCAGGGAGAATGGAATACGGCTGTAATGGCAGCAAGGGAGAAAGACTCCAAAACTTGCTCAATGACGAAGAACTCCTTCAGGCACAAACCGCATCCCATCCATTTTTGTAACCACAGTGCTTGGCACACAGTAGGAATGCAATGAATGTTTGGTAAATTCAATTTAATTGAAATGAGAAGAAACAGATTGACCCAATGTAGCTTGCAGTGTCTCTAAACATAATTAATTCTGGAGGTTCTCAAAATCATCTGAGAGTTGTTTGCAGGCTCAGTAATAATTTTCATCTAATGACAGCTCCAAAGACCAGATATGAATTTCATTAAAGGAGTCAGCATGCCAGCAGCTGGAATATGAGCAAAATGTTAAAGATCTGTATATCACCAGGGTCAGGGGACAGAACAGGATATAGGTTAATTATGCTCTATCAAGCTTTTGCTGGATGGAATTTGTTTCTGAGAACAGGAGCAGATCTGTTTTAGATCCGAATCACCGTGATAACAAGTAGTATTCTGCGAGAGTGCGTGCAGCCAGGGCCTGAGCTGCTAACTGCTGGGATGCCCAGCTTGGCCAGTCTGGGCTCTACAGGCACACCCTGGGCTGTACAGCACAAATAGGTGCACGCAACAGGCCCACAAGAAACATCTGCCAAATTGAAGTTAATTTGCTCCAATGGGGCTTTGGTCCCCTTTAAAACAATTCCATGAGGCTGTTTCACTTCTACAGTGATGTTTGCTGTTTTAAGTCCCAAATAACACTCAAGTTCGATCTTGTTTCAGCCCCAAACTTTTCATTCAGGTGTGGCCTCAGCAAAGCTGATAACAATTACGCACTTTCCCTGACCTCCTTCCAACTTTCCTGTAAACGGGTATGGTATGAAAAAAAAAATGCAGAATGGTAACCTAATACCAATTCCAACTCTGGAGTGGCTGCTAAGGTGCTCTATTGTGTCTCGAGGAATGCTTTCTGCTACCACTTTACTGTAGTCAAAGGAAAGGGTGTGACACTGGAGGTCTAGGAGACAAGACCGGGAATTGCATCTTCTTTTCATAAGCCGAAGATGAGTGCCGTGCCAATAAACAGCTGGGCTTCCCATTGTCCCATGTCTACGTATCAGGAAGTTTTGGTAGCAGAGACAATGTGAAATGCTAGAGACAAAAGTAATTACTTGAATCAGTACAAGTTCCCCTGGCTGTGTTGATTTAAGATGCTCTATTAACTACTGTACCAAGTCAGAGCTTGATTTCTTTTTGTTGTGTTTGCCTTCTTCCCAAGTGAGCAAATAAAGTAAGTGCAAGACCGGAAACTAGAGAGTACATAAACTAGGTAGGTGGGATTCAACGAGTTAAACCTTTAAGCTTCACAGAAACGTAGACTTTGAGGCGGCCAAAAAATGGCTCACTGGACACTTAAACTCCATGCTTCTGTCTCTGAGATGACAGCTAATTAAATACCAGTCTTTGTAACATCTTACATCAGGTGCTCTGCATGAAAAACCACAGCCTGACATTGTTTAAATATAAGTTCTATATTTCCAAGTGCTGTTTGGTGAACATATAATTCTTTTGTAATAAAAAATTAATTTACATTATGTTCAGTATTTGAAAAGTGGCCCTTGAGCAAAGCTGTGCGGTACAGATGAAAAATCATTCGATTCGAATTGAGATGGATTTGGGTTCAAGTCCCAACTCTGTCACCTCCTAGCTCTATGAAAGTGGAGAATTCCTTTACTTCTCCAAACTGCAGTGTCCTCTCCTGTAACACCGTGAGTGATAACACCTGCTCTTTCACAGAGCTGTGACGGGGATTAAAACGGTAAGAAGGGCCTGACACACACTAGCCACTCAGCATGTGACAAGTATTGCTGTCATTAACTGAGAATGTAGGTTAATCATATTAACTATTGCTAACATTAACTAAGAAACTTCCTTCTCCCCACAAATGCTGTAGAGAACAAGCCACAAGCTAATTCTATATGACCATATATTTTTAAAATGCTAATTGAGCAGCACTGTACTGATACGAAAGACTATTGTAAAGCGTACATTTGGGTGAAAAGGGCCAGGAGCTGGGAGTCAGGCGCTGTGGCAGCTGAGATGTGGTGCGATCTTAGACAAGGCTCCTATACCTCAGTCTCCCCATCTCAGTCACTCTGAGATGATAACCCCACCACGGCCTACCCCATGCAGTGGTTGCAAGGATCAAATAAAATATACACACGCGCGCGCGCGCACACACACACACACACAAACACACACACACACAGGAAAAAGCTTTGAAAGTTAAAAGATCTGTATTCACAAATGGTGGATGTTATTATAATTCCATAGTTTGAAACTATGCATATTAATATCTACTCTGGGTTCAGTTGTGCTTTTGAATCATGACCTACCTAACCACAGCCCCCAAACAAAACAAAGCAAAACAAAAAAAGATCTTGACTGATCAAAAAAAAAAAAAAAAAAAAAAAAAGATAAATTCTTGAAAACTAGTATGAGAACTCCTACTTCTATATATGCTTGTATAAAAGATTCTAGATAGTGGCATGTATTGGTTCTCTGTAGGTTCCAGGAAAATTGCAGAAAATATCACCAAATCTGTAAAATCAAACAGGCAAGCAAGTATCACATTGAACAACCCTCTGGCTTTTCTAGAATCTTAACTAAAAGAACTCTTCATTTATTCAGCATACACAGTCTCCTTGTTTCATCTACTTATTTCTTATGAATGAATGAGTCAGAAATGGAAGGTCCTGGCAGACAGGGATCCTGGGACATGCCTTCACATATGGCTGGTGAATAATTGATTTGAAATAATCACTGTAAATGACACACATTCATTGCTGGTGTCAGGTTCATTGTTACTAGCCTTTGGAAAGCAATATGGCAAAATCTATTAAGAGCCATAAAAATGCCCATATATTTTCACCCAGTCATCACACCCCTGGGAATTTATTCTAAGGAAATAATTCATGTACAAAGATGTTCGTGGCGGTTTCCTGTGTAAAAGTGAAATCATTTAAATGTTCAACTGTGGTTATAACAAAGAAACAATAATTATAAGGATAATGCAGCAACTGAGTCATATTAACAATAAAATGTTAACTACAAATGCAAAATATCCAATGGTATTCTAGCATGACGTCAAGTCTGTAAAACTTTGGCATGTGAATAATGACCAGAAATAATACACAACAATAAAAAGGTGTTAAGGAAACCAGATATATATATATATTTTAATCTTTTCCTAATTTTGCTATTTTTCACTATTAAAAGAAATAAATATTCATTGAAATATTTTCATTTAAACAAGGCTATAAAACTTTCAAAACAGTAGCATTATCTTATTTGATTTACATAACAACCCTGGAGAGGTGGTGAGGGCATATTTATCACCACTTGACAAATGAAGAAGCTGAGGCTGAGAGTCTTCCGGTCTATAGTTCCTCTTAGGAAGTATCTGTCCCAGCGCTTGAACCAAGTCTGCATGATGCCCTTACTTCTGTGTCCTTTCACTCAAGTTTCTGCTTTATGCTCACCTCAAGGAGACCGGTTCCCCCAGCCTGGACTGATCAGGACTCTGGGTGAAGTGCTTTAACTCAACCCAGCCTTTGAGGTGCCCTGGCTTTCTTTAAAAGTTCGTTTTCCTAAAAAGGTCCCTTCCTCCTCACATCTGGGCCCCACCTATTCAACAAGGACTGAGCCCCCAATCTGCACAGATTTTTTTTTAAGTCCCCCAGACTCTGTGGACCAAGAGCAATTTTGTGGGAAATCCCAGCAATCTTTGATTTGGTTTTGGAGACCATCTTGTATCAGACAACTATAACTACAAATATTGATTTAAACTCTGAAAAACAACCAACTTACTTATATCTACTCATAAATATCATAAATGGGCTGAAAGCAATAGTGAGTCACCCCCAAAAAAGGTAAAATTGAACACATAAATTCCAGAATGAGCTTTACCCTCCAAATATCAGAGATTCTGGTAAAACCTAATCAGAGCAGTTACATCTCCAGCTGCATGTGGCAAGTGCTGTTGGGAAAGGTTACATTTTCTTGAACATTAAATTTTCATTTCTGCACATTCAGAATCTTGAACTCTCCTCATGATCCAGTAGTGACCACTGATGTGACTATGTCCTTGCAGAAACAAATTTCAAGGGGGAAAAAGAGGAGAGCCTGTGGGACTCAGTCAGTTGAGTGTTCGACTTCAGCTCAGGTCATGATCTCATGGTTCTTCTTGAACATTGGGCTCCCTGCTGCCAGAGCAGAACCCACTTCAGATCCTCTGTCCCACTCTCTCTCTGCCCCTCCCCCGCTCTCTCTGCCCCTCCCCCGCTCATGCTTTCTCTCCATCAGAAATAAATAAGCATTAAAAAGGGGGTGGGGGGAGAGTTCCCCCCTGGAAAAAAGTTCTCCAAAGAGAACTGGAAGAAGGGAATGGGGAAAGGGAGAAAAGAAGGATGGAAAGATGAAGAAATACAGTGCTACCAAATGAAATATGCCTAAAAATTAATTTTATGGGAAAACGGGAATAATTTTATGGGAGAATTATCAGCACTTCGACTTAGGAAACATTATCTGTAAAATACTCAGCATATGGTGGCAGTTCGATAAATAGGAGCTGAGAGTGAGTTTCTTTTTATAGAAATATTCTGACTAATAAATATATATGCTGCCCACAGTTATCGTATAATAAATGAAGAAGGAATAATAGAATCCAAGTACCACCATTTTATAGCCACTAATGAATTAATGAATTAAATGAATTAAAGATTGTCAACAACTGCTAACTTCACAAAAGAGTCAGTCAATATGTACTCCTAATGAAAGAACCAACACCACCTGTGAAATAAACTTGTCAAAAAAAAAATCTAATCTGAATCCGACCAAGCCTCTAAATCCAAACACTACTTTATAAGAACTATAGACAGAAGATGCAGGAATATATGAAGTATGCTACAGAGATACAATCCACAAAATCCAGACTGTTTTGGTCTGGTCTCCTTTCTTCAACAAATAAATCACATCACGTGGAGAGAGAGAGAAAGAGAGAGACCTACAGATTAAAAGATACTTAAAAAACATATCAACAAATCATAATGTGTGGCCTCATTTGGACACTGATTTAAATAAACCATAAAAACAATAAGAAATTAATGAGATGATGAGACAATTGCAAATTAAAATACTGACGAGGTATTTGATGATGATAAAGAATTATTGTTAATTTGTAAGATCTGATAATAGTATTGTGTGTTTTTGTTAAGAGCCTTTATTTTTTAGAGACACATCCTTAACCATTTGTGGAGTAAATGATATGAGGCCTGGAATTTGCTTCAAAATAATATGGGAAGTGGGGGTTTGAGATGAAGTAAGAGTGGTCTGAGTTGAAGCTGAGTGGTGATGGGTATGTGAGGGTTCATGATACTATTCGTTTGTATATGTTCTAAAATCTTCCTTAAAGAGGGTTCTTTTAAATAAATAGTATCAATAAATGTTCGCTCTTCTTTAATTAGTAAAGTAAAAGTCTAATATGATAGCCTGGATTTTAAGGGAAAAGCTATAGACGCATAATTTTAAAAGAGAGCTTTAGTAGGCTGCAGAGTAGAGATCAATGAATGAAATCACCTTTGCTTCTTCTTAAATTTACATGTCCTGTCTCTTTGCTTAAAAGATACGAAAAAGAGAATGGCATAGATGAACGGAAGGAGGAGACAAGGACGAGAGTATAAGGCTCAGGTAAGGAGAAAATAATATAGACTAACAGCTGGATCTGAATAGGTCACTTGAAAGTAATCAAGTAAAGCCATAGGATTGGGTTTATAATGAGTCTACTGTATTGATTATATAAGCATCAGGTTTTCAACCAGACAGATGTGGGCTCTCAAGCAAGTTTCAAGCCTAATGACTTAAGTTCTCTGAGCTTCAGTTTCCTCCTCTGTTAAAGGAAGGATAACCCTAGTCTGTGTGGAGATGAGACAAGCTATGTGAAATGCCTGGTCCACGTGGGCCATGAGTAGATGACAGCCTGCCTCTTCATGGAGGGAGGCCAAAAGCCCTGCTGACTCAAGCAAATAATGGAAAGACAGAAGATGTCAGATTCGAGATCACTTGGCTGAGGGACACTAAGGAGTCCTGCATTTGTGTTCTGTGGCTTATCTAAAACATTGCTGTTCATTCATGAGATCTGAAGCCCAATTGTCCATTTACCTTCCTCACGTCCATAGGGCAAAGAGTTGGCAAAGCTCATGAGCAAACCCAAAACATCTGTACACACCAAATTGGACCAGCACAGCCTCAAACATCTAGGCTCGAAGTTTTGCACCCTCAGATTTTATTGGCAAAAAATATTTGACTAAAACATTTCCTTTCTGTGATGAAGTCAGTTTCCCCTTGACTTATGAAATCTCAAACCAGCACGCTTATGCTAATACCCTGCCAATATACCCATTTACCATAATGTGGCAAATGAACATGTGTGCCAAGTTCCAACATACTCAGGCCTAGAGGCTATGGCTTTGTAGGGGAATTTCTGCATGTTTCCTATCATTTGATCCTTCCACAACTAGGCCACACATTTTGCTCTTGTTAAATTGGTGCCAGGCAACAGGCACAAGTGGGAAGCTCAAAGAACACCATGTAATTTGTTTCTTTTCTTAAATTATATTATTATCGTGATAATTTTTACCAAAGTAACACACATTCTCTGTATCTCAAAATTCAGGTACACAGAAAGAAGAAAATTAAATTCCCTGCCATCTTGCCACCCACAGATAACTAATGCTAGCATTTTAACATCTTGAAATATACCTTCCAATTTTTCTCTGTGGAGCTATCTTTTTCTCTTCTACACTTTTCCTTTCCCGCCCCCCGCAAATGGGATACTATTGTACCACAGTTTTATAATCTGTGGAGGTTTTTTTTGTATAATATATCTTCAAACTTTTCCATTACCTTCTGCATCATTTTTACTAGCTACGTACTATTCCATCAATGGCAGTATTATAATTTATTTGGCAATCCCCTATATCGGATACTAGGAGGCTTCCAATTGTTCACTAACATAATCTGATTCCTTAAAATTAACAATAAAAAAAAAATTAGTGAGAGTTTGGGGAATCTGTTTTAGTAATTCCAGACCTAAACCTGTTACCAAATAGACTAAATGCAGCTAAAAGGCCTAGACCTAAAGTTCAAAACCTCTTTGAACTCTGGCGATTCCATTCATGTGCCTCAGGAGAACTGCACCTGTGCCGCCACCTCCCCAGCTCGACCGGAATTCCCAAGGTTAATGGTGCCATGCAATGGAGCAGGAAGCTTTGTTTCTCCAGAATCCTGTGGCAGCGTTGATCTAGGGGTTCAAGCAATGTCTTGTTTGCAAAGCCTGAGTCAGAACCTCCCCCACCCACTGACTGAAAAGCACTTTTACTCTAGCTTTGTTTCAAGTTTTGCCACAAAAATAAAAGGGACATAAGGGAGGGTAAGAGAAACCACCAAACCTCAGGCATCTTTTCATTTTCCATTGGGTGGCTGGTGCTACACCTCCTTTTGCTCCTGGGGTTCTCAGCACCATTTCCCACCAGCCACTGGAGCTGCTCTGACTCTCACGCAATCCTAGACATCCAGTGTCATGCCCTAGATGGTTTTGTCCAGAAGGAAATGCCTCTTGAACAAAAGCAGCAAACCAGGAAGCAACTGTGAAAGGAAGTCAGACCCGGTGCGGGTAGAAAGTCATTCCCAGAATGCTGGCTTCTGCCAGTGTTGATTTTTCTGTACAAACAATGTAAAAGCACAAAAGCTGGCAGCAAGGATTCATTCTAAGGATGAGGGAAAAATATGTGTGTGTGTGTGTGTGTGTGTGTGTGAATATACACTCATTTCTTTACAAATATTTTGGAAACATGAGGCCCAAAGGAATAGCTAGAGTCTTATGGGGAAGAAAGAGAATAAGAAAGACCTAGAGACGGAGAGATCGAGAGGGCAGGTCACAAAAGGACAATTATTCTTTGGTGGGGGTAGGAAAAGACTTCGAGAATTCTCCTCTAAACCTGGATTATCTCTCTGCTTTTGAGTGTTTTCAATAAATACTTTTTTTTTTTCCTTCAAGCAAATTAGTTACCAGAAAAATATCCTGCCTCCCAGCCCCTTGCTCTGCCTGACAGTACCTGTCAAAAAGATAAGATCTTTCAATGAATTAAAGAAGGTGAAAGGCCAATCCCTCCCAGGCATCTTACTGTGATTTACATCAGTATAATTATATCTTCTATTGCTCTGGGAAATTGACTATACCTACAGGGAAATGCTACTAGTACGTAGGAAGTTTCTTTTTTAATTACTATAGAATACAGACCTGCGACTTTATTTCTGGACCACTCTGACGCTGTGCTTCGGAGGGGGGAGTGTGGCCCATAAACACAGAGATCTTTTATCTTTATGAATAAAAACCTCAAGATAGAGTTGGGTTAGTACTAAAGAGAAAAGGAAACGAAACCAAAGGATCAGTATTAATGTGGGTAATCATTTAATTGTGAATATGAGCATGTGCATGTGTATGCACTTACTCTGGCAGGGTACTGTGTCTTTAATCCCACAAATCTTTCTATATGTTTTCTTTTCTTTTTTATTTTATAATTTTATTATTTATTTTTGAGAGAGAGAGAGAGACAGAGTACAAGCCAGGGAGGAGCAGAGAGAGAGGGAGACACAGAATCCGAAGCAGGCTCCAGGCTCTGAGCTGTCAGCACAGAGCCTGATGCGGGGCTCAAACTCACAAACTGAGAGATCACAACCTGAGCGGAAGTCAGATGCTTAAGCGACTGAGCCACCCAGGCAACCCTGTATGTTTTACTTTCTTAAACAAGATTGCTTACCAAACAGGTGGTTCTCTTGCAGTTGCTGTTTAAATCACATTTAATTTGCACCCTCAGTGAATATCAGCATCCATTTGAGGTTTTGCTTCTTTGCATCATCTTTACTTTTCTATTCTAGGTGCCCTAGAATGTCATTAATTCTGTGTGTATCACACACATATATGTGTACACAAAGATGTGGATGTGTACCCATGAATACATGCTTATATACACATATAAAATATTTGTATTTAGCCAAAGGCGTGACTAAGTTTACCTTCAACTGAAGGAGTGAACCAACTGTAGTTATTAACTGGTTCATCTCAATTTAAATATTAATCTCATGTGACTGTTAATTTTTTAAGTTTATTTATTTGTTTAAGCAATCTCTATACGCAACTTGTGGGCCAAACTCTCAAAGAGTCACATGCTCCTCCAACTGAGGCAGCCAGGAACCCCTGATGCATTTGTGTTAAAACATAGGCACATGCTGCTTACTGCCTGGGATAAGTTAGTACTAAAAACAAACAAACAACAACAACAAAAACCTATAAATATAATTAATACTAACTCAGCTGCCCCTCTTTTCTCACAAATGGTCCAATTTTTATCATATAGGATTGATCCCTAAAATTTAACTTCATAAACTGAGTTAGTTTAAGAACTGATCTGATGTTATTTGTATACCGAAGCTAAATTAAATTACCGATTTAAATACAGTATATTTTCATATCCAGATTATCTCCACGGCATCATTAGAGGAACTTTTCATCAACTTTTTTAAAAAGTTCAGTAAACCTGAGCCTTAAGCTTGGGGAACTTTTTCAGAGTAAATTTCAGAGTGAATTCAGAGTAAATTTGTCTCAGCTACAAATGCAACATGGTGACGCTGAACTCGCCCCCAATCTCTTGTCATCAAACATTATTTGATCTCTATGTTGTTGATACCAGACATCACAAACTGTCTCAGGTTAATGCAAAGAGATGGCAATCTGGAACTTATGGGCTAAATTTGATTTGTCTTTTTCCAGATTTATAGCTAGAAAGCATCTTATTCAATCTCCTTATTTACAAGTCAGAAAACCGAGGTCTGAAGATGTCACAGAATGTGCCCAATTTCAAAAAGGTAACATAATGGTAGAATCAGGACACAACTCAAGTCTCTTGAATCTCAAACCATTGCCCACACTATCTTCTCTGATGAACTATTTCACACATCGAGCTTTCTGTGGAAAGTGATCTAGAGTGTCACTCTACTTTTTAGAAACAGGTTTCTCATAGAAATTTCAGCGTCTCCTTATGCGAGATATATTCTGGCAGACTGTGCTTTCCAAAGATGGCTGCAATACTATCTCCCATCCCACATGCTCATCACCATGTATTAATGCTCTTCCCAGTAAGAGGTGGGGTTTATGTTCCATTCCCTTAAATCTGGGTTTTTATCTATTGTGGAAGTGATGCTATGTAACTTCTGACACTAATCTTAAGTGGTGATATAGCTTCCCTCTGTTTCTTGTAGAATAGTTGCCCCTGCGACCTCACTACCATGCTGTATGGAAGTCCAGGCATCCAGAGTGGCCCCATGGTGATGTGACCCAGCTGAGTTCCCAGATGACAGCCAGCATCAACCACTAGATGAGTGAGTGAATGAGCTTCCAGCAATTGATTCTTGCACCCTGCCATCAAGTCACCCCCTTTCTGGATTTATCGATTTCTGGCTGCCACTACAGCCTTCGCTGCTCACAGGGTATTATTGGTAAAGAGATTGGAAAGAAGCTGGAGTCCATGGTGAGGACAGTCCAATCTTTTCCCTATTCCTTCCTCATCCATCCTCGTGCTACTGAGGAGAGGGTCAGCAGGAGCCCACTTGGGTCCCCCTCTTCTTCCTTCTCCAACCATTGCCTTATGTATGCTTTTTCTTCCATAGGCTACCTTTTCTCTCCCAAAAGGTTCAATTCAAAAGACCTCCCTTTCCAAAGAGATTCCTCTGAGCCCTTCACCTGGAATATCACCCATTCGTACCAGCTCTTGGTTGCAGACGATGCCCAGGGACAAAGCACATTTGACACACTCCGAAGTCAGGGGGATTACTACTCTGCATTATGTGCATATTGTTTTTACAAATGCTATTGTGGCCACGGTGGCTTTAGTTGCTTCCATTATTGGCGTATACTGAGGCAGCAACCAACTTAAACCCCAACGTATTTTTTTCCTAACATGGACTTCTACCTCAGACTTGTATCTAAATTCAGAAACTTCCCTCCAAGCTTTTTGACAGCAGGGACACATCTTTCGATCCCTTTTTAGTGTGTACTGAAGGGGCATGATAGCTACCTGATATTGTAGGCCCTCCAGAGATCTTTATCTTGGGAGACTTTTCACCCCTGTCCAATATTTTAACCAATAAAACTATTTTGAATCTTGAATCAATCATAGTTACACTAACTGTTTATATTTTATATTCTGCCAATTTCCCGAGCACGCCTGCTATGATTTCACAGAAGTCATTTATTTTTATAAGTCCCAAATAGAATAAGGTCAGAAATAGAGACTAGAAATAGAAATAGAAACAGAAATACAACGTTCTTTGATTTCAGTATCTTTTAATATACCCACAATACCATTATTTGGCTCAATTTTATTCCTATCAATCAAAATCATATTATGGTAGACATGTTTAAAAATTGAAATTGTTCCTGAATCAATTTATTTACTTATTAATTAACTCATTCATTCATAAATATTTGTTAGACACTTATATATGCCAGGCACTATATTAAGTGCTAGAAACAGAGAAATAAATAGAACTGAGTATTGAAGAAACATTGGATAAAAGGACTTGGCCAAGAAGTGCAGCTTTGTTTCTGTTAGCCAAAAAATTGAAAAAAATGTAAATGCCACCAATACAGAAATAATTAAATAAGTTATAATTAACTTATTACTAATTATAATTAATTATATTACATATATTATTTCTATATTATATTACTTATTACAATTAAGTTATTACTGCCGTGCAGCAAAAAGAAAAAATGAACTACATTTATGATTCAATGAGACAAGATTCTCCAAGACATTATATGGTTAAAAAAAAAAAAGCAAGTTGCCAATAGACATGGCACAAAACTACATAAATAATTTTTTTCTTAAAAATCTTATGTTTCTGGGGCACCTGGGTGGCTCAGTACGTTAAGTGTCTGACTTCAGCTCAGGTCATGATCTCACTGCTCATGAGTTGGAGCCCCGTGTCCTGCTCTGTGCTGACAGCTTGGAGCCCGGAGCCTGCTTCAGATTCTGTGTCTCCCTGTCACTCTGTTCCTCCCCTGCTCATGCTCATGCTCATGCTCATGCTCTGTCTCTCTCTCTCAAATATATTAAAAAAAAATCCTTATGTTTCTCTGGGTTGCCTGGGTAGCTCAGTCAGCTAATTGTCCAATTCTTGATTTCAACGTAGGTCATGATCTCACGGTTTGTGAGTTCAAGTTCCACATTGGGCTTTGAGCTGATGGCGTGGAGCCTGCTTGGGATTCTATCTCCCTCTCTCTCTGTCCCTCCCCTGCTTGCTCTCTATCCCTCTCAAAATAAATAAAAACAAACTTTAAAAAATTTTATGTTTTTATCCATAAGAATGAAATCTTGCCATTTGCAACAACATGGATGAAGCTAGAGAGTATTATGCTACGTGAAATAAGTCAGTCAGAGAAAGACAAATACCATATGATTTCACTTGCATGTGGGATTTAGGAAACAAAACAAAATGGCAAAGAAAGAGAGAGAGAGAGAGAGAGAGAGAGAGAGAGAGAGAGAAAAGCCAAGAAACAGACTCTTAACTACTGAAAACCAACTAATGGCTACCAGAGGAAAGGGGAGGGAATGGGTTGAATAGGTGATGGGATTAAGGAGTGCACTTGTCATGATGAGCACTGGGCCATGTATGGAATTGTTGAATCACTGTATTGTACACCTGAAACTAATATAACACTGTATGTTAACTATACTGAAATTAAAATTTTAAAAACCATAAAAAAGTACATGTTTCTATAGGTTTATATATTTATAAGCACATGATAGGGAAGGTCTAAAAGGACATATACCAAACCAATGACAGAGGGGAACACCTGGTTTGAAAGTTGTGGTCCAGGGGCGCCCGGGTGGCTCAGTCGGTTAAGCGTCCCACTTTGGCTCAGGTCATGATGTGATGGCCTGTGAGTTCCAGCCCTGCATTGGGCTCTGTGCTGGCAGCTCAGAGCCTGGAGCCTGCTTCAGATTCTGTGTCTCCCTCTCTCTCTGCCCCTTCCCCACTCACAGTCTCTCTCTCTGGAAAAACAAATAAACATTTTAAAAAAAATTAAAAAAAAAAAGTAAGTAAGTAAGTTGTGGTCCAGGAACCTGTATCATTATCTGCATTGTTTGGATATTTTAAAGAGAATTCTTTCCTGTATTACTGGTATTGTTGTCAATGGATTTTTACCATTAATAAGTTTTTTAAAAAATTACAATACAGTGTAAGCACTAAAATAGACATATGAGCAAGATACTATATGACCCAAAGAAAGGCAAAAATGATCTCTTCTGTAAAGTTTCCCATCCACCATACCTTTTTTTTCCAGAAATGGGACACTATATCTCAAGTGTTCATAACATAGATACCCAGAGACATAGACTAAAAAACTACTTTGGCAATTTATGACACCTTTGGAATGCTGGTTAAGTTGCAGACATTAGAAACCAAATTATGAAGCGCTCAGATTGATTGGCAATTCCTGCCAGGAGCCTTCTATGGTGTCAGCGTTGTGAGCCTCATCCAATAGGTGAGGGAACAGGAAAAGGAACAATTAGTGTCTTGTCCATAATAACTCAATAGTCGGTGGCAGGAGCAGAAATTTCAAACCAAAGGACCCACTGGGATTGATCCTGTGTTCAAATCAAGAGTAAGATGACAACAGATGCTGGTTTAGAAGCCTCTCCCATCTTCAGGAAACACAAGGAAATATGGCTTGCCCCACCCATTAGATTTCTTTACAGGGCAATGGAGTTCATGCCTATAAGGTAACCAGGGCATTTTGGTCTTTCATCCACAGCAAAGCCACAGAAAGAGGCAGGTTTCCAGGAACATTCTGAGCCTGATTCTCCAAGCTCACTCTTCTGCTGCACATCAAACATAAACTCAGCCACCACACAGTGTGAACCGCTAGCCTTAGAGGGTCCCTTTATGTAACAGAGTGGCTGTCCTTACCTCAAGCTAGAAGAAGATCCAGTGATTTGAATAAATCTCCTAGCATCGCTTCCCTGATAAAGAAAAAAGTCCATTCTATTCCCCACTTAGCATCACAAGTAAAAAGTCTCCAGAAGCGTCTGTGCCTGTGACATTTAAATTCATGGATGAAGCTGAAGCTCCTGTCACCCTCATTTATTCCCAACAGGTGAGTCAAGAGTGCATGCCGGCAAGATGTAATGCTGAGTAACTTGGCTTTTTTTTCTTCCCGATTTCACTGAGACCCTGTAATGTTATTTGATGCAGTTTTCTGTATTTAATTAATTTAACATTCCAGATTTTTAATTTGCATTTAATTTAACATTTCAGGTTTTTAATTTACCAGATATTGTTTATCAAATATTCATTTCGGAGACTTTCACCGTATATACAGTGCATACCCCTCTTTAATTAGTGTGTGGTAAATTAATTCTTCTATCCTTGCTCTTTCATCAGATATTGGATTAAGGAAGTTGCACTGTTTCAACACAGCACATAAACTCGTTTATTAAACCAAGATGGTAAATCTTTCCATGTATGTGCATTGCTATTCCGCTTTCATGCTTAACCTGATAAAAACTGTTGTGGTTAAAACCAGAAATCTGTTATTGTTTAAAACCCACTGCTTGGTTTGACAATGGAAGTGTTACATTTTGTATTCTCTCCAATTATTGGCTCCAGTTCTGTTCTTATCTTACTCCTGGCACTGTAACTCTTCCACACACACCCCCACCCCACCCTGAGCCTTCTTTCCCTGTCTCTGTCATCCATGTTATCACCCTCTCCCTCCCTGGGCTACTTGTTAAAATGAGATTATACTTGTCAACGCTCTCTGCTAACTTTTCTCAATGACTCAGATATCCCGGGTTACAAACTTCAGCTTCTCATCCTGAAGTTTTACAGTTTACTTCCCTCTTACTCTTCCCTCTCTCCAGGCAAATAATAACCAGTCCCCAAAGAGATATTATATTCAAATTTTGTTGGAAGAGACCATTGTGGAAGGAAGGATCTTAGCTCTACTGTTACACTGTAAGATATTTGAGAACACATTTTCTTCAGTTCTACACCCCAAAGCAGCACCCTAGCATACTGCCTTGTACAAATAGGAAAATGGTACCTGTTTGTTGGATATCTGAATAGATGGATGGATAGGTGGGTGATTGGGTAGATGGCTTCATGCATGGAGAACAAGATTTCTCCTGCGTGCCTGGCACCAAGCTCATTCTTCAAACTCTGTTTTCTCATTTAAATGTTTCTCTTAATGGAGAAGTATGTCCGTTTAACTGATTAGGACACCAAAACTCAAAGATGTGAGTTAAGATTTGCTCATGAACTCACAGCTAGCAGGGAGCTAAGCCCAACTCTGAACCCCAATAAGTCTGATCCTCCTGTACATGTTACACATGGGCAGGACTGGCTACATAATTTGTAGGACTGCTATTCTCTGAATGTGCTCTCCCACTCCATATTCATACATGGAAACCCTAATGCCCAATGTGATGGCACCGGAAGGTGGAAGCTTTGGGAAATGATTGGGTCATAAGGGCAGAGCCCTCATGACTGGGATTGGTACCCTTATAAAAGAGGTCTCAGAGAAATTCGTTTCCCCTCCTTGTGAGGACACAACAAAAAGTCTGCAAACCATAAGAGGTCTCTCACTTGACTGTGCCGGCTCCCTAGTCTCAGACTTTCCAGCCTCCAGAACTGTGAAAAATAAGTTTCTGTTGTTTCTAAGCCACCCAGTCTATGGTATTTTGTTACACCAGCCCAAACAGACTAAGACAGAGGCCCAGAGCAAAATCAAAACCCCTGTTTTTTTCAAGACAGAGACAGCAGAGCATTAAACCTAAAGTGAAGCCCTTCTAATCATGGAGTCTATGGGGCATCACAGGTCACATGCCCATGAAACCAGCGGGATCCACCTTCCAGCTCCAGCTTCTCACTCCCAGGTTGTCCATTAGAACCTCTGGGTTCCTATTCTCAGAGACACTGTTCCAGCCTTGTTGTCAGAGGCAGAATCAGACCAGGAAATTTGAACCTTGCCCAGATGCTTGTGGTAGGTTAGGTATACCTTCTAAATACACTGGAAAGCCTTGAGGGCAAAGAACACCTCAAAATATGATTCTGTCACATTCTTTATTCCTATCAGCACCACCGTCACCCCATCACCTTGATCAGGGATGGTGGGTGGGGACTGGGGAAACAGTGTACTTTGCTCTGCGATACCTCACTGACCAACCAACTAAAGCACACTCTAAGAATGGGTATGCTGCCTTTGCTACTCTGATGAAACAGATTAAACATGTACGCAGGTAAGGAAGAGCCAGATGGTAGACGGGAACCATAAAGAGTACAGTGGTAACAGTCCTGCCTGTGAGCCTGAGAGCCAAAGCTAAGCGTGGCACCCCAGAAAGAATTCTTCTCTTTGAACTTCTGCGAGCCAATCTCGGGGCCAGTCTCGTGTGAGCCGAATCTAAGGAGCCCTAGTGTGAAACTCAACACTTTATATGGCCGAAGCTAAATGACTGCTCCTCCCCACCCTCTATGGCCTTCTTATGTGGCTACTATTCTTTTCAAAGGAAAGATAATGATGTTGATGGGCTTTTAAAGAAGTCCTTATGACACCAATTTCAGAGGTGACAGCTATCCATAAAATATCACAAAGCAGAGACAGGAAAGTCTTTGAAATCCTGTGGAACAGCACAAGATGGTATTGGCAACTCTGCTTGTGACCTAGGAAAGCGTGTTAAAAACCAACAAATAATAGGGGCGCCTGGCTATCTCACGTGGCTGAGCGAGAAACGCTTGATCTCGAGGTTGTGAATTGGAGCCCCATATTAGGCACAGAGATTACCAAAAGAAAAAAAAAAGTAAAACCAGCACTGAGGGCATTCAAGATGAGAGAGAGCATGCGCCAGGTTAAGGGCAAACACTTACTCTTTAACTACTGAAAGCCAAGTTTTCGTGTGCTTGAGGGCAGGGCTCACAGCTGTCTTGTCCCTTGAAGAATCCTCAGGGTCCAATGCAGGCGCTCAATGAATAGAGAAAGGCAGAAGGAAAGAAAGATGGCCCAAGGGGACATAAAAGACAAGTTTAGAAGGACGCACCTGCAGGTTTCATTCCTTGGCCATTTCCACGTATTTCCAAAAAAAGATGATGGCACTTGTCATTCTTTGTCGAGTTGTGTTTTCGTGGTTTATACCACATTTAACTTCATCTCAGGAATTTAGGGGCCATGGCTGTCACCAAAAGTCCAGAACTTGAGTGCAGGCACTTGATCTTCCCTTTATCATCTACTTCCAGCCACCAGAACAGCCACAGCATCCCCGGCAGTGCCCTGCTTGAGGGAGAGCACCAGCACCTGGGGGGTTGTTAGCCAGGAGGCCTGACTGTCGCTTGCTGGGAGGCATTCTCTTTTAAATAAACTTTTCATTTTGGATTAATTTTAGATTTACAGAAAAGTGACAAAGATAGTACAGAGAGTTCTCATTATCTCCTCACCTAGAGCCCCATAACGTTAACATCTTGCATAACCATGGTACATTTGTCAAAACTAAGACATTAACATTGGTACATGACTATTAACTAAAACCCAGACTTTATTCAGCTCTCACCAGCTTTTCCATTTATGTTCTTGTCATTTAAAAAATAACGAATAAACTAATTTGGGGTGCAGATTTGGATTTACAGAAAAATTGAGCAGGTAGCACAAGTCCGGTATAGCAATCCCATCCCCACCGTGCACCCCTAGCCCAGTTTCTCCCATTGGTAACACCTTCCATGACTGTAGTACATTTGTTAAAATAATGAGCCAATATCAATACATTATTTTTTTTTACTTTTTTTTAATGTTTATTTATTTTTGAGAGAGAGGGAGAGAAAGAGCGAGTGGGGAAGGGGCAGAGAGAAGGAGACACAGAATCCCAAGCAGGCTCCAGGCTCTGAGCTGTCAGCACAGAGCCCTACACGGAGCTTGAACTCACAGACCACGAGATCATGACCTGAGCTGAAGTCGGACGCTTAACCGACTGAGCCACCCAGGTACCCTTCGATACATAATTATTAACTAAAATTCATACTTTGCATTAAGATTCACTCTTTGTGTCGTGCAGTTCTATGAGTTTGGACAGACACCTGATGACATGTATCCACCATGACAATATCATGCAGAGTAATTTCACTGCCCTAAAGATCCCCTGTGCTTCACATATTTATCCCTGCCCTCTCTCCCCTAGAACTCTGGCAGTGATTCATCTTTCTACTGTCTCTTTATTTGTGCCTTTTCTGAAATCTCATCTGGTTGGAATCATACCGTATATAGTCTTCAGATTGGCTTCTTTCACTTAGCAATATGGATTTTAAGATTCCTCCGCATCTACATGGCTTGACTAATGAATGTCCTTTTTCTATTTCAGGATCCAACTCAAGGTTAGTGTGGAGGCATTTTTTTTTTTAATTGAAGTATAACTGACATAAAATATTCTGTTGGTGTCTGGTGTATAACATAACGATTCAACATTTGTACACACTGCATGTGGTGACATTTTTAAAACTTCCCTTTCTATGATCAGAATTCTTTTCAAAGGAAGAGATCAGTGTAATATCTTCGGGTGATTTTTTTAAAACATTATACTTATTTCTGTAACAAATATTAATTGAACTTTTATTATGTACCAGGCATTGTCTTAAGCAAGGAATACGCAGATTTGAACAAGCTTTAAGAGATCCTTGCTCCTATAGAGTTTAAAAACCTTTCCTAAAATTACTATTAATGGCTATGTACTGTTCCATTTTATCAATTTCTTTTGAAAGAGATCAGTGTCCTAAGAGACAATGTTAAATGTAAAAAAAAAAGAGAGGTCCATTTTTGAAGTATTTGCTATAGGGGGTCATATTCTTCACCAGAAAGGACATAGCTATTGACACTGCCTCTAGTCATGAAAGTTCCTATCTTGTCTTTACTGCAACTGTTATCCCCCTCCGCTTACATTTTCCCCCTACTCTCTGTATACTCTCTGTATAGCCCTCAGCCCCTTTGTCCTCTTCCAATGCAAGCAATCTAAGCAGTCAGCCTCCAGTTCCAAGCTGGCCTGCTGGCTGCAGATTGCTTCTTGCCCTCTACCTCCCACCAAAAATGCTTCCTCTGTGTGTGTACTGCGCACACGTACCTCACTTCTGAATATCCATTCCAGCAGGGGCCTGCACTTAACTTCCGTAAGCCCAGGTTCCTTGCTGTAAAATTGGCACACTCTCACGATGAAGGCTAATCTTTATGCAGTGTTTGCATATTTACAACCGTTAATTGCTCCTGGATGACCAAGCTGTATTTCCAAGAGATCAGGAAGTGATGCTACACTATGAAAAGTAGGTAAACCAGGGGCAATTTTTGGTGATTCATCTCAAAACGCATTCTTTTTAACCACCTAGCGTTTCACCTTGTTCTTATAGGAGTACAGACCTAAGATATAGCCCCTCATTCTGAAAAGCATATTGTCTTTATCTAAATGAACACTGTGATATATACTAGAAATAATATGATCTTTGGAAGTAGGCAGACCTGGGTTTAAAAATTGGTGCAACCATTTACTAACTGTGTGACCTTGAAAAGTGACATAACTTCTTCAAGCCCAGATTCCTTATCTCTGAAATGGGGGCACTAGTAATAGCTAATCCTTGGAAAGAGTTTACCATGTGCCAGACACTGTTGATTTGATCCTCACTGCAATCTAATGGGGTAAATTTAATTATTATCATTCCCATTTTATAGAGAAACAAACTAAGGCAGAGATAGGATAAGTGACCTGTCCAAGGTCATGCAGCTAGTAAGAAGAAGCAAAGCTGGGATCCAAATCTGGGAAAACTGGCTCCAGAGTTTAAATTCTTGACCTTACATACATATCCTTTTGCTGATACTACATGAGATAATTAGGAGGATTAAATTAAACCTTATATTAAGGACCTATTACATAGTATTCGTGGCCCATAATAAATTTATATTCCCTTTACCCACTCCTACTGTAACATTGTTATCTTCCTGGTTCTGGATACTAAAATCTCAGCCAAACAGGTATAGTACAATCAGACCATTTCACCTATGAACCAGACACAGGGTGGCACATACAGGGAGTTTAGAGCAGTTTGGCATTCCTAGAGGGAGGCATGAGCACAGAGAGGTGAGGTTGTTTTGATGGATGGAGTGATGTCATAGAGGATGCTGAGTGTCCATGGGGAGGCAGTATAATGTAGGGTAAAGAATATGGGCTTTGGAATCAGCCAGGTTCGAATCCCAGCTCTGTCTATACTGTAGTCTGGAGAATTAAATGAGATATAGAAAAGGATGCTCACCACACCTTCTCTTCTTAAATTCATGCACACTCTTGGGTCTCCTGGGTGGCTCAGTCGGTTAAGCATCTGACTTCAGCTCAGGTCATGATCTCACAGCTCATGGGTTCGAGACCCACGACAGGCTCTGTGCTGACAGCTCAGAGCCTGGAGCCTGCATCAGATTCTGTGTCTCCCTCTCTCTCTGCCCCTCCCCTGCTCACGCTCTGTCTCTCTCTCAAAAATAAATAAACTTAAAAAAAAATTCATGCACACTCTTGTTGAATCACTACATCCTACACCTGAAACTAATATCATACTGTATGTTAGCTACACTGGAATTAAAATTTAAAAAAAAAAAATAGGGGCACCTGGGTGGCTCAGTCAGTTAGGCATCCAACTCTTGGTTTCAGCTCAGGTCATGATCTCACTGTTTGTGGGTTTGAACCCTGATAGTGCAGAGGCTCCTTGGGATTCTCTCTCACTCCCTTTCTCTGCCCCTCACATGCACTCTCTCTCTCTCTCTCAAAATAAATAAATAAACTTTTTAAAAAACCTCAATAAATAAATAAATAAGAATTCATGCACATTCACACAACTGGACACTGCTCAGCAGCTCCAAAGAAATATAAAACTAACCTCAGAAAAGGGGGCACCTGGATGTCTCAGTTGGTTAAGCGTCCAACTCTTGATCTCAGCTCAGGACATGATCTCACAGTTCACAGGATGGAGTTCTGAGTCGGGCTGTGTGCTGGCAGCACGGAGCCTGCATAGAATTCTCTCTCTCCCTCTCTCTCTCTGCCCCTCCCCCCATCCCCCCTACCTGCCCCCCCCCCCTGCCCCCCACCGTGTATAGCCCTCAGCCCTCCATGTCTGCTCAGGTGCTGGTGCTCTCTCTCTCAAAATAAATAAGTAACCTTAAAAATTAAAAAAAAAAAAAAAAAAAAGACTAACCTCAGAATGAAAAGTTTGAGAAGTATGTAGTTCTATATTTGATTTAGTGAGCAAATGGATTGCATTTCAAGCTGTTGACACCAAGCTTCCAAAATGGCAGACTTTTGGTGGTGGGGGAGTGGCAGTAAATGTGGTAGGTGATTGTATGTCTCTCCCCAAAACAGTGTGCTTTTTCAGGCTTCACCAAAACCTGAATGAAATAACCGTCAAGATTCTCAGCTATTTATTGCTCAGACTCTACATTCACCAAGTAACCTTCTGATTAATACCTAGAGCCCCAGAGCCCCAGAGAGTGTCCAGGTAGAAGAAACAGAAATATTCCTGGCCCTAGAAGAAAAGATCTCCATTACAAACACATATAAATCAATCTTATATAAATTAAAAGGTATTGTTGTCCAGAAGGTAGAAAACTCTTCAGTCTCTTTGATTCTAGCATCAGGAAAAATTTGGAAACCCCATCTTGAATCCCAGACTGCCTAAGCACCTACTATGTGCCAGGCATGAGCTCAGCGCAGTGAGGAATTCAAAATGACATAGTCCTTGCTAAAACAACTTAAATGTGGTAGAGATAATGAAGCAAATACACCAAGAGCTAAAATAAGGCACAAGTTGAACAAAATGCTACCTCATTACCACCTTGAAAAACCCCCAAGGCCAAGTCTAGGCCTCCTAGTTCTATTCAACTTGAGGAGGTGATAATGAGGAGAAAATGTTCTTGCCCATTAAAGAGTTCTTAACGTGGAGACCGAGGCTAGCTGCTAAATAAATGGTGGAATTTTACCTTTCAAGTTACATAGGTAATACCTGTTACCTTTTATGATACATACTTTACAAAGTCTATTTCTACAAAAGGAGGGAAAAAAGAGAAATGCATACATAGGGGAACAGAAGCATAATTTATTTATAGATAAAGAAAGGACAAGAGGAGCCGATGGCAAAGGCCATTCGTCCGAACGGTGATAAATGAGTGAATCAACATGCAAACTCAGTGGCTGCCAAACCAAGTCAGTGCCTGTGTGGCTGATGACAATGAGGGTCCACACTAGCCCACACTGCACCCCATACATGGACAATACACCCCATATATAGACAATACTCCCCAGAGACCCAACATACCCCTCTATCTATTCCTGTAACATCTTACCCTGCCTTCTCAGCCCAGATTCCAATAGTGTCTCTGCATTAAGCTTTTGCCACCTTCCACTAACAGTACCTATTCCTTCCTCCTCTAGCTTCTCCCATATGTTGTCTCAAGGGCATTCCCTGAGACATGGGCATTTTCTCCTTCAGGTGGATGTGAGGCAGCAAAAAGAATATCAGAGATTGAAATTGAGGCATCTGGGTGGCTCAGTTGGTTAAACATCCAACTTAGGCTCAGGTCATGATCTCACGGTCCATAGGTTGGAGCCCCGAGTGGGGCTCTGTGCTGACAGCTCAGAGCTTGGAGCCTGCTTCGGATTCTGTGTCTCCCTCTCTCTCTGCCCCTCCCCTGCTGGCTCTCTCTCTCTCTCTCTCT
Source organism: Panthera uncia (assembly GCF_023721935.1). NCBI lineage: Eukaryota > Metazoa > Chordata > Mammalia > Carnivora > Felidae > Panthera > Panthera uncia. The sequence goes on from NC_064810.1 coordinate 83,292,638, forward strand.
CTCTCTCTCTCTCTTTCTCTCAATTTCTCAAAAATAAAATAAAACATTAAAAATTTTTAATTAAAAAAAAAATAAGAATATCCAAAATTGATTCAGAAAACCTGGGTTGGAATCTGGATCTTGCCACCAACTAACTGTAGAACTGTGGAAAAGTTACAGTTCCACATTCCAGTGAATGGAGAAGGCATGTCCACTTCGGAGTCCAGAGTGCTGACCATTACACCATGGGACCTGCACGTCCACTTCAAAGAGCACCTAGGAGATCTCAACGAAACAGTCTAGGACAGAGATGAGCCTCCTGAAAACACTGCCCCAAACTGAACCTGGCAGGACCTCGGGAGGACGTGCACTTCATCAAAGATGGTTTCCAAGGGAAGAGTTCAGTTTGTAAAGAAGAGAAGGAGGAAGGTAACTGGATGGATTCACAGAGGGAGTACTTACCCATGATCTTCCAGCGGCAGAAGACACTCTAGAAGCAAAATTACAATAACTGATGTCCCTTCTTTTTATGATAGGGGCCGGAAGGGACCTGAGAAAAGTATAAGGAAATGTGTTTGTAAGCTAAATCACATTTTAATTTGAATATAGAAACAATAGAAACTCCACTTTATTTTCACTTTTTTTGTTGTTGTTTTAGTGAGGTGGAGAGGGGCAGAGGGAGAGAGAGAATCCCAAGCAGACTCCACGCTCAGGGCAGAGCTTGATGCAGGGCTCGATCTCACAACCCTGGGATCATAACCTGAGCTGAAATCAAGGTTGGACGGTCAAATGACTGAGCCACCCAGGCACCCCAGAAACTCCACTTTAGATAAACAAGAATAATCTCAACATGGGTCCCAAGCAAAACCTTTACTTTGGTCTGTTCTGTACACAAGACAGTGGAGTCTTCTGGCTCAGTTCTATTAGTACTAAATGTAGGCACTTAGGGACCAGCAGTGACTGCCTCAAAGCAATCCAAAAGCTGAGGATAGTGAGTGGGAGAAAAATCGGACTGAGAATCTGGGCACCGAGGTTCTAACTTATTGTCATTAATGTTTGTGAAGTTGCCTGGGGAGGGTCTCTGGGTCTTTGTCTCCTCATTTCTCTAGTGAGACAGAGCTGTGAGTGCCCTCCTAGGCTCCTTCTGGCCCTGTGCTTATCAAATTAAGAAAGCTCGAGAGGTCAGTAAGGGGCCAAGGTGAAAGCCATTCAGCCCACTGCCCCACCTTGAAGCTTTACATTGTGAGATCTCCATTTTACTGAAAGCATTCAGCATCCCCTGTGCTGGGTACTAGGGCTCAACTCAGGTCATCCAGGAGCTGACTGGTGATCAGGATGACCAAAAAACAAAACCCAACAGCTAGAGAATCAGAAAATACTAAACAGAAAAGAATTTACAGATTATCTCGTGCTAGCCCTTTCTTATACAGAGGAAGAAACCAAGCATCAGAGGGGTCAGAAATTCTTTTCCCAAGAATGCAGCTAGAGGAAGATAGCTTGGGGGTGGGGGAGGGGTTGGGGGGTTGCGGTTCTTGATGTATGAGGAACCAACTCCTCCCGCCCCCCCCCCCCCCAGGCGGTCAGCAGCAGCCTCTCTCCAGGCCTCTGCCTCTCCTGGGGAATCCATGCAGCTCAACCACTGTTTCTTCCGCTCCAACCCTCGCTGTAGCTGTGGAGTTGAGACTGGCACCAAAGCCCCCTGATCCCCTGCCCTGGACTTTTTCTGTCCCACCAGAAAAAAATAAGAGTGCTGTACAAGCACACCCAGTTGCAACAATCCTGGGAAGACACGAGGGATGGTAAAAGCTGACTTGTCCTGGAGCCCATCAGCTCCCCCAGGGAGACCCACATGAGAATATGTTTATGCTTTTCTCAAAATACCTTTTACCTGGGCATGGGAATACCTATATTCATTTTTTCATTTAGAAATGTATAATTTTTGAGGGTAAGGAATAAAACTAATTGATAGTGCAAATTCAGAAGACAAAACGGTGAATGCAAGCAGAGATTGTTTACAATAAAGCTGATAAAGTCTCAGCTTCAGAGTCCCTCCCTTGCAGGGGTTCCTTCCAAGATGCTGGGAGGGCCCTAGCAATGGGTTCATGTGGTCATACAATCGTAAAATATTTGCAGAAGTGAGATATTTTTACATTCTTTTTCTTGTCTTTTCTTTTTATTTTAGTGAGTGAGAGAGAGCTGGGGAGAAGGGTGGAGGGAGAGAGAGAGGGAGAAAGAACCACAAAAGCAGCCTCTACACTCAGCTTGGAGTCTGACAGGGGGCTCGATTCCACGACTCTGCAATCATGACCTGAGCCAAAATCGAGTCAGATGCTCAACTGACTGACCCACCCAGGCACCCCTGCGTTCTTTTTCTTGAAGTGGTAAGCCTCAGGCCTCCATATCTAGGTGTTTTCAGAGTCTGAATTTCTCCTCTTCTCTCTTCCTTTCCTTCTTTCTAGGACTGGAAGAAAGATAAGTTTTGTTTCTGCTTTAGTGAAAAGAAATGTACAACTTAAGAGAAGATTGAGTCTGAAAAATTAAAAATGAGAGGCTATAAAGAGCAAACTCTGAAACAACGCAGTGCCCTTGAATAAGGTGGGTGGGAATTCTGTGCCAATGCAATAAAATGTGCCAAAAATATATTGAGTTTAAAACTCAGACTGCCTTGGGGTGCCTGGATGGCTCAGTTGGTTAAGTATCTGACTTCGGCTTTGGTCATGATCCCCCTAGTTCATGGGTTCCAGCCCCACATTGGGCTTTGGATCCTCTGTCTCCCTCTCTCTCTGACTCTCTCCTGCTCATGTACTCTCTCTCTCTCTCAAAAATAAACATAAAAAATAAAAAGAAAATTAAAAATTAAAAAATTAAATACAAACTGCCTTTCATCTCATAAATTTTAGCCATTTTGATTGATTTGACACACCTTGACAAATCAAAAATAAAAATGTGTCAATCTGTTTTGCCAATTCTAAAAACAACAAAATAAAATAAAATAAATTCTAATTAACTTATCTGGTTCTCCTGATCAGTTAAGTCAAGTCAAAACCCATTTGCTGACATGGTTACACATTTACTTCTGAATGAGATTTTTAAAGTTACTGCTTAGAGAAGCCCATAGAAGAATTCATTTAACTTTTAACCTCTTCTGCCTTAGAACAGAAGAGGCTAATCTGAATTTCGAAACTTCATTAAATAGAACCTTCCAACTGGGAGTTTTACTTTAGAGTGGGTGAAAATGTTTGTTTACAGGAGGGACATTTTATTGTGTTCACTAGGTATGCCTCATAAATGCACTATACTGGTGACTAGTCTATCCCCTCTAAAGACCCACAAGTGTCTGGTGAGGGAATGGGGTGTGGCAAATTGTGAATTTTAAGGGTAATTGAATCATTTAGCCGTTACCATATACCTCTACCCGTTTTAACCCCAAATGTTACATATGGCTCCCCCGATTTCTAAGCTCTGCATTTAAAATAGAAACCTCTATGAAGGAACAGCAGGTATTTTTTTCTTTTTTGTCCTAAGGGGAAAAAAAAAACCTCAAATATTTATGGGTCACTAGTAAAGCCAAATGAGGCCCATGAAGATTCGTTTACAGATTTCATGCACAATGACATCCCAGGTATGGAAAATACTTACCCCTTTCTTTCTGGGACGGACATTTGCCATTCCAGGTAGAAGAAGTCAGCCTAAAGACAGTGATTCAGTATAATGTCACTTTCCTCTCAAGATTCTAAAATGCAGTGTTTCCCAAACTTGGCAGATAAGAATTATCCGAGGCAGTTATGACAAGCAGATCTCCTGGACTTAGGTGGAGTCCAGGAATCTGTATTTTTAGCAAGCATCCCAGGTGATTCTTATCACCATCACAAAGCTAAGGCTCAGAATGGCTCCCAGAGTCATCACATTATTGGAATAAATACAGCAGCCACAGGGAAATGTACTTTAACCTGTACACAGCTGGGAAGCCACTGGGATTCATGGCTTAGAATTTCATCTTCAAGCCAAGATGTTAAACATATCAATGAATGTGTGTTCCTTATTATCACCCATAATGGTTTCCTTCTTCATGTCTTAGGGGAATGCCATATGCCCAGAGTTCCTGGCAGCAGAAAACCAAAATATTAACAGAATAAATTACTTCAAATTAGACATGTGCTGCTGAACTATTCTAAGGTATTTGGAATATTAACGAACTTGGACCTGGCTAAGGATCATTAATAGCATTGTCCTCCGAGCATATTCTTTGAATAAAAACCTTCAGAGTTTGCTTTCAACTGCCCAAGCACTAGTATCTTCATCGTCCTGCAAAGAAAGCGAGGGGTTGGTTTTGCCAGCTCTCCAGAGCTTTCTCTGTGATACCTGTAGTCAGAAACAGCTCACCTTGGGGACAGTGCCAGAACCCGCAACTGCCTCCTCCCCTCGCCTGCCTGGATGGTGCCAGTTCCAGCACGACCCAGACAGATGAAGAATGTAAGCAAAGCAGAGGTGGCTCTTGTCTCTGCCGGGGATTGGGGGGGGGGGGGGGGGGAAGACCCACTTCCTCCCCTCCAGAGATGTCCTCCAACCAAGAAGAGCTGCCAAGACCCAAGGTCAAGCCTGTCACACACGTTAACGGTAGAAAGAATTAGGACTAAAATATAAAACCTATGAGAAAGTCCTTACTATCAGGGACTGGGCTCTCTCTCTCACATGCTGCGAATATGTCGTGATTCTATTTCCTGAACGCAAGTGTAATTCTTTTTGAACATCATTATTATTGTTAATATATTGTTAATTTTTAAGAAGATAATACATTCGCATGGTCAAAACAAACAAGATACAGGGTGAGAAAAATCTCGCTTCTACCCTTGCCTTCCACCTGCCTAGTTCCCTTGCTCCCGCCCAGACATTACTACCATATTTAGTCTCTCATACATTCTTCCAGAATTTAGGCAAAAACAAGCAAATGCACATCTATCTTTGTGTTTCCCCACTTTTTACACAAAGAACAAAATCCTAAGCCTCCTGTTTTGAACCTGGCCTTTTGCCATCCAATAAGCACACCTTAGAACCCTTTCCAAATCAGTACAAAGAGAGCTTCTTCATTCATGTTTGTAGCTGCATAATATTCCATAATAGGATGCGCTGATTTGTAGTGAAACTCTTAGTTCTTAGTCTGTTTTCCTGACAGTGAAATAAATAATTGTTTCAGACACCTGAAATTTAAGAAAGCCCATAGACACCAAGAGAGTCAGTAAAGTTGCACCTGCAGAATTTCTGAAGCTTCTTAGAGGGTGGTGATTTAAGAAATACATCTGTTCCATGTAATTGCAAAACGTTATTCAATATATCATGTGCTACAGGAAGAGCAGCCACAAAGCATCTGAGAAAAATTAGAAAAGTATTTGAACCTAAATATGGATTAATTAAGGTAAAGAAGGGAAAAACAAGAGAGGCGGAAAACCAGCTTCGTTTCTGTAACTCCCTTTCAGCTTCGTCAGACTCTTTTCAGTTGTTGGAGAGACCAAGGCTTGTTCAAATAAGGACTCAAGGGGTCTAATTAGGTGGGAAGGGAAGAGACTGAGTAAAGGGAAGGCCAGAAGGAAGACAAGGAGGGCCGGGAGAGCAATGTCCGGATGTTTTATTCTCAGAGGCTAACCTGCTCCCTAAGAAGTGTTTTCATGGTCATATGTTCCTCTAGGCTGTGATTTTACAAAAGGAAATCTTTCAACTTACAACTCAACATCTTTGGCCACAACAGTATTTAAAGGTATGTCCCTTTGTTGTCCACCAACCTTTGAACTGTTGAGTCATGTACATATTCATAATGTCGTGTTTTCCTCTCAGAAGAGGTTAAAAAAAAAAAGAGAGGTTTCATCGCTGGCTAACAATTGATAAGCGCATCAATAAGTACATTTCAAAGTCATTTTAAACTTCCAAATGAAAAGCTCCCAATATTTCTTAGAAGTTGGGATAACCGAAACAGGCTCCCCACCTTTGCACTCTAGCTGGTGTGCAGTGACCTGGGATGTTAACTAATGCTTAGCAAAATTAAAGAAGCTTTACTCGAACATGGATGATAGCAATGTAAATGGGCACCACATTCTGGAGAGCAGTTTGGCCCTATATGAAGAAAGCTTTATTTTTTATTTTTTATTTTTTTAATTTTTTTTTAACGTTTATTTCTTTTTGAGACAAAAAGAGATAGAGCATGAACGGGGTGGGTCAGAGAGAGAGGGAGACACAGAATCTGAAACAGGCTCCAGGCTCTGAGCTGTCAGCACAGAGCCCGACGCGGGGCTTGAACCCACAAACTGCGAGATCATGACCTGAGCTGAAGTCGGACGCTTAGCCGACTGAGCCACCCAGGCGCCCCGAGGAGAAAGCTTTAAAAAATAGTCACGATAAATAGATAGATAGATAGATAGATAGATAAACAAATAAATAAATATTTGCACTCTTAGACTCAGAAGTTTCATTTCTGAGAATCAATACTAAGGACATTTTATACTTTTGCTGCAGGGATGAAAAGCTATAGGAAACTGGAGGTAGCAGGTGTTCTCAAATATTTTGATCTCAAGACCCCTTTATACTCTTAAAAATTATCGATACACCACAGAGCTGTGGTTTATGTGGGTTGTATCTATTAATACTCGCTATATTGGAAATGTAAGTGGAGAAACTGAACTAGAAACTCAATCATTCAAGGGCTTTTCCTCCAGATATTCATTGCTACCTCAGCATGCAGCAGAAGTGTTTTATGAGTACTCTGTCATCACACAGAATATTAATAGGATGGGTATGCAAGGGTTGAAAATTAATAAAATTAATCATTTTTTATTTAAACAATTAGCTAAATGGTTATTTCCATGAATGATTTTGTTCTTTTATGATCTAATTATTTTTTAGCTATAAGCTATTCACTAAGGTTGTCACTGCACTAAGCAAAATTGGGGAACGAAAGCTATAAGACCTAAGGGAAAATGGGTTTGGGGCACCATGCTCAAAAACTTCGTAAGGAACACAGTAAAAAAAAAAAAAGGAAATTAATTTAAAAACAACGGCACAATTTTACACGAGTTCAATGTGCATTTTATAAATATGGTACACTACCTTGAGAGAGACCTGCAGTTTGCTATTGTAGAAGCCAGGCTCTGCCCGCCTGCCAGGTCGCCAGTGGGTTCCAGGCCCATCACACTGTGCAGGAGAGGCACAAAGCAATAACAAACAGAGAAAGAGAGGGGGGCGCCCGGGTGGTTCAGTCGGTTAAGCATCTGACTCTTGATTTAAGTTCAGGTCATGATCCCAGGGTCGTGAGATTGAGCCCCACATAGGGTGGGCTCTACACTCACAGCTCAGAGACTGCTTGGGATTCTCTCTCTCCCTCTCTCTGCCCCTCCCCCTGCTCTCACTATCTCTCTCTCTCTCTCTCTCTCTCTCTCTCAAAATAAATAAGCAAAAAATTAAAATAAATTGAAAAAGGAAAAGAGAGAAAGGTGAAATAAGAAGAGGAAAATGAGCAGAGAACAGAGAAGAAGCAATTTTACAAAATAGGCTGAGATGAAAGAGAAATTGCAGGTGTGGGGGTGGGCAGTGGGATGTTGCAGGCTGCAGTTATGATGAAGTTGTGAGAGGAGAATTATCTGAATTGGGACTAAGAGTTGTATCACCAGATGTTGGTGGCTGTGGCTCCTGTCCTTGTGAGGGTGTATGTGCACGTGTACACAGCCAGGTGCGGTTTTCTGTGTTCACCTGGTATTTCTCCTGTAAGAAATTGGCATCTTACTCAAGTTACTCCCTTGTGCAATTGTATTGGAACAAATTTACATTTTCAAAACAAATGTTACACCAGAACTGACTGTATTAACATGATCTTAAGAAGTCTGGAAACACGTACACCATGTTGACATTAGTTCTGTCTCCATGTAAGATTACAAATGACTTCGATTTTCTTCTTTCTGCTAATGTGTATTTGCTAAGTTTCCTTCAAGCCACATGTATCAATTTGTAATCAGAAATTGGGAAAAAAGCATTTTTAAGTTTAAAAATCCAGCAAAAACTTGTGAGCTGATTTTAAAAATCAGCTAAAATCTATGATTCTCTCTCTGAGCCAACCAAAAATGTTAGTCATCACTTGATCTCTGGGAATCACCCCAGGGCTCTATTCTGCATTGTCTACATCAAAGAATCAAGAAACTACCAGGCACCTGAGAACTGTCTTGCCCAGCCTCCTGATTTTAGGAATCAGAGGCCTGCCTTTAGGAGGTGAAATGACCTGCCCAGGGTCACGTAACTGGTTGGTGACAAAGCTGGAACAAAATCACAAAGTCCCCCAGCTTTCAATTTAATTATTCTTTCCACTCCCCACTGGCTTTAAAAAAAAAAAAAAAAAAAAAAACAGTCACAGAAGTATTGTGGAATTGGGATTGATTTACACTTTTACCCAATCATTTCATTCTAAAGAAACCTAACAAGACAAAATAAAACAAAACTGTCAGCTAGGTGAAAAATAAATTCATGCCAACTTCTTGTTTCACACTGTATGGACAAAGCAACGAATAATTCCGTGGATGTTTCTCTTTCCAACTGGTTGCTTTGGTGTTAGGTTCTTTGTGCCTTTGTGTTAGAAAAACCAAATGTGGGGAAGGTAGGAGGAAGAGGAAGGGAAATCTTGTCTAAAGGCAAATGAAGCTCCTAAAACCCCACTACCCATATAAGTAACTTCATTTGGGCATTAGATTTAACCACACTTGCCTGTACCAGTCAATACAGACCACACAGGAAGAGCCACAGAGCAGTCAGCTTGGCACGACGCGGACAGCAGTTATTCACAAATTCCATGTATTCAAGTTACCTTCAGTCAACAATCTAACAGAAATGAAAGAGGAGGGGAGCCTGGGTGCCTCAGTCGGTTGAGCGTCTGACTTCAGCTCAGGCCATGATCCCCCAGTTCATGGGTTTGAGCCCTGCATCAGGCTCTGCACTGGCAGCTTGGAGCCTGGAGCCTGCTTCTGATTCTGTGTCTCCTCTCTGCCTCTCCCCTGCTCATGCTCTCTCTCTCTCTCTCTCTCCCTCTCTCTCTCAAAGAATAAATAAACATTAAAAAAAAAAAAAAGAAAGAAATGAAAGAGGAAACACAGAGCACTTTTATGCCTCTTCAAAGAAAAAACTGAATTATATCCAATGACACCAAGGTGGTTTTATTTACCCACCTTAAACCAATGACCTATCATCAACTGTTGAAAAATTTCAATCTGTTTGTAATACCCAGCTAATTCTTTATACAACTCATGCGGCCAGAGTCTCAGTAACTATATCGGAGAGGATGTATACCTTTTGAATTAGAAAGGATGGAAAATTTGGCGGGGGCCCAACATCGGGCATTCTCAAGATCCTGATGGGAACTCAGGAGAGAGGCTGGTTTCCGGCCTTCAACAATTAAGTAATCAGCTGCCCTTGGTTACCCTAACAACTCTCACAGACAAGATACCCGGGCAAACAGGCTGCAACAATTCAGGATGCAAAGGCAACGGGAGGGGACACAGGTTCCCAGTTCAGTCACTACCTTCTTGTTTGAGAAAGAAGGAAGTCGAATGATTTTTAAGAAGCCCAGGACTTGGCAGCCGTTTACTGAGGTGCCCTCATTAACGGAATGCATACACAGAGAACCAGCCCAAGAGGGCAACTGCCGTGAGAAAGTCTAAGCTCCCCAGTCTCACCGAACATCATGCTGTCTGACAACTAAGGGCCCTGCTTTTCCCTCAAATACTATTTAGTGATGCCTTTATTTTTGTTTTGTTTTATTTTCTGAGTAATTTTATTCATGGTAGTGCTCAGAAAGTTTAATTTTGTTAACTCTAAATAAATACAAAATCCTACTACTAATAATGAAGAAAATTAAGTTTACAGCAGAATCCCACGACCTGTCAAAACATCATGTTCTACATTTCAAATATATATAATTTTTATTTGTTGAGTACATCTCAGTAAAGATAGAAAAATTGAACAAATGCGTATATAAATAATTCAATGACCAAGAGAACCCAAATCTTTTTTGCTACAAATATATACCTTTATATAATTGAAATGCAACTTTACAAGGGCGCCTGGGTGGCTCAGTCGGTTAAGTGTCTGACTCTTAATTTCGGCTCAGGTCATGATCTCACAGTTCATGGGGTCGAGCCCCATGTCAGGCTCCACAATGAGCATGGAGGCTGCTTGGGATTCTCTCTCTCCTTCTCTCTGCCCCTCCCTGGCTCACAAACTCTCTCTCTCTCTCTCATTTTCTCAAAATAAATAAATAAATGTTGAAAAGAAAGAAAGAAATGCAACTTTATAGCCTGTTGTTTCCACTTTGAATCATATGCTCATAATTTTCCCACAACTTTTTTAGTTATTTACAAACATTGTTTTAAATGATTATATAACATTTTATTATATGCACAGTATACTCTCTGTTTATTTTCTCATTTTTCCAGGATTAGAGATTCAGGATTGCTTCACATTTTCACTACCACAAATACCTTAGAAACAAGCATATTTGAACATACATTGTTTGGCTATATTCTTTGTTGTTGTTGTTATTGTTGTTGTTGTTTGTATAATAATAGCTTTATCAATTTAAATAAATCACAAAAACCCAATGAACTAAGTACAAATTAGGAAATGTAGTGAAATGAGTAATTTGATCAAGGTCACACAGTATGTAGAAAAGCACAGATTTGAAACTAGACTGGCTTAGAAGGGCATGCCATTTTTAAAGGAATTTTGGTAATGATTACCAAGCTATTCAAGAACTGAATTTTGGTAATGATTACCAAGCTATCCAAGAAAGAACATACGAATTTATATTCCCTAAAGAACTGTCTGAGATGTTATGATTCAAAGGCTTCCCTTTCCCAAATATACCCATGTTATGATATTTAAAAATAGAAAAAGCTTTGTATGCCATCATGAAAGAAATGTCAGGCAAGTAGTACCAAACCACATGGTACCTACTCAACAAAAACCTGCTTGTAACAACCTGCAGCGGAGGAAAAAGGGATCTGCCAATACTCAAATTTCGGAAGATGCTGCCATGCTATATGTGCGTGCCATCATCTGGTTGGGTGCCCAGACAATGGTTTTTCACTTTAAAATGCTGAATTAATGGGCCTAGGAGAAATATACTAAGTATTCTAAAGCACATCCAAATAGCTATAAAAATTGGGTCTAAATGAGAGGCACCTAGGTTACTCAGTCAGTTGGGTGTCTGACTCTTGATTTGGGCTCAGGTCATGATCTCACAGTTCGTGGGATTGAGCCTCACATCAGCCTCTGAGCTGACAGCACAGAACCTGCTTGGGATTCTCTCTCTGCCCCTCCCGGCTCCAGTGTGCACACGCGTACTCTCTCCCACTCTCTCTCTCTCTCTGTCTCAAAATAAACAAACTTTAAAAAAAATAAAAAACAGGGGCGTCTGGGTGGCTCAGTCAGTTGGGCGTCCGACTTTGGCTCAGGTCACGATCTCGCAGTCCGTGAGTTCGAGCCCCGCGTCGGGCTCTGTGCTGACAGCTCAGAGCCTGGAGCCTGTTTCAGATTCTATGTCTCCCTCTTCCTATGACCCTCCCCTGTTCATGCTCTCTCTCTCTGTCTGTCTCAAAAATAAATAAATGTTAAAAAAATAAATAAAAATAAAAATAAAATAAAAATAAAAATAAAAAACAAAAATAAATAAAAATAAAAATTGGGCATAAATAATAAAAAGGATAAATAAATTGTCATATATTCATTCAATGAAATACTATACAGCAGTAATAATGGAAGAATGTCATTAACATGCTCTTGAGAGGATAAAGCTCAACACAAAAGTGCATACTGTGAAATTCCATTTATGTAAGGTTTTAAAATAGGTAAAAATAGGGGCACCTGAGTGGCTTTGAGCCACTGAGCGTCTGAATCAGGTCATGATCCTATGGTCATGGGATCGAGCCCTGCATCAGGCTACATGCTGGGCATGGAGCCTGCTTAAGATTCTCTCTCTCTCCCCTGCTTACACTCTCTATATACGTAAAATAAAAACGAAAAAATAGGTAAAAATGACCAATGGTTTTGGAGATAAGTCAACCCTTTGTGGAAGTTTAGAAAAGGTTTGATGACAGAAAGAACATAAGGTAGGCCTCTGAGGTGATGGTAATATTCTATTTTTTATCCAGATGCCATTTTTGAGAGTGGACGCTGGTTTGGGAGGGTTCATCGAGCTCCGCATTCATGACATGCGCAGGTTTCTGGTACGTGTCACATTTCAGCTTTGGGCCCAAGTCAAAATACAGGCACAAGTAAAGCAAATGATCACTTAAATAGACTAAGCTTCTTGAAATAGAACTGAGGGTTATCACCAATTTAGTAAAAACACACAACAAAATCTCATTTGAAGGAAGCCAGTTGTTAAATTTTGGAGGGATGAATTAAAAGCAAAATTTTATTTGACTAGCTTTAACCCAAAGTGACTTTTGGGGGAGTTTTATTTGCTTTGAGAGAAAGATTTTTAATTACAAATGCAATTTCTTTAATAGGTATAGAAATACTCATATTTTCTACTTCTCCTTGTGCCAGTTTTCACAAGTGATCTCTTTTAAGGAATTTGTCCATTTCATCTAACTTGTTGAACTTATTGACATTACATTGTCCATAACATTCCTTTATCTTTTTATTATAGACATTATCCTTTTAATGTCTATATTTAAGATCTTTAGTAATGTCACACTTTTTATTCTTGATATTGGTGATTTCCTTTTTTTCTTACCAAATCTAGTTAGAGTTTTGTCAATCATATAGACATTTTTCAAAGAAAAATTTTAATTTTCAAAGGAAGCATCCTTGTTTTTTATAGTACATTTCATTGATTTTTCTTATTTGTATTAAATTTAATAAATTACTAAATTAATTTTAGCCCCAAATTTAATTATATTAAATAAAACACTAAATTTAAAAGAAACAGAGGAGTGCTCAGGTGACTCAGTCGGTTAAGTATCTGACTCTTGGTTTTGGCTTGGGTCATGATCTCAGTTTCGTGGGTTAGAGCTCCACTCCAATGGCAGTGTGGAGTCCACTGGGATTCTCTCTCTCTCTCTCTCTCTCTCTGCCCCTCCCCAACTCGCACTGTCTCTGTCTTTCTCAAAATAAATAAATAAACTTTAAAAAAATAAAAAAGGAAATAAACAGAATTTGTCACACATGGTTTAAAAAGCAAGATTCAATTATATGATGCCTGGGGGAAAAAAAACTCACTTTAAACACATAAATGCAGATAGGTTTAAAGTAAGAAGATGGAAAAGACAGAAAAGCATGAGAAAATGAAAATGTCTTTATTAATATCGGACAGAGGAGATTTTAGAGCAAGGAATATTACCAGGATAAGGAGAGACATTTCATAAAAGTAGAATATCAATTCGTTAAGAAAACATAACAATACTGAATGTATAATGCACTCATGAGCAAAGTTTCAAAATTCATGAAGCAAAAACTTACACAGTAGAAAAGGAAAAATTAATTCATTTAATTAGTAATTTTCATACTCCTGCCTTAATAGCTGATAGAACAAGTAGACGGGAAATTAGAAAGGATATAGAAGATTAGAATAAAACTACAAAACAACTAGACCCATTGACATTTATAGAACACTTCATTTAGCAGTAAAAAAAATACTTTTTAGACATTTTTAGAATGTCTTCACTGGGAATACAGACAATTGCATACTCTCAGCAGGAAAAACTACAGACCAGAATTTTTTAAAAAATAGATATCTGGGTTGGAAACAGTGGTTTTCAAACTTGGCTATACATTAGAATCATCTGGGAAATGTTTAAAAATATGATGCCTGGGACACTCTCCAGAGCAACTTGATCGGGATAGGGTAAAAGAGGTGGTGACTACATTAGCCTAACAAGGCTAATTCTGGACCAAATTGTTAGATAGTCAAGCTTCTCTTGGGAGGTGTCAACATCCCCTTCTCCACTCCTTTCAGTGAAGGCTTCTTCCCTCTCACTCCATCCCTACCCATGCCCTGAAATGTTTTCCTATTGTGTCCACTTCAAAGCATCCTCTTGGAAAAGAATCATCTTTGTCATGTACTTCTTTACACAAATATGAGTCAAAATTCCTCACATTAAGAATTGAGACTTATTGTTATTATTTTTTAAAGTTTATTTATTTTGAGAGAGGGAAAGAGAGGGAGAGGGAGAGAAAGAATCCCAAGTGGGTTCTGCACTATCAGCATAGAGCTCCACTCAGAACTTGATCTCACAAACCGTGAGATCATGACCTGAGCCGAAATCAAGAGTTGGACACTTAACGAACTGAGTCACTGAGGTGCCCCAAGCCTTATTTTTAAATCATTACCCTCAGTTAAAAGAATTTCAACCATTTGCTTACAAATGGACTTAACATTAAAAAAAAAAGCGTTTTTGGTTGTGTGTTTTGCTTGTTTTTACAAAACCCTTTTAAAGTATATGAAAGTGATCAGATAGGTAACACTTGTAGAATTATAAAATACAAAGTTAGAAAAAAATCTAAGTTGGGGTGCCTGGCTGGTTTAGTCAGTGGAACCTGTGACTCTTGATCTCAGGGTTGTGAGTTTAAGCCCCGAATGGGGTGGAGAGATTACTTTAAAATAAAATCTTTAAAAAAAAAAGAAAGAAAGAAAGATTCTAAGCTGAAACCTCATTTATCTCCATACCCCAGGTATAACACCACCCATCTAGGATGTGATTATCCAGCTTTTGCTTAAATAACTGTAACAAAACTTCTTTCCTCATTCCAGTTTTAGTCAGGCTTAATTACAATAAAGATTTTCATTTCTTACATAATCATTGTACATAATTTGAAAATTATGGAGCAAAATAGAAATTGTTAATGATGTCTTATTAATTTTTAAAGTAATGTGTAATAATATCTACTAAAAGCAAGGGGTACCTGGGTGGCTCAGTTGGTTGAGCATCCAACTCTTGACTTTGGCTCACATCATGATCTCACCATTTGTGACTCGAGCCCCATGTCAGGCTCTGCATTGGGTTAGGGTTAGGGTTGACAGTGCAGAGCCTGCTTAAGATTCTCTCTCTCCCTCCTCTCTCTCTGCCCCTCCCTGTGCCCACACATACACACACACTCTCTCTCTCTCTCTCTGCCAAAATAAATAAATAAACATAAAAAATAATATCTATAATAAGATGATTGAAGAGTTACAACTCCAACACCAAGTGCTATCAATTGGGCAAGATGACTTAACCTTGCTAGGCTTCAGTTTACTCATCTGTAAAATGGGGATAATAATACTATCACATTTACAAGGTTGTTAAGACAAGTTTTAATGAGTTAATGTATATAAAATTTGTGGGAAAATGCCTGGAACAATGTTAACTAGCTTGATTATGATTGGTTGTGGCTTCTCAGAGAAGTATGATGAAAAAGACTCCAGCTCCTTCCAGGTGACCGTGAGTTAGTAGGATCCACCATGTTGTAAGAGAGCACAGGTGCACATGACTGCCAGCCACTCTGAGCTATCCCGTGGCAGCAACTCTACAAGGACGTGTGCAAATTGACAAGTACCAGCAGAGAACAAGATAATTTAACATCTGAGGAATTAAAGGTAATCTAAGTGTGGTTAATTTTTTCCCCTTTTTAAAGAAAAATCTTTATTGTTACAATGTTGTAACTAAGGATTAAAATAAAGTAAAATTTTAAAAGCCCCCACTTATTTTGGATTATAATTTCCATCCACAGTATCCATTGAGGTCTTCCTGAGCCATATGAAATAAACCTCTCTGCTATGGTTTGAATATGTGTGTCACCCCCTGCCCCAAGAACTCTCATGTTGAAACCCTAACCCCAAAGATGCTGATATTAGTAGGTGGGGTGCTTAAATCATGAGGGTGGAGCCCTTGGGAGCGGGATTATTGTTTTATAAAAGAGGCTCCAGGGGTCACATGGGTGGCTCAGTCAATTAAGCCTCCAGCTTCAGCTCAAGTCTTAATCTCATGGGTCATGAGATTACACCCCACATGGGGCTTTCTGCTGTCACTGTAGAGCCCGCTTTGGATCCTCTGTCTCCCTCTCCCTGCCCCAACCCTGCTCAAGTGTTCGCACGTGGCACACACACCCGCTCGCATGCTCTCTCTCCCTCTCTCTCAAAAAAAATAAACATTAAAAAAAAAAAAAAAAAGAGGCTCCAATAAGATCCCTAGCTCCTTCTACCATTCGAAGATGCAAAGAGAAGTCTGTGACCTGGAAGAGGGCCTCAGCGGACCATGATGGCACCATGATCCTGAACTTCCGGACTCCAGAGCTCTGAGAAAGAAGTGTCTGTTGTTTACAGCCACCCTGTTTGTGTTTTGTTATGGCAGCCCAAACAGATGAAGAAATTCTCCCTTGCTCAGAACACTTTACATCTGTTAATTCGCCTTTGTTTCTGCCATTTAGAGAAGAGTTTTCTAGGCAAAAGCTTCCTGCTTTTATGTTCTTAAATGTAATTTATTAGGATAAAAATATTTACCATACTACTAAATATTCTTCAAATAAATTTTCACAGCTTCGTACTGCATCATGATTTACTTCCGAGCCCCTATTGTTGGACATTTAATTTACGTCCATTTTTCATTCAGAAATAAAATGCTAATGAACATCTTTGCTGATAAATTTGTGGGTTCATTTGTGACTATTCCCTCAAGATACTAGGCCACACGTCTGTAATGCCATGTTGTCAATACCCTGGATGACATCAGCATTTTGGGCAACAGCCCGAACACACTGCTCATTCACATGGAGCTGCTGGTCAACCAAAAGAGTCCTCTTTCTCACACTTATTACTGTTGAGCCACGTCTCCACCCCAACCCAAAATATTTTGTTTTGAACTCATTATTCCAAGCCTGTCAAGATTATTTTTTTAAGTTTTTATTGCTTAGCTTACAGAGTACAAGTTCAATGTAAGAAATATGGCAAAAGAGGCACTCTCACAGATGTATATTAAAAATATTTGCTTGCCCACAAATAAAAAAAAACTTTTTTTTTTTTTTGCAGAATTAACACCACGCAGTTTTTAAACTTGCCTGGAACACCCACCCTATAGAAGGAGCCTGTGTGTTATGATACTCCCCTGTCTCACAAAGTAAGACTCTCTTCAAGACACTCCAGAAGAAAAAGTTAAAAAATAAAAAGAAGAGAGGTTAGAGTGGGAGAGAGCCAAAGCATAAGACTCTTAAAAAATGAGAACAGAGGGCTGATGGGGGGCGGGAGGGAGGGGAGGGTGGGTGATGGGTATTGAGGAGGGCACCTTTTGGGATGAGCACTGGCTGTTGTATGGAAACCAATTTGACAATAAATTTCATATATTAAAAAAACAAAAAAATACACTCCAGAAGTCTGGGCTAGGTCAGCCTTGCCTGCCCTAGAACTTCCTGGCTTTCTCCCAAATCAGAAGATTCACAGCCTTTTGGGGATGCCTGAAATGCCCCCTCTTTATGTCCATTCCCAATCCTTATTTCAGGTCTAGCTGCCTCCTTAATGCGAAATCATCAGAGGAATGAGCTCTATTTCTGGCAATACGAATGGGGTGGACCCTATTAGACAACTATAATATCAATGCAGTTCTGATTTCAGCAAATATTTATTGTGGGCTTACTACATGCACAGCTTCAAGCTTAGACACACTGATTGTCTAAAGACACAAAAAAGCTGGGGTGCCTGGGTGGCTCAGTCGGTTAAGCGTCCAACTTCAGCTCAGGTCACGATCTCACGGTCTGTAAGTTCGAGCCCCGCGTCGGGCTCTGGGCTGATGGCTCAGAGTCTGGATCCTGCTTCTGATTCTGTGTCTCCCTCTCTCTCTGCCCCTCCCCCGTTCATGCTCTGTCTCTCTCTGTCTTAAAAATAAATAAACGTTAAAAAAAAAAATTAAAAAAAAAAGACACAAAAAAGCTGCTTCCTCCAAAGAGCTCAGAGTTCAGTGGCTCTGTATCGAATGGGAAGACGAAGTAGAAACACACCTCAGGGAGGAATTCACAAAGAAGGAATAGTTCGTCTAGGAAGCAAAGTATTAAATTTTCAAAGGTAATGAAGCTGTAAGACTAGCTTCATCCCACTCCTCTTGGCAGAGCTGATCACTCTCCTTTTGTATCGGAGTGTGCTGTATCACTACCCCAAGTAGAGCAGGTATCCCACCTTTGGAATTGTTTGTGTGCAGGCCTGTCTCCCCAGCCAAACTCAGTGCCCCAATTCTTGCTGCATGCCTAGAACCAATGCAGTACCTGAACAAAGTAGGTGCTTAGCATATGCTCACTGAAGATGCACATGTTTAAATCTATGCACAGCTGTTGGGGCTCCTGGGTGGCTCAGTCAGCTAAGTGTCCGACTTCGGCTCAGGTCATGATCTCACAGTTCATGGGTTTGAGCCCCACACCGGGTACTGTGATGACAGCCTGGAGCCTGTTGCAGATTCTGTGTCTCCCTCTCTCTCTGCCCCTCCCCCACTCTCTCTCTCTCTCTCTCTCTCTCTCTCATAAATAAACATTAAAAAAAAAATAAATCTATACACAGCTGCCATAGGGGAAATGACTTTTGAAATAACACAGACCCGCTACCTTAAAATCTGCCACTAACTTTTTAAAAATAGTAGTTAAGGAGAGCTGGGAAGAGAACATGAAAATTATTTTAAAATTTGAGGCTAAAGTGTCATTATTACTGTTTTACAACTTTGAAATCACCGTATGGATTTCCTAGCAAAGTGTTTGTGTCTGGGCAGTGAAACCCGTGGGAGTAAAAGGTAGATGCCAAGGAATCTGGGTGACATATTCAGCTCAGATTTCAGAAGGGAAAGAATAAAAGCTCGCAAGTGCTAATCTAACTCCAAACTGACAAAATAAAGACAAATTAATGTAAGCTCTCTGGAAAGTCTGGAGCTGAGTAAGCTATAATGCTTGAAAAAAAATAGGTAAACAGTCCCTTCTTCTGGTCATTATCTTCTGAAGTGCACGAGACATTAAATAAACAGTCATATTATGTTCAAAATACTCCGAAGATGAAAAAGACTGTCAGCCAAGCATTTGCAAAAGATAATGGTGAAGAAAAGACAACATCGTAGAAGTAAGACATCCGGAAAATAAAATCATTTAGCAGGCTTTCAGAACTGACAGGTTCTGAAGGAGGCAGGTTTCTTCCTACCTAAATTTTTTTAAGAAAAAAAAGCTCATGAAAAACAATGTTTTGTTGTTTACTTATTTATTTTGGTGCCTTAAGGGCTGGAGGGGATTTGGGACCTGCTAGTCTAGCTCTCCCTCTTCCCGGCTAGCAAGTGAAGAAACCAGAGCTGTAGGGACTTTTCAAAGTCAAGAGCAGGGCAAGGACTAGGGTCTCAGTCTAGAGCTTGTGGTCCAGTGGCCCAGATCACAATAAGCACATTGTCATCCCCCGAATTTGACTCAAGGGGCCATGCTCAGAGGGCTTAGGGAAAACTCTAAGGTTTTTAAAAAATAAACCACACAACAAGGAAATGCACTAGACTGGATCCTGTATCAGGGCAAAATCTGCAAAGGACATTATTGATATAATTTTTGAAATTTGAATATCAAAAATGGTATTTAATAAGTGTTCAATTTCCTGAATTGATAACTACAGTGGTTATGTGAGAAAATGTCTTTTTTCATAGGAGATACATGCTGAGATATTTAGGCATAAAGAGGCATAATGGGTGGAATCTGTTCTTGAATGGTTAGGAAAAAAAATACATTTTTTTAAGTTTATTTATTTTGAAACAGAGAAAGCATGAGAGATTGAGAGCATGAAGTGGGGAAGGGCAGAGAGAG
This sequence comes from Panthera uncia, assembly GCF_023721935.1. Taxonomy (NCBI): domain Eukaryota; kingdom Metazoa; phylum Chordata; class Mammalia; order Carnivora; family Felidae; genus Panthera; species Panthera uncia. The sequence continues at coordinate 83,312,429 of NC_064810.1, forward strand.
GAAGGGAGAGAGAGAATCCCAAGCAGGTTCCATGCTGTCAGCACAGAGCCTGATGTGGGGCTTGATCCCATGAACTGTGAGATCATGACCTGAGTGTCATGACAAGAGTCCAACACTCAACCCACTGAGCCACCCAGGTAGCCCTAATGGTTAGAAAAAAATAATACATTTTTTATTTAAAAAAATTTTTTAACATTTATTTGTTTATTTTTGAAAGAAAGCACAAGTGGGGGAGGGTCAGAGAGAGAGGGAGACATAGAATCCAGGCTCCAAGCTCCAGGCTCTGAGCTGTCAGGGCACAGCCCAACGTGGGGCTCAAACTCACCAACTGTGAGAGCATGACCTGAGCCAAAGTCAGAGGCTAAACCTACCGAGCCACCCAGATGTCCAAGAAATACATTTTCTAAAGAGAAAGAAATAAAACAAGTTTGACAAAATATTGGCAATTAAAGGATCTGGGTGAGGGCTATACAGGAATTCTTCATACAACTTCTTATAACTCGTTTGTACATTGAAATTATTTCAAATGAAAAGCTTTCAAAATATTTTAAAAACTAGATGTTCTGTATATTTATTCTGGGCCACTGAGCAAAAGTACCTCCACGATCCCACCCTGACCAGGCCTACTCTGAAGGAGAAGGGACAAGCACTTCCTCTGCACCCTTTGCAGTACCCAGAAATCCCTGCCAGACAGAACGCCGAGCCACCGTGGTCAGTCAAACCCTCCAGTTGAGTCAGGATCAACTAGAAATACCTGGGAGGCAGCCAAGTTAGTGCTCTGCCACCAGACAATATTAGAGTCCTAGCTTTGCCTCTCACTGGCTTTGTGACTGAGGGCAGGTTGCCTGACTTCTCTGCATCTCTGCATTTCCATCAAACATGGCTCAAGTACCTCCTTCACAGAGCGATGGTAAGGATTAAATGACATAATGCATACAGATTTCTAAGCCTGGCACAAGATAAATTTTTTTAAAGGTTTATTTATTTTGAGAGAGAGAGAGAGAGAAGCATCACAGGCAGGGGAGGGGCAGAGAGAGGGGGACAGAGAATCTTAAACAGGCTCCGCCCTGTCAGCAACCAGTCCAATCTGGGGCTTCAACTCACGAACCAGGAGATCTTGACCTGAGACGAAGTCGGACGCCCAACCCACTGAGCCACCCAGGCGCCCCAGAAGATACATTTTCAGGGTGGAAATTGTTATGATTATTATCAGGTCTGAGTTTAAATGTACAGGCTGCCAGAAAACATCTCATTCACTCACTCATTTGCTTCTTCACTCAGATCTGCAAACTTGTATTTTGACAACTGTGCCAGGCATACGGTGTTCGGCAATGTGCATGATGATTCCCTCCTCAGAAGGCTTACATTCTAGGGGGATCAGCAGGTAAATAGGCAATTACACCAAATGTGAGACCAGGAATGTGAGTGGCCAGTGTGAGAGTATATTCAGCATAGGGTAGGGACCCTGGGACAGGCACCTAAGTCAACCTGAAGGGGCCAACAGGGAGGTGCCATCTGGGCTGAGACCTGGAAGATGGGTAAGAGGCAGGCAAAGGTGGGTCAGTGGGAGCAGGAAACCTATACAGAGAGGTGGTGGTGTCCTTCAGGAAACAACAGCACAGGTATATACCAGCAGAGGTGCTATTTGTGCTGGAGATGGGGAATGAGCGACATTTCTGGGCATGGGTCTAAACAGGAGGTTAAAGCCAGAGAGGGGACCTCAAAGTGTTAAGGAGCTCAGGTTTTCCTGAAGAAACTTCTGAACAGTCGTGGGCAGAACAGATGAAAACAGATGAGAATTGTAGAAAAGTTACTCTGGCTATAACCCCTTCCTCCAAGATTGTGGCTATGGATGGAACCCTGGCTGGAGGTGATGGTGATAGCAGCTAGGCTAGATTCCAGAAGAATCTGGAGAGAGAATAAAAGGATTTGGTATGTGCCTGAGGATAGATTAGAAAAGGAAGGGGTCTAGGAAAATCTAGGTTTCTGGGTCATGAAAGCTATCTCATTGACTGGATGGTGGCCCCATTAATTGAAACTAGAAATTGCTGAATTTATCACCATGTGGGGTGGCGGGGGGTCGGGAGGTGGGGGCGTGCCCCTGGGTAGGAGGAAGGGATAGAGAGAAAATGGGGCAGAAGAGTGTACTTCTAAGGAGGTTGAAAGTGATGTAAAGATAAATTTCCCCCTTCTCACGGTTTGCCAAGGGCCAGGTTGACAAATTAAACATTTCGAGAACTTGTAATCCTCCCGCTAAGAACTATGTGAAGAAATAGCTGAGAACTAAAAAAATTTTAAGACGAATACATTCTATGAGCCAGCAATTCCACTTCTAAAAACCCGTCCAACGACTATACTGACATTTGTGAGCAAGAGAAGAACATACAAAGTTTACCAATGTGGAATTAATAAATCAACTATGATACAACCTGCCTATGGGGTACAAATAGCTATTAAAAGAATGAGGTAAATCTACATGGGGAATGGAAAAATCTCTTGAAATGTACACCAATCATACTGCATTTTTGCTTTCTTTTTTTCTTATTTTGTTTAATGTTTATTTTTATTTTTGAGAGAGAGAGAGAGAGAGAGAGAGAAAGCACGAGCGGAGCAGGGGCACAGAGAGAAAGGAAACAAAATCAGCAGGCTCCAGGCTCCAAGCTATCAGCACGGAGGCCCGCGCAAGGCGGGGTTGGAATTCACAAACTGCAAGATCATTTCCGGTGGCCAAAGTCAGACACTTAACCAACTGAGCAACCCCAGTGCCCCTGCATTTCTGCTTTCTAAAACACTCCATGTAGGTGTGGGAATGGAGACTACATTATGTATGTGTGCATGTGTGTGTGGTATACAGAAATGGAAAGATACACATTAAACTACTAACATCCCAGCGATGAGAGTAAAATGGAGACGATAAAGTTAGGAGGAGGATAAAATGGAACCTATATTTGCATTCAAATATTGTTTTGTTTCTTTTATAATAAACTTGCCTTCATGTTGCATGTGTATATTTTTTTTAAAAAAGCATCTAAGAGTTGGAGGAGGACTTTGGGAAATGCAAAGAACTCATTCAATACATATTCATTCAGGTCCAATTATGTATCAAGCACTAATTAGACACTGGGATACCACAGTGAGCAACAACAGCAGCTGTGCTTCCTTCATGGAGTTTATGGTCTAGCAGTGAAGACTGACCACTAAACACATGATTATAATAAGGAATGACAACACCTTGGCCAAGAGTAAGCACTGGGTCCATATGAGGCACATAGGAGGCCCAGGAGAAATCAAGGATGGCTTTCTGGAGAGGGTGTCATTGAATTGAGACCTGGAGCAGGAGTTAGGAGAAAATTTCCACCACTGGATGGAGGCTGGAGAAGTGGGAGAGACAGAAGTGAGAGAGGAGGCTGGAGGCTTAAGCATGCAAGTTTATGAAAGGGCATAGAATTTGCCATGCCATAGAGGGGCACCTGGGTGGCTCAGTCATTTGGGCTCCCAACTTCGGCTCCAGTAATGATCTTGCAATTTGTGGGTTCGAGCCCCACAGCAGGCTCTGTGCTGACAGCTCAGAGCCTGGAGCCTGCTTTGGATTCTGTGTGTGTGTGACTCTCTCGTTCTCGTTCCCTCCCCTGCTCACGCTCCATCTCTCCTTCAAAAATAAATAAACTTTAATTTTTTTTAATTTAAAAAATAAAAAGGATTTGCCATGCCATAGAATTTGGATCTTACCTTTACCATGAGAACCACTGACAAGTTTCAAGTGAGGCAGTGAAACCGTCAGATTTGCCATTGCAAATGATCACGCTGTCAGCAGCCATTCTAAGTTGTATACTCAGACACACGGATGGGATCAGCTGGAAAGAAAAGAGGAGAAAAGAAGATTCAGGCTTCCAAGATTCAGCTTCCTGGTTCGGAAAAGAGACTGTAGAAGATCAAGTGTGGCTACGCTCAACTAGTTGACCTAATGCAGACCAGAGATGCAAGTAACAGAGGTGGTAAAGAAGCAGTTCACAGTCTGTTAAGGAAAAATCTGTTATAAGATGGCTGACAGGACTGAGAAGGGAATTCCAGTCCTTGTCAGAAGACTACCCTTGCGGGATTTCCTTCCTACCCTGCTTGCCACAGGCACCAAATTACTACTAATGAGGGGTGCAGAAGTAACAGACTGTAAATTGTCCCCTCTGTTGATGCTCTGGGCTCAGATCTCTGGAGAATGACCTCCTCTGGGCCCACCAGTGTAAAATAACCCTCTTTCCTTCCAAGATCTCCGAGTGCCACTTGGTTCTTCTGCCGGGTGATCCAGACCAGTTTCCGTAACAGTATGCAAGGTAAAGAGATAACCAATATACAAATAATTGTATGGAACATTCAGGCGGGGTGACGTGAACGTTAGAAATGAAGTCCGAACACTAGCTCTGCAGCATGAAGGAAGGTGTAGCTGATCCCAGCTGCAGAGCAAAAAGTCTCTTGGAAGAGGCGGTATTCTAAATAGGTGGTGAAGGATGCATAGGACCTTCAAAAGACAAAAATACACAGTAGCGTTTTTTGTTAGAGGGAATTATGTGGGCATAGGCACAAAGACAGAAAAGTCCAGAAAGAGGTTCAGTGGTGAGTATGTCCTAGAAAGCAAGATGGGAAAGTGAGTTGAGAGCAGACACGGATTATAACAATAGCTAACAGGAATGACACGCATGCCAAGCTCTGTCTTTCACAGCACTTGGCACAAAACATACGTTCTTCCTTGTCTGTTTTCTGAATCTTAGCTTGAGTGAATGTTCCAGGGGGGACGGACCTGGTCAGTCTCATTTACCACTCTTCCTAAAAGCCTACCTCAGTTCCTGGCTACTGGTAAGTGTTCAGCAATGAGTGAGTTAATAAATGAACATGTAAAGCACTTAGTATTTTGGATGGCACAAAATACTATTTAATAAATAGTAACTATTATTCATAGTAATAGTCATTACCATCATCATGTATTGGAAAGAACTGAAAGAAAAATACCTGATGAGTTGGGGATGCTGGCCAATTATCTTGTCTATAGTATCTTGTTTAAAATATATCATTACTGGGGCACCTGGGTGGCTCGGTGGGTTGAGCGTTCGACTTCAGCTTAGGTCGTGATCTCACAGTCCGTGGGTTTGAGCCCCGCATCGGGCTCTGTGCTGACAGCTCAGAGCCTGGAGCCTGCTTTGGATTCTGTGTCTCCCTCTCTCTCTGACCCTCCCCTGCTCATGGTCTATCTCCCTCTGTCTCTCAAAAATAAATAAACATTAAAAAATAAAATAAAATAAATCATTACTCCTCAAAGTTCATTGACTAAGCTATAAACTTAAATCTTTTGCAAGGTATTCAAGTCCTTCATTCTTTAATGCCAACCTAACTTTTAAACAATTTAAGTTTTATTTACTGCAAGCTATTCTTCTTCCCTCTTCCCTACCCCCAAAGTCAACAGTTTCCTTCTTCTTACTTCAGAGGCAAACTCAAATGCCTGGAGCAGTGGGGGAGGAGGGAAGGAGACAGATAATTAACATAAAGACGTTAAATAAATAATAATAACAATATCCAGCATTTAGCCCATGCTCCATAACTATGCTAAGCAAATTACTCATTAACAACCTACAAGTAGGTATTATTCTTATTCCTATTTCCCAGGGTGAGTAATTTACCCAAGATGGGAGTTCCTATTTGGGGAGCTGGGACCTGAACTTGCTTCAGATGTGATTAACCAGACCATTTTCCTTGTTATCACTGCAGGGCTTCTGTGAAAGACCTTGGATCCAAAATTCAGATTTTATTCTGAAGTCAGTGATGGTCCAGGCTCTAGTTTGAAGGGAGGACCCTGACTATATTTAGGAATCAACTCACTGTCACATTTTTCTGAAGCACGCTGTATGTTTAGGGTAACATGGCAAGATGGAACTGGAAGTTGCTTGGAACCTTATCCCAGGAAACTGTCCTTTATTTGCTAAGAAATGGAGACACAAAGGGAATCTCAGCACAGAAATGGCGCAACTGGTTAAGTATTTATTAGGCATCTGGTCTGAGAAAGCACTGCTCTCTGTACTCAATAGTTGTATACATCTAAACATAGTCCTGCCTTCACTGGGTTTCTGGTCTAGTGAGGGAGGCAGAGCACACACACGTTTAGACACAAAGTGAGAAGAAGCTGGCAAGCCCAACCAGCCAAACAGAAAGGTGCCAAGTTCACACTAGCAGGCAGGAAGGTGAAGAGCTTGGAGGCCACGGACTGAAGCATCCAAAATTCAGTTCCCAGCTCGCAGGCTCCTATCCCGTCAGTAAATACATACAAACTGAAGATCATGGAGGTCTTTATCACCTCCTTACCAGAAAATCTGCATTCCCATTCATATGAACTTCTTCCTGAAACCAGACATTTCTGATTTGAAATATTCCCCTCAAACCAATCTAGCTTTTTACATTAAATTAACCCTAACCACCTCAGGTCACTTCTCTTGTTGGGCCTCCCCCAGATTTGGGCTACTGTGTGTAATTGTCATTTGCAAAAGGTTAAAGAAAGATAAAACTTCCCGGGACATTGCCTGGGTATAAAACCCAGACAAGGAGAAATGGTCTTTTTTTTTTTTTTTTTTAGACATAAGAAATCATGCTTTAAGAAAAACATATGTTTAACTAGTTTTTTGTTCACCTGATTACAAAAGTTCTAATACAGTGAACAAATAAAACCAGAGTTCGATAGAGAATAAATCCTCCATAACCCCACCAACCAAAGATAACCGCTGTGAGCAAGGTGGTATGTATCACTTCTGATTTCTGACTAGTTTTGTGATTGCCAGATGAGAGAAAGAGAGATAACATTAATCCACACATAAACATATAAGTAATGCATGCTGTTTTTTATCTTTTTATTACCAAGCTACATAGTTTTCACTCATATTTAATGCCATACAGTATTCTAGTATATACAAACCCTATTTTTCTTATCAAATCTCACATCCATGATTATTTTCCTTCAATTGTTTATTATTTATGTGTTTACTTTCTACTACTGTTACAAAAATACTGTGTTTAACATGCTTGTGCAAATATGTTTGCACTACTGGGCTAATGTAATAATACTAATGTATAATTTCTTTATTTTATTTTTTAAGCAGTATTTTATTTTTTGCTTCTTCCTTTACCTTCAGTCTGCTTTTTTTTTTAATGTTTATTTATTTTATTTGAAGAGAGAGAGAGAGAGGGAGAGAGAGAAAGAGAATACCAAGCAGAGCAGACTCCACCATGGAGCCGTAAGCATTACCTGAGCCAAAATCAAGAGTCTGAGGCTTAACCAACTGAGCCACCCAAGAGCCCCACTAATGTATAATTTCTTTAAAAAACTGCTCCAAGAATCCATTTTCATTTGAATTGATATTGAAATCACTCTAAATGGGTGAAAATGCCAACTTCTCCATCACCTCCCTATGGCAGGTAAGCCAAAAATGTGAGCAACCGTGTATTATCATAGGACAAGAAAACACATCATTACTTGCCCCTTTAATCCCCCAGGCAAACTAAGACAGAAACAGCATATTAACAAGTGCCATTTGTAGGTCTATCATTTATAGTGCATAGATTCAGATTGTGGGGATATGAGACTCCAAATGAACCAGCAAATATTGATGAAGGTTTTTAGTTTTAGGCAGGAGACTAAAAAAGCAAAAGACTTTAATGGATTGGAGAAATGATAAGGTTGTCATTTGGAAAGATTAATTTGGAAATTCATTAGTGTTCAGCTGGAAATTTTACTGTGCTTTAAAAACTTATCTTGGGGGCCACTACATAAAATACATTGTTATCAGACAAAATAAGTACTTTTGTGGTTTGGTAAAGCAATGCTAGAAACTCTGAAGGGCAGCTTTTGTCCGGGAAATCACACTTTCTTCTAACCCAAGAGCTGGTGGCTGTGTGCCACCAACACTCAACAGTCACATGGACACTCCTGCACCTACAGGAAACAGAACAGCAGAAACGAGGTCACAATGCATTGATCAATCCAGTCAGAAGGCCTGTGTGTGGATGGTGGCTCAGACATTGGCTGGCTGTGCAGCCCTAGCTGGACAAGCCACTTAACAAAGCTAAACTCCTGTCCCCTCTCTTATAAAGCTAAGGTATCCACAAGATGCTTTCCAAGGTATTTTTCAACACTGAAAGCCATTAGAGGATAGGACTGGCCCTGGTATGTTTATCAGCTTCCTGGGAGATCCTGATACTAACCAAAGTTCAAGAACCACTGAATTAGGGAAATGAGAGAACAGAGTTTTCTTGAAAACGTATAGCTATCATAACAATTTGTGGGATGAGACAGTGAAGTGTTGAGTTCTACTAAAATATCATGATTTGGGGCACCTGGGTGGCTCAGTCGGTTAAGCGGCTGACTTCGGCTCAGGTCATGATCTTGCGGTCCGTGAGTTTGAGCCCCGTGTCGGGCTCTGTGCTGACTGACCGCTCAGAGCCTGGAGTCTGTTTCAGATTCTGTGTCTCCCTCTCTCTGACCCTCCCCCGTTCGTGCTCTGTCTCTCTCTGTCTCAAAAATAAATAAACATTAAAAAAAAATTTTTTTTTTTTTAAATCATGATTTTTAATCATAGGACCTTGTTTACTTAATGACTTTACTTCTGGGAAAGGATAAGTTCTCAATTGTGTTCAGGTCTTTGCCCATCAGTAGAAAATGTCTCCTGGGAAGAAAACCCACAACAGTAGATGGTTTGATCACCTGGCCCTTGGTGATCACTCTCGGGTACTATTATTTTTCTTTAGGTATGTTGCAGGTCTCTTCACTGCTAAGAGCACTAATACCAACTCTTTCATTAGGTATCTCACTTGAAAGCTTTCAAAGCACTTGCAGGTTTGTTTCATTTGATTTCACACTTAATTCAGTGGGGTAGCAGGACAAACAACACTACATACATTTGGAGATGCTAACTGCCCAGGGTCTTGTTCAAATGCCTTACTACGCCCATTGGACTTAATGGACTATACACTAAGAAGAAAGGATGAGGTCTTTTCACTGTTGTGTCCTAATCACCTGGAATAGATTTTCATAATAGAGTGGCTATTCGTTAAGATCAAATATGGATACTTCATTTTGCTACTCTTATTTCCTTAAAGATGCTCTCTTTTGATCTATGCAAGAACTATCTGTTGTTCATCTCCACCAGAACTTAAACTCCAAGAAGTCAGAGATTTGTGTCTCGTTCTTTGATTGCTACATTCCAAATGCCTAGAACACTGTCTGGCAAATACTCAGTAATTTTTTTTTTAAATAAACAAATATGTTTTTACCCTTAATGCCTAACCTAGTGTCCGGACCGGAAATGTGTTTACTGAGTGTGAAATATTACAAGGGGGAAAAGGGGGGAGACTAAATATTAAAGCCAACAAAACCAGATGATCTCATCTATAACAGAGTAATTATTAAATAAACATCCACTAGATAGACTATAATCAACAATCAATAAAATTACTATATGCTACTTGATTTTTAAGCATGCGTAAGTATTGTTTCGATAAAAATTGATTTTAAAATTATATATGCTTTTTCACAAGATCATTGAAAAGAAGCTTTGCAATATGATTAGAACTAAGTGAAATAAAATTTATGAATGTTAAAAGACTAGAAAGTTTGATTATTTCAGGAAAAACGAGTCAATGGCTGATTTTTGTGTTCTTCTTTATCCATATTTGCTGAATTTTCTATCCTACACATGCTTTGCTTTTGTAATAAGGAGGAAATGGAGAAAAATTTTAAAAAATAGATGGAAAGATATACATTAAAATTCTAACAATGGTTTAATGTGGTAGTGAAGACATGGGGTATGTTTTTTTAATTATTTTTTTTATCTTTAAATGTTTTTGAATTTTTGAATTATTTGCTTTACTTATTCAATGTAAACAAAATTATTATCAGAAACTTGCAAGAATCTAATTTGCTATGCACTCTGAGATATTCTCTGCAAAGTCAAATATTTGTCAGTAACTTGAAGCACACAGCAAGTGTCAAATTTTGAAAAAGGAGACTTTTACAGGTTATCTGTAGAAGCCATAGTTGTGACTTCCCAGAAAAATCCCAGGAACTTTTAGCTATGGGCACCAAAATATGCCCAGAGTGCTCCTGTTGGGTGGGGGGGGGGGGGGGGGATGGTCAGTGAGGGTAGGAGCTGAGTGGGGAGCCACTGTGGAATCTTTAATATTCCCAGAGAACTTCTATGGCAGAAATGATTGATGGATGATATATAATTAATTTCACTTGACAGGCATAAAGGAAAAATTTTCCTGAGCCACTGTAACCTGAGCTAATGAAACCCTATTTAACCAAGGGTGTGTATTTAGACTGGATCTTACCTTAGTGACTTAGCCATTAGTAGGAATTCATTGTTTACTTTTAGGATTCTTATCAGTACTTAGACTCTGTTTGCATGTGATTTTCACCTGATTGCTCAACATGCTCAGCGTTATATGATTTGGGAATACATGAAAACATTGAAAGATCCACAAAAAGCTAATCTCAACTATCTAATCTGTTTAAAACTTTATGATATTCTCTTCTCTTTCAGGATGCGTTATGACTTTCTCTAAGATCCTGTAATCAAACAAGACACCTGTTTCAGGTCTTGCAAAATACCAGATTCTTCCATTTCCTTTAACGCCTTTGGAGATTCAGGTCATGTCATCACACTTAAACATCCTGCCCTAATTATTTCTACATTCCACTGGAGCATCACCTTGGAGAACCTTCTCTCGGGTTTGCCGTGCATGAATCTGCCTCTATAGAAAGTTCCAGAAAAAAAAGATGAGCTCTAAGTGTTCATAAGAAACATTTTGGGAGCCCAAAACTGGTTAACACTGGACAGGAGTTAGGAGATCTGAATTCTGCTTATACTTTGACCTGTCCATATGACCTTGGTCAAGTCACCTGACTTTTAGGGACCTCCATTTCCTTATTTTACAAGGATAAGATTGAAGTTGATGCCCTCTAAAGTCTGTTTCAGTTCTAAAACTCTGCCTCAGAAGAAATCCCTTATGATGGTCAGTGGCAGGAAGGCAGGAGTGGGGGAGCTGATGAGCCCTACCTTCACAATAAAAGAAATGGGGACTCATATGCCATCGAAGTCTCAGGGGAAATGTGAGGAATTCCCATCCAGGCCCACCTACTCTTAGAAAACTGAGCAAAGAGAGTGGCGATTCAATGGTCCTAAACACTGCTCCAAATCAAAGTCCTGATGCATCAGGTAGGTGGGCATTTGTCTTTCTCCTGCATGGTTGGAACTGTGTTTTTATTTCCATGGCAAAGAAACAAGCTCATAGCTGTGTCATGCGGAAGTGTTCATGAATACATTAGGGGGCAGTGATAGCTGAACGCTGAAAGGGTTGGTTCGGTGAGCCCTTAGATTTTGGCAGCTTTGAGAACCTTCCAAACAGAGAACCTACTCTAGGGCTGCTGTGATGTCATCCAGCGCCTGGGGCGGGCTACACGCCCTAGCATTGCCTTCACTTATCCCCACACAAATGTCCCTGTCCTCTGCCAGGTGTGCTCGAAAGGGGTGGCCCAGATCAGCAATGGTGGGGGAGGGTGCACTCCAGGAGCTGTTTCCTCCTGGCTCCCTGCCCAGGAGCCACAGGACAGCCTGCTTTGCTCTCCAGGCTGAAGAGGATGTTTGATGTTTGCTTAGCCCTCATCTCTACACATCCTACCTTTGGTGGGAGCCTACATCCCTCTCTCAGCCCACCTTGGGAACTCTGGCTCCCTACCTTCTGCGTTCTACCACTGCTTTGGATATCTCAGAATTCAAAGGGAAACTCTAGAGTCAGTCCGGTTTCCCTTTCCCCTTCGTCCCTGCATCCGGTTCCACCTGCAGAGCAATACTGGCTCAGTGTTCCCAAAGCATCACTCAATGTCACTTACCAGCTCAAAAATCCAGTGCCACCCTATTTCCTGGTAATTAAATATAAATTTCTTAGCCCAACCTTCAACGTTCTTTGTTACCAACCTTACCTCCAAGTTCTCCCTAACGTATGCCAGGCACCCCAACTCAAATGGAAAATCACCCCAAAGCAGCCCAGATTTTTCCATCTGCACATTTTGCCTACTCTACACACACACACACACACACACACACACACACGCATGCACATGCACATGCACACGCACACACCAGTTATGCAGAGCTCATTCATCCTACAAACTCCAGCTTGAAGGACTTTTTTCTTGGGAAGCCTACTTGGCATCTCTCAGCTTAAAGTCTTCTGAACCCTCTTAACTTTCTGATTCACACCTGTTTGGAAACATTCAGCCTTTCTAGCTAAAGTCACAGAATGCTTTTTTTTTTTTTAATTTTTTTAACGTTTATTTATTTTTGAGACAGAGAGAAACAGAGCATGAACGGGGGAGGGTCAGAGAGAGGGAGACACAGAATCCGAAACAGGCTCCAGGCTCCGAGCTATCAGCACAGAGCCCAATGCGGGGCTCCAACTTACGGACTGCGAGATCATGACCTGAGCCGAAGTCGGCTGCTCAACGGACTGAGCCACCAGGTGCCCCCAGAATGCTTTTTAAGGAACAAAGAATTACTAACAATGTCATCTGTTCTGTCTTTGTATGTAGTAAGTTCTCAATGAATGTTTAATGAACCAAGAGTAGAGATCACCCAGATATTGCAAACTAATTACACACTTCTGGGTTGCTAAGGTAAAAAGCAGCTGTGAGCACTAGAAGTTGGAATCCACAAGTTAGAAATGCATGCTTCTTCCTCTTGGAGGACAAACTTCTTTCCGATGAAGAATAAACTGCTCCTTGCAAATCACACTTTTTTGTCACAGACTCGTATTAAAAACTAAGAAAACCCTCTCCCCAGGGCACCTGGGAGGCTCAGTCAGTTAGTTAAGCATTCAATTCTTTTTTATTTAATTTTGTAAATGTTTATTTTTGTGAGAGACAGAGCACAAGTGGGGGAGGGGCAGAGAGAAGGAGACAGAATCCAAAGCAGGCTCCAGGCTCTGAGCTGTCAGCACAGAGCCTGATGTGGGGCTGGAACTCACAAACTGAGAGATCATGACCTGAGCCAAAGTCAGATAGTAAACTGACTGAGCCACCCAGGCGCCCCATAAACTTATATATTTTTATTGAATCCACTGACCTGATTCCAATTTGTCAGTTGATCTAATATTATCCTTCACAGTGTTGTGGGTTTTTTTTTCCTTTAGTGCAAGATCCAGTCTAGGGTCGAGTATTGCCTTTAACTGTCATGTCTCTTTAGCCTCCTTTAATCTGTAGCATTTCCACAAATTTTCTTTGTCTTTTTTTTTTTTAATAAACTCTACACCCAACATGGGCTTGAACTCATGCCCCCAAGATCAAGAGCTGCATGCTCAGTTGACTGAGCCAGCAAGGCACCCCTCTGTCTTTTTTTAAAATATTAATATATTTTAAAAAGTAAAGATCCCTTCACTTTCTTTTTTTGAAAAATTAGATAGAATGTTTTTCACTTTGTGTTTGAGGTTTCCTTGTGATTAGATTGAGGTTTTGCATTCTACGCTTGTGAATGAGGTGAGGGATGCTGTGTCCTTCGCACAGTATGTCCTGTTCTTCATTGGTGCGGTTCATTTTGATCACCCAGCAAAGGTGTTGTGCGATTTCGCCACTATATATTTGCCATACTTTGTTCTCCCTTGCAACTGTGACAGTCTGTGGTGACTTCAAAGTGTCTCTTAAAGGAGACACTTTACAATGATGTAAAGACACTGCTCCTCCTCAGATTTACTGGAGTACAATTTGAAGCCATTCACAGCCGTCCGAAGGCCCTCGGCATGCTAGGAGTTAGAAACCCTACTGTGTGTTTGTTGTTTCTCTCTGGTAGGGGCAATGAGTTTGCAGTATGTCTGTCACACACCTCTCTCGGCACAGTGTGGACTCTGGAATCAGAAAAACCTCACCTCTCGCCAGCTCTGAACTTCTCACCCAGGTTTCTGTGAGGATTAAATAGAGTCACGAATAGGAAGCTCCTGAGTCCTTGGCATATGGCCTATAGCTAATGAATGTTAGTTCCCTTTTCCTCCTTTGATTAATCGAATGCTATTGAGGTAGAACCACCGATCCCCAAGGATCCAAAGGAAAGTAATGCCTCGTGGGGGCACTCAGCTAGTCTTTGCTGAGATCCAGATGCATGGGGCTTTGGACAAATGTTTTAACTTCTCTGTGCATCTGCTTCTACATTTGTACACAGAAATAACAACATCACTGAAATGCATAGCGCTGTGAGGGTTGCATAAGTTAACATATACAGAGGGCTCAGAAAAGTGCCAGGCACAGTAGACGCTATATAAATGTTAGCTCTCACAGATAGAATATAAGCTCCATGAAGGGAAGGAGTTTGCTCCCTGAGTTACGCCCACTGCCAAAACACGTCCTGCACATAGTCAGCAAATGATACCCCAAGAAATGCCTAAGAAACCAGAAAGGGCTTTGAATTCTCCAACTAATGTACAATTTCTTTCTTGGCTTGCTGTCACCTGCAGCTGGCTGAGAGGACTAATTAGGATCAAACTCTTTGAGGAATACTTTGCTCCTACAGACTGCTGGCAGGCAATTCCTTAGCTGGAGGCTTCCTTCTCTTATCACAGGACAGGAAAGTAAAGGCCAGAAGCAGGTGCAGCCAACCAGGGCAGGCTGAATGGTCTGGCTGGAAGGAAAGTTGCCCCAGTCCTCACCACTAGCAGAAAGGGGGACATGACCACAGGGTGCCCCTGCCTAGGGTGCTCCCTCCTCCCAGAGGCAGTTTGACTTCCAGCTTAACTGCCTTCAGTACAAAGTGGGGATTCCCAAGCAGTAGGTTACATCAGGAGGTTGTAGGTTTTAGTGAATGTACATTGAAAACAAGCATTGTCTGCAGACTGAATATTCCATGTGTCTCTTCACCAGTGAGCTTGAAGGTAAAAACCAGGATTTCTGAAAGTGCTGTTTCCGACCTGTCATAAAAATTGCTGAAAAATGCATATTCCAAGGCCTCACTTCCAAAGTGCTATATCAGCATTGGGAGGGATGGATGGAGGATGCAAGGGGAGAATGGGATGGAGGTGGAAAGGTGAAGAAGTGAGGTGGAACAGAGCAGGGATCTGACCTTTTTTTAAAAGTTTTGTTTTGTTTTGTTTTGTTTTGTTTTGTTTTGTTTCCTCAGAGAGAGAGAGTGGTAGGTAGGGGCAGAGAGAGAAGAATCCCGAGCAAGATCCGTACTGACAACACAGAGCCCCACACAGACCTCAAACTCACAAACCATGAGATCATAACCTGAGTCAAAATTAAGAGTCAGATGCTTAACCAACTGAGCCACTCAGGCACACCAGACCTTTTTTTTTTTTTTAATGAACTTTATTTTTCAGACCAGTTTTAGATTTACAGCAAAATTAAACCAAATGTACAAGACATTCCCAAATAACCCCTGTCCCCATATACTCACAACCTCTCCCACTATTGAAGCCCCCCACCAGAGTGGTACAATTGTTACAATCCATTAACTTACCTTATATGTTATTATCACCTAAATTCTATAGTTTACATTAGGGTTCACTCTTGATGTTATACATTCTATGGGTTTGGACAAATGAATAATGACATGTATTCACCATTATGGCATCATACAGACAAGGTTCACTGCCCTAAAAGTCCTCTGTGTTCCTCCTATTCCTTCCTCCCTCCCCTCTGACCTCTGACAACCACTGATCTTTTTGCCTTCATAGTTTTACGTTATGACATTTTCCCAGAATGTCATATAGTTGAAATCGTACAGTATGTAGTCTTTTCAGATTGGTTTCTTCCATTTAATAATAAACATTTAAGTTTCCTTCATGCTTTTCAGGGTACCTGGGTGGCTCAGTCGGTTAAGTGTCCAACTTCTGGTGAGGCCATGATCTTGTGGTTTGTGGGTTTGAGCCCTGTGTCGGGCTCTGTGCTGACAGCTCAGAACCTGGAGCCTGCTTCAGATTCTGTGTCTCCCTCTCACTCTGCCCCTCCCCTGCTCACACTGTCTCTCTCTCTCTCAAAAATAAAAATTGAAAATTAAAAAAAAAAATTTAAACAATATTCCTTCATGTTTTTCATGGCTTGATAGCTCATTTCATTTTAGCACTGAATAATATTCCATTGTCTAGATATACCACTTTGTTTATCCATTCATGTACTAAAGAACTAAAGCAACCCTAACTGGTTGATTCCAATTTGGGAGATTATAAATAAAGCTACTGTAAATATCCATGATAGGTTTTTGTGTGAACATAAGTTTTCAGCTCATTTGGGCAAACACCAAGAAGTGTGATTGCTAGACTGTATGGTACAAGTATATTTACTTCTGTAAGAAACTGTCAAATTGCCTTCCAAAATGGCTGTACCATTTTGCATTCCTCTTCCAGATCCAGCAGTGAATAAGAGTTCCTGTTGCTCCATATCCTCACCAGCATTTGGTTCTGTTAGTGTTTTGGACTTTGGCCATTCTAATATGTATACAGAGGCATCTCATTATCTTATTTCGCAATTCCCTAATAACATATGATGTTGAACATCTTTTCACATGCTTACTTGCCATCTGCTTATTTTCTTTGGTGAGGTATCTAGCTAGGTCTTTTGCCCATTTCATTTTCTTTCTTAATACTGAGTTTTAAGAGTTCTTTGTATATTTTGGGTAAGGAGTCCTTTATCAGGTGTGTTTTTTGGAAATATTTTCTTCCAGTTTGTGGCTTATCTTCTCATTCTCTGGAGACATCTGCCTTTTTAACCAGCTCATTCATGGGTACAATAAACTTTGAGGGTCACCATCACTTGAGGAGTGAGGAAGACTTTCCTTTGGCTGTCAAAGCATAACAATGCAGTTTAATTTTGCTTGTAAACACAATTCTATAAATAACAAAAGTTATAAATGTATAATGAATGTAATTAATATATACATTTGTGAGCAACACAAAAATTTCTTTAATAGCTCTTCTCTAGTTTTCTGAAAATGAACAGAGCCTTAGAAAAAGGACACCTAGGCTCGAAAGAGAACTCTGCTACCAATCAGCTCTATGGCCTTGGACAGGTCTCTGTCCATCTTAGTCCCCAGTTTCCTCAGGTATAAAATGAAGAGTATGAGATAGATGAACTTTAAAGTTCCCTCTAGTCCTGTGGTTCCATCTTTTTCATCAAAGCCAAGACAAGAAGGATTTTTCTATCAATGAAACTTCTGAGTAAACATGGATGAGTAACATATTAATAAGAAATGCCTTTGATTTGGCATCCCCTAGACTGTAGGTAACAATCTTCAGAGCCAGGATTTAATGCAGATTTGACTAATGCATAGATTAAACAAGGTGAGCGTCCCCACCAACATGCCACTGTGGTCGGTGAAACAAACCCAGATTGATAATGGCTAAATTTAAATGAGAAAGTGTATGTGTACATATACACAATTACATATAGGGCAGAACATAGGAAATTTCAGACTCAACAGAGTTTGTGAATGCAAAGAGAGACAAAAATAGAAACCATCAAATAGCCAGATGGCTGAGCTTTCTATTTTTAAATATATCATGAGTTCTGTGGGAGTATGTCAATGAGTGGAACTAAGAAAAATGCGGTAACCTTGAATGTTTCTGTTTTTTAAACAAAACAATATCACACAGGGTATCAAATAGCAGAAGAATTATATAATGAAATGAAAGAAGTGAATGCTTTTAAGTCCCTCAAGCCCAGCCTTTAATATTACACCATGATTCAAAGCACTAATCAAACCTTCTTCATGCTTGAAACTGTGAGTTATTTACAATGACTGTAATATTTTCAAGAAATACTTAAATTAGTAGGCGAAGTTACCTTTTCCCCCCATCTCTCAAATTTCCACACTCAACTTCTTTTCAAATGCCCTAATATAGTCACGGCATAGCCACAAAATGTGACAGAATAAACACATCCATGGGTCATCGATGAGCCGAACTTCGTGAAACATCTAAGAAAATGTGTTTGGAAAAGGATTGCACGGTTTAGAAGAATTTTAGAGTAACTCACGAATCGGCTAACCCAGTCAAAAGATTACTCACTTAAGAATGATATAATTACTTTCAGTTTGCTTAAAGCCAGGGAAAAGTTGACACAGCGATTAAAGGAAAATGGGCGAAAAAAATAGAGTTACATTATACCGACTAAATTCAGGCTGTTCCAAGGAGTAGGCCCAAGGCTTATTTGAGGAAAGATTATCTTGACAAATTGGATAAACATTTTCTGCATGACAGGACGCTGATGGAGAGTCTGCTCTGCAAGCACACCTGGTGGTGGTTTGCTTAGTGTTTGACCAAGGTGTTCAGCTCGCCGGAGTTCTCCCAGGGGCTTTGTTTACCGTTTGGCAGGTAGAGGCAGAGCCAGGGTAGGCCTTGGTAACGGTTGTTGGGCTCTGCAGATGTCTTACCCCGCCCCGGCCCCACCCCCACCTCCCCATTTGAGCTAAAACAACTCTTGGCTAGACCCGTCCACAAAAGCTAACACCAGACTTTAACAAACAGTTCATGCTTAAGGAGGCCTGCAGTCTAATATCCCTGAGGCAAATAAAAATGGCAAATGCAAATAAATGCACCGACATCCCCACCCCCTTCCTTGGCTTCCTTCCATAGCCAGCTGGGATGGAGAGGTCAGGTCCCACACAGGGCATTGCTATGGATGCAGATTTTCCAGCACACAAATTATCCTAGTACCAGGATGGAGAAAGTGTGAATTTCGTGCTTTTCTACTCAAGCCCATGCTTACCTAGGTCCAAATGACTGTAGGTATGGGGACACTGGTGGCCTCCCAGAAGGCCTTTATGGAGACTCTTGTGTTCTCAAGTTCCCTATCTATGGGCAGGTCCCCAAAAATGTCTTCGCTATGGCTTGCCATCCTCAAGAAGCAACCCATTTCTGGAGGCAATAATTTGTATAATGGCTTCCTAGGGTTGGCTGGCCATTCAGTACTTTCTAGTGCTGCTTTATTATTCAGAGAAGCACTAATTTGGGGAGCAGCACACCCAGAGATGTCACTAGACAGTGCGGGACTTTCCCTTGGATTCAGGTCCTTCAGAGTGAAATGAACAGCCCTACTGTTAGGATGATTTTTCACTTTGCTAGGTCAACTTGCCTCAACCAAAGTTCCTTTGTGTCAACTAATTTAAGTCCGTTGTAGCTCATCCACTGGTTCCAAGCAAAAAGGTCTCGTGTTACCGTGTAGGAGACAGACACTGGTTAGAAATGGCATTAGAGATGGCAATGGTTTTAATTTAAGTCTAGAAATCCTTGAGAAGTCATGCCCAGGTGCCCTGGTGTGAAACACCATGGAGTTCCTCCCTCTGCCAGCAGCCACTTTGCAATTCTAACGCTACAATTTCAGTTTCACAAATTACAAATCCATACTCTCCTACTTAACGGAAATGTTCCTCATTCCTGTCTCCATCCTACTGCTTCTTCCCTCTGTTCGTCCTCTTAACTGTGTTTTTTAACAAGTAAACAAACCAAATAAAGTAAAATTAAATCCTAGGGGAAACCCAGGACAATGACATTGCTTGACTCAAAGTGATCCAACATTTAATGTGTATCTCCTGCCTCCCTAGACATACTTGAATAATCCTCATCCTGATGAGGTGAGGTGTTATTTACTTTTACTTTAAAGATAGGAGACCTCAGGGCGCCTGGGTGGCTCAGTCGTGTTAAGCATCCAACTTTGACTCAGGTCATGATCTCACAGTTCAGAGGTGGGGGGTGGGGGGATTGAGCCCTGCATCCAGCTATCTGCTGTGGACCTCGCTTCAGATCCTCTCCCTTTCTCTGTCCCTCCCCTGCTCACATGCGTGTGTGTGTGTGTGTGTGTGTGTGTGTGTTTGTGTGTGTGTGTATGTGTGTGTATGCTCTCTCTCTCTCTCTCTCTCTCTCTCTCTCTCTCTGTCTCAGTTAGAACCCTGTGTCGGGCTCTGTGCTGACAGCTCAGGGCCGGAGCCTGCTTCAGATTCTGTCTCCCTCTCTCTGCTCCTTTCCTGCTCATGCTCTGTCTCTCTCTGTCTCTCTCAAAAATGAATAGCCATTTAAAAAAATTATAAATAAATAAATAAATAAACAAAAATAAAGATATGAGACCTCAAGTTTAGAAGACATTACATGATAAGTCCATATTCATACAGTTATAATGTCTGGAAGCCAGGAATGAATTTCAGTGATTTCTGCCTGACTCAGTCCTGGTACTCATTTTACCAGACTCCAACTCCCGTGTCTTTCCTTTTTTTTCCTTTTTTTTTACATTTTTTGAGAAAGAGTGCGTGAGTAGGGGAGGGGCAGAGGGGGGGGGGGGCAGGGGATCTGTCTGTGCTGACAGCAGAGAGCCCCATGCAGGGCTCCAACTCAGGAACCATGAGATCATGACCTGAGCCAAAGTCAGATGCTTAACTGACTGAGCCACCCAGGTGCCTTGAAGTCCTGTCTTTTAAAGACTGAGTCAAAGTGATGATCTTTCCTGCTAGTATTTTAGAGCATTACAAAAACAATTTTTAATGATACATGTTAATTATTTCTTATTCTAAGCCTGACACTTGAAATAAAATTCGAAGTGCATTTTTCTGACAGTTTTTTTTTCTTTTAAAGTTTATTTATTTATTTTCAGAGAGAGGGAAGAGAGAAAGTATAAGCAGGGAAGTGGGGGGAAGAGAGAGAGACAGAGGGAGAGAGAGAGGGAGAATATCAGGCAGGATCCTCACTGCCAGCACAGAGCCTGACATGGGACTTAAACTTATGAACTGTGAGATCATGACCTGAGCAGAAAGCAAGAGTCGGATACTTAACCAACTGAGCCACCCAGGTGCCCTGACAGTTTTTTGTTTTTTTTTTTTTTTTTTTTCTAATGAAAGTTGTTTTGGTATGATTTGGATCTGAGTTGAAATCCTGGTTCTGACCCTGTCCCCATGAATTCATCATTTACTCTCTGATGGACTTAGTTTCTGAATCTGTATAATGGAAATAAAAATACTTACTTCCAGGATTGTTAAGCTTTCTTATAGTATTATTTATTCTGCTATTTCTGCTTAGACATTATCAATCTCTCTCAGACTATGAGTTCTTTTATTTATTTATTTATTTATTTATTCCATCATAGAGAAAGAATGAGTCTGTGAATAAGGGAGAGAGAGAGAGAGAGAGAGAGAGAGAGAATCTTAAGCAGGCTCCATATTCAGCACAGAGCCCACCACTGAGCTCAATCCCATGACTCTGGGATCATGACCTGAGCAGAAATCAAGAGTGGGACACTCAACCAACTGAGTCACCCAGGTGCCCCTCCCTATGAGTTCCTTTTAAACATGGATGCCATTGTCATCATTTAGGTATCCATTCATTTCTCCAGATTGTGTATAACCTATTTGCTGAATAGCAAATGACTTACGAGACAGCACTTGTAGACAAGTGGGATCTCAATAAATGGTCATTTGTTTTCCTTTTCTCCTTTCTTATTAAAGACTAAAGATCTATCATAGAAAATAAAAAATTGTTGAAATAATTGACTCTAAGCATTGAGACAAAAATGGAAGAGATACACAACTGTGATCTCTTCTTGTAGAGGCAAAGGATTGTCTCCAGACAACCCACAGTGGTACATGCAGGTACAGGAACAGGTTGCATTGCAATTTGCTCCCCACAAGACCAGATCATGGAATGGAAAACTCAGTGTCCAAATTATCAGGGGATTAAGAAAACACAACCAGGGGCACCTGGGTGGCTCAATTGGTTAAGCGTTCAACTCTCGATTTCAGCTCAGGTCATGAACTCACGCTACATGAGTTCGAGCCCCATGTCAGGCTCCACACTGACAACGTAGAGCCTGCTTGGGATATTCTCTCTCTTTCTCTCTCTCTCTCTCTCTCTCTCAAAATAAATAAATAAACTTATTAAAAAAAAGAAACGAAAACCAATCATTTTGCATAAGTTTTAGAAACTCTGCAGAAGCAGTTGAAGAACTGGTCTTGCCATTCCCTAGACGTCACTTTCGTGTATAATTTATCTTGTTGCAGCTTCTTTATCTCTGTTAAAGTATCAAGACTCTACATGGGCACAAAGGAAGCAAAAGGAAAATGACTTAACATGAAAGAAGACAAAATATCCATTCACATTTTACACATGGGAAATATTGAAAATCACATATTCTGCTGAGCTCATTCTGGGTCCCAGAGCAGGTCTGATTTCAGAGAATACTAAAGTTTTTGCCTGTAGCCTTGAATTGTTCAAATAGAAGGTGTCAAAGGAAGGCAAAAAGTTTAGGAACTAGTACTAATCTTGAGGGAACAAAATGCCAAAGGACCTGGTTATGATAGGTGGCTGTCACAATACCTTGGGCCAGTAACTTTAGTTATTAATTTTAACAACCACTTGAGTCATCAGGTGGAAAACTAGAGGGGTGTGGAGTTTGGCTCTCTAAAGACATTTTCAGTTTTGGTGTCATAATATTTTCCTGCAGCTGAATTCCATAGGAGAAAAATCACACAGCAGTGCTGACCACTCATGATCACTAATCAAGAGGACTCCTGTATATCTTGTTATGTCTTCTGAAACTTCCAACTTCTCTCCACACTCTCACCTCCCAGCTTTACTCTTAGCTAAATAATTTACCTCATCCTTCATCTGGAACTATGCTGTCCAATATGGTAGCTACTAATCAATTGTGGCTATTTAAATTTAAATTTACTTAAATTACAAGTTCAATTCCTCAGTTGTACCAACCACATTGTATGTACTATGTAGCCACATATGCCCAGTGGCTACCATATTGAAATACGCCTTCCCACAGGAAGACAGGAAGGAGAAAACACAAATGGAAAACAGAAAACAAAATACGAAAGAACAGATTAAAATCCTATTATATAACTGTAATTACATTAACTGTAAACAGCCTAAATACACCAAGGAAAAGACAAGAATTGAGAGAATGGATTAAAAACATGACACAGCTATATGCTGTCTGCCAGAAACTCATTTCAAATATAATGATGTAAGCAGGTTGAAAGTAAAAGGATGGCAAAGATATATTATGTAAACGTTGATCAAAGAAAAGCAGGAGTGGTTATTTTAATATCAGATAAAATAGACCTCAGAGCAAAGAAAACTATTGGAAACAGAGAGGTATATTACATAACGATAAAGGGTCAATCCACCAAGAAGAGCTAGCAACCCTAAGTGTGCATTCACCAAACAACACAGCTGCAAATATGTGAAGAAAACTGGTAGAACTGAAAGGGGAAATAGACAATTCACCATTATAGTTGGACACTTCAATATTCCCTCTCTCAACAACAGATAGAACAATAGACAAAAGTCAGCAAGGATATAGGAGTCCTCAACACATGGGTCAACAGGACCTAATCATCATTTATAGAGCATTCTACCCAACCACAGCACAATACATATTCTTTTCACATGCCCATGGAACACATAACAAGATAGATCATATCTTGGTCCTTAAGAAAAATTTCAACATATTTAAAAAAATTGAAATCATATGAAATGTGTTCTCCAACTAAAATGTAGTTAAACTGCAAGTCAGTAACAGAAAGATTACAGGAAAATCTCCAAAGACTTAGAAACTACACAACACACTTTTAAATAATCCGTGAATCAAAGTGCCAGACGAAATAAAAAAAATACACAGAACTGAATGACAATGAAAATATATTGATATTTAGAGGACAGTTGAGAGCAGGTATCAATGAAATGCAAAAGAAAAAAAACAGAGAAAATCAATGAAACAAAAAGCTGGTTATTTGAAAAGATAAATAAAATTGACAAACCTCTAGCAAAACTGACAAAGAAAAAAGAGAAAAGACACAAGTTTCTAATGTCAGGAACAAAATAGGAGATATCTCTACAAGTCCTGCAGACAACACAAGGATAATAGGGGAATACTACAATCAACTCTAAATACACATAAATTTTGACAAGTTAAATGAAATGTAATAAGCCCTCAAATAATACACTACTCACCCAATATGGATAATTTATATAGTCTTAAAACTATTAAGGAAATTGAACTCATAACAACTCCCCAATGAGAAATTACCAGGCCCAAATAACTTTACTAGAGAATTCTACTAAATGTTTAAAGAAGATTTAAAAAAAATTTTTTTTTGATGTTTATTTATTTTTGAGAGAGAGAGAGTGTGAGTGGGGAAGGGACAGAGACAGAGAGGGAGACACAGAAACCAAGGCAGGCTCCAGGCTCTGATCTGAATATATGGGTATGTTACCACGTGCCAAACACCAAATAATCTGTAAATGCAGGTGGTTAAGGTCTCCCCTTGTTAATACCAGGCAAAAAAAATAAGATGGAAATATTCACTGACTTCAATTCCTCATGACTTTTCTATATGACAAGTGGCAGAGGTCTCAACATCCCGTCCCTAACCTTGAAGAGTATTCAACATCATGGAGCAGTTAAAGCACTAGATCTTGAGTTAGAATACTCAGCCAACTAGCTGAGTGACACTGGGCAAGTCACTTCGTCTTTCTGTTCCCTTATCTCTAAGATGAGAAGAGTGACATTACATAGCTAGTGTGAGGCTTAAATGAGATAATGAAGGGAAAAATACTCTTTAAATACTATGTAGTTGTTATTATTATCATTAAATCAAAAATAACAAAACTGAATCATTGAAGACACTGGTGATATGTAAGTTTAAGGGCACTCAGATCCAGCATTTACACACACACATACACACTCTCACACACAAACACACACACGCACACTCAACACACACATTATTTTCACTGCAAGTACTTTCCCGCTTTATCATCATCTCTTATAAGCAAATGCCCTTAGAATATGAAAAGAAGTCTTGGTTTACTTGGCTCAAGAGAAAGAATAAACATGAAATGAGGAAATGAGGAAAAACAGAGGAATGTGAATTCTACTCACTTCAGTGAACAATAATTGAGTGCCTAGTAGTATTTAGCACTGAACGATGTTCTAAGGATACAGAGTTGAAGAAAACACAGTCCCTACTCTCAAGGACTTAGCGTAGCAGAGGAGACAAGCTCACGTACAAATAATTTCCATGATGTGTGATGGAGGAACACAGAGGTCCCTCACCCAGCCTGGGATGTCAGAAAGGACATATCTGAACTGAGTCAGCCTGGCAGGAAGGGGATGAGACAAGCAAAGGAGTCGTGGTGTGAAGTAGCAAGACGCACAGGGCAGCTCCAAGTCCCCTATGTCACTAGGCATCAGCAAAAAGTTTGGGGAGAAGAAACTACAGATTTGTGCAGAAAACAGGTCAAAGAGGGCTTTGTTTGCCATGCTGAGAGCTGGGGTTCTACCGCCTTAACTATGAGGAGCTGCTGGAATTCTTAACCTAGAGAACAACATGGTCAGAGCGGTGCTTTAGACGAATGTCCTAGCGACAGTGAAGATGATAGGTCTGACAAGAATGGAGGTCGCGATACAGGTGTTACGTGGGGTAGGGGCAGCGAGGCAGGAAGTATAGTAATCAACTAGATAATAAAGGAAACAAATCAGGCAGTAGCAATCAAAAATGTACAAAGGATTAAATTGGTAAGACTTTGTGATTGATTGAACATATGGGTATGGGGGCAGAAGTGAAGAAAACGTAGTGGTCGGTGGTGTCTCCTAAGACTCTGTCTCGGATAACCAGGAGGTGAGGTGGGGTAGGGGTGAGGGCTGGTGAGAGAACATTTGTATTTGGAGCAGTACATGGGGAAGAGCAAGGAAATGGAGGTGATCCATTCAGGCGTGCCTGGAGTGGCGAAGGCGGACAAGTGAACGAGAGGAGTCCCTCAGAGGTCTCTTCCTGTCAAAACAGTTGGTGAGTGACAGCTAACTTGGGTTTACACAAGAAACGCTCAAATACTAAAACCCAAATGGATATTGATGTGGATATCAAGAAAGTC
This sequence comes from Panthera uncia, assembly GCF_023721935.1. Lineage (NCBI taxonomy): Eukaryota > Metazoa > Chordata > Mammalia > Carnivora > Felidae > Panthera > Panthera uncia. The sequence continues at coordinate 83,338,367 of NC_064810.1, forward strand.
AAAATCTTCATGCTTGCCCCGGAATATTATCCTTCTCTCATTAAAACACAGGGGCATTCAGGGCGCCTGGGTGGCTCAGTCGGTTGGGCGGCCGACTTCGGCTCAGGTCATGATCTCGCGGTCTGTGAGTTCTAGCCCCGCGTCGGGCTCTGTGCTGACAGCTCAGAGCCTGGAGCCTGTTTCAGATTCTGTGTCTCCCTCTCTCTGACCCTCCCCCGTTCATGCTCTGTCTCTCTCTGTCTCAAAAATAAATAAACGTTAAAAAAAAAAAAAAACAAAAAAAACACGGGCATTCAAGAGACCTGCAAAATAAAGACAATGGAAGTGTAGACTTGAAATGGCCAAGGCAGGGGCAGCTGGATGGCTCACTTGGTCGTGCGTCGGGCTCTTGGTTTCGGCTCAGGTCACGATCTCCTGGTTTCGTGAGTTCAAACTCCACATCAGACCCTGCGCTGGAAGCACAGAGCTTGTTTGGGATTCTCTGTCTCCCTCTCACTTTGCCCCTCTGCTACTTGTGCCATCTCTGTCTCTCTCTAAATAAATAAATAAACATTAAAAGAAAAAAAAAAAAAAGGGAAGGAAGGAAGGAAGGAAGAAAGAAATGGCCAAGGCAGAACAAGGACGCTAGCTTGGCAAGTTGCTGTGAGCTGGCCTCACATCTTTTCACAGAACCAAGAGCAGTTACACACAAACCACTGCCCTCCTTTCTCGTCTGAATAAGGAACAAGGAAATGCCACATGCATGATGTGATAGGATACCAGTAGAAAAGCCTCAGAGTCCCTTGTGTAAAATAAGCACAGCCCAATTCGTCCAGGTCCACATGATCTCACAGCCCTTGTGACTTTCTGCCCCCTAACTTCTCCCTCCTCTCATGGTCCTACACCTCCCCTTGAGCCCTGGGCCCTATTCCTTGCATCCCAACTGTTACCAAATGGGTTGTTCATCGTGGTTTTGAGAATTACAGAGGTAAAAGCCCCTAAAAAAATGTGTTCCTCTTTTTGCAGGTGCCCCTTACCTATCAAATAGCTTTCATTTGCCCCCATGTTCCAGGCAACTATGTGCTTTCCCTCTACTGTTTGCAGTCTTAGTCACAGCCCCATGGAAGGATTAGGTACAAATGTCACTCTGCTGTTTCCTTCAAGAGATTATGCAAGTCGAAGTTGGATTGTGTACATGCATATTAGCTCTTCCCTCTAGTGCTAATACAACAAGCTGTGTTTGAGATCTTTTTTTTACCCCTTCCTTGGAGAGGGATAAAATGAGCAAGCATAACTTTCTTTCCCTTGGCAGGCAGGAATATTGAACTGAGAAGCCTGCCAGACTGCCGATCCATGTATGGAATGTGTCCAGTAACCTAGGGACTGAAATTCAGGATGGCCACTAACTGTTCCGGTGGGGTTTACTGAAAACGATTTCTTTATGAAGAAAATTCTGTCAGGGGCCCCTTTCATTGCAGATGTGCTAGGGAGACCTCCCATGCACAAGAGGGAGCAGTGCAAAGAACACTTTTGCTAGAGATTAAAATAGTAATTAGTGAACTGGACAGACAGGCTGCATCATTCTCCTGGTAGCCCAGCAGAGCTAATTTCAATTTTGTTTCACCTCATCACTCTGGTAAACTCAGAGCCCACTTCTCCTTCAGAACTGTGTGGACCAGAGACTTCTAGGTGTGGTCTGGGGACACATGCTAGTTTGTCATCTGATCTTTACTGGTTAGCTACAAGTATTGAAATTGGGAGTAAGTCTTTAGAAATGATATTAGCAGTCAGAAAAGATAATGTTATATCTAGTCATTTAAAAGTTAAGCTTGTCTTTTTTAAAGTCATTTTTCTAATAATTCATTTTTACTTAATTTTTTAAAGTATGCGTTGGCGGAGGATTAGGACTTTTTTTTTTTTTTTTTAATAAATCTGGATTCCCACAGATGGTTTGAGAAGCACTGGTATAGATAATGGAGCACTTCATCAACTATCTGTATGGACAATTCACTTCATTGCAAAGAGTGGGAGCTCCACATCTATAATAAGGGAGTGGGGTTCACCGGACTTTAACTATACCTCCAAACTTAGAAGCATCACCTTTTACCCAGACTAAAACCTACAGACTGTTCTTTGGTCTTCCTTTTCCCCTCATTATACATATCCAACAGGGCAAAGTACTGTGGATTCTGTCTCTGAAATGCATCTCATGTCTCATCCTGTCTTCTGCTGTATTTTAGGTCTCTTCCTAATTGAACTCTGTCTCTAGACTTTGCTCCCACCATATTGCTATTAGACCTTTCCAAAATGGAGAGGTCATTCCTCTGTTTTCAGAGGAGTGCCTTGTTGCCTTGTACAACAGATTCCAAACTCCGCTGACCCTCTAAAACCCTCGGTAACTGAGTTTGGCCTACCTTCCTGGCCTCATCTTTAGCCATCTTCCCAAATCACCCTAAGCTCCAACCACTCTGGGCTCCTTGCTGCTCTTCAGACATACCATGAATCCTTGTTACACCTCCCTGCCTTGGTTTACACTGTTGCCTCTGCCCTGGAACACCTCTTCGTCTGTGTCTACCTGGCACTTCCATTTTTCAAACCTCAGCTCATGCTGCTATCTCTCTGTATTTTGTCTGGCATCCCTCCACTCCCAGATTTAATTATTCCTTTATCTATGCTTTCTTCTTACTTTATAATCATGTTTATATCGATATTTTGTAGTTATTAGTTTACCTGTTTTGTCTCTGCTTTCCCTTTCAACACCAAGATACTTTGTGAACCTTTGTTTTTAAACATTTATTTATTTTTGAGAGAGAGAGAGAGACAGAGTGCAAGTGGGAGAGGGGCAGAGAGAGAGGAAGACACAGAATCCGAAACAGGCCTCAGGTTCTGAGCTGTCAGCACAGAGCCCGACACGGGGCTCGAACTCACAAACTGTTAGATCATGACCTGAGTGGAGATCAAGATTCAGATGCCTAACCAACTGAACCACCCAGGCACCCCGATAGTTTGTGAATCTTAATCATCTAGTACAGTGCTCCACACATAGGAGACAGTTGTTTATGTCAATATTATGAGTTGAGACACTCTTTCATTTGTTCATGGGGACCACCATGTGCCATGCTTATGGATCCAGTCAGACTGACTGAGATACACAAGGTCACAGCCATCATGGAGCTTACATTACTGCGTAGGAGACACAAAACAAACAAATGGGGACGATAACAAAAGTAAATAAACAAACAAGATAATTACACATTGAGATCACTGCTATGAAGGAGTTAAGCTGATGAGATAGAGCCTTCCCTGGGGGAGGTCACTCTTCACAGGAAGATCAGGAACGTTCTCTGGTACTGGCTTGTTTAAGGAACTGAAATAAGGCCAATGTGGCTGGGGCATAGTGAGCAGGGTTGAGTGGTATGAAATGAAGTTGGAAAAAGACCCCAGTATGAAGGACCTCACCAGGGTGCAGTAAGGAGTTTAGATTTTACTCTGAGCTAAAAGTCTTTGAAATGTTTTATGCAGGGGAGTTGGCTTGGTCAGAATAAAATTTTAAGGCATTCGCTCTAGTCCCTGCTGAGAGTGGATTAAAGAGCAGGAGATCAGGAGACAGATGAAGGAGTTATTCCAGGATTCTAGGCCAGAGGTGATGATTGCTCAGACTTAGGGTAGGAGAGCAAAGGCGGGGATGGAGACAAGTAGGCATGTCAGAGATGTCGTTTGGAGGTCAAGTTGAAAGGCCTTGGTGACAGACTGAATGCATGTGAAGTTAGGGGGAAGTAATGGAAATAGAGTAATCAAGGATGACCTTGATGTCTTGGCTTGAGCCCCAAGGTAGAAATTGGTGGTATTGATTGAATTGTTGAAGGTTTGGTGAGGAAGCATTTGGGGTTGGGTTCTGGGTGGTGGGGTGGGGAGAGGCTAGGAATCAAGAGTTCTATTTTGGCTAGAAATTTTTATTAGACATCTAAGAGAAGCTGTCAAGATCCAGTAAATAACTAAATGACAGAAAAGGAAACTGAGGTTGAAAAATAGGTATACAGGTGCCAAGCGGTAGAACCGCTCCAGCCTGTCTGACTCGGGCACTAAGCTGAGCAGCCTCTTCTCCAGTATGTGCGAACTAGCAATTATCTCTTTCAGGTATAATTGGAAAATAAGTACAAAAGATTTGGGAAGAGAAAAGTAAAAGAGACGGAAAAGAAGAACAGTTTTTGTTCTTTTAAGCCTCCCCCCGCCCCCAACACCATCTTAAGAGAAAGAAAGAAAAGTGAAACAAAATAACCTCTGTCCTGGGGTCTAGTTAAGAACACGCACTCTGGGGCAGCTTGGGTTCAGAGACTTGTCTCTACCGGTTACCCCTGTGTGACCTTGAAAACGTTCCTTCAACTCTCTGCACCTCAGTTTCTGATCTATGAAGTATTTTAAATAGAATCTACCACCAAGTGTTATCATGAAGATTCACCGAGTTAATGTGTGTGGCGAGTGCTTCCAGTACTGCCTGACACACAGCAAGAGCTCACAGAGTGGTAGCTCTAATCTGAGCTTCTGCAAAGGGTGGGTGCCCCAGTAATGCTGAACCATTTCCAGTTGTCCAAATGAGTCAAGCTTTCTCTCCACTGCATCTTTTCCTAGTTCTGCTCTAAGGAGGCACATGTGTCCCTAAAAACCACCATGCTATGTAAAATTGCGCAATAAAAACCACAGGGTTTATGAGAAAGTGGGGGTTAGCGGCACAACACGCAAACGCACCTCCAGTGACACATTTAAAATGTATAGGAATCCGGGGTGCCTGGGTGGCTCAGTCGGTTGAGCATCTGGCTTCAGCTCAGGTCATGATCTCACAGTTTGTGGGTTCGAGCCCCACATCAGGCCTGGAGCCTGCTTCGAATTCTGTGTCTCCCTCTGTCTGCTCCTCCCTGGCTCATGCTCTGTCTCTCTCTCTCTCTCCTTCAAAAATAAATAAAAACATTAAAAAAAAAATTAAATGTATAGGAATTGGGGTGCCTGGGTGGCTCAGTCAGTTGAGCTCCTGACCCTTGATTTCAGCTCAGGTCATGACCCCAGGATGGTGGGATTGACCCCAGGGTCCGTGTCAAGATCTGGGCTGAGCTTGGAGTCTGGTCTGGTTGGGATTCACTTCTTTCCCTTTGCCCCTCTCCCCCACTTGTGCACTCTCTCTCTCTCTCTCTCTCTCTAAAAAAAAAAAAAAAAAAAAGGTATAGGAATCAAAATTTTAAATGTTTACTATTGGGGCTCCTGGGTAGCTCAGTTGGTTAAGCATCTGACTTTGGCTTAGGTCATGATGTCTCGGTTCTTGAGGTTGAGTCCTGCAAGGGGCTTTTTGCTGTCAGCACAGAGCCCACTTCAGATCCTCTGTCTCCCTCTCTCTACTCCTCCCCCTGCCCCCGTACTCTTAAAAATAAATAAACATTAAAAAAAAAAAAAAAGACACTCCCAAGAGAGTGAAAAGGCAACCTACAGAACTGGGGAAATTATTTGCAAATCATGTATCACAAAAGGGTCCAGTATCCAGAATATGTATATAGAACATTTATAACTCAGTAACAAGAGGCATACAATCCAATATAAAAAAGAGCAAAGGACTGAGTAGACATTTCTCCAAAGATGATATAAAAGTGGCCAACAAGCATATTAAAAGATGCTGACCCTCATTAGTCATTAGGGAAATGCAAATCAAAATCACAATGAAATACCACTTCACACCCACTAGGACGGCCATAAGGAAGGAAGAGAGGGAAGGAGGGAGGGAGGAAGAAATTATCAGATATTGATGAGACTATGGAGAAATTGGAACCCTCATAAATTGCTGCTGGAAATGTAAAATGGTACAGCCGTTTTACTATGTAAAACTGTTTGGCGGCTCCTTAATAAGTTAAACAGAGATTGACCATACGACCCATAAATTCCACTTCCAAGTATATACCCAAAAGAAGTCAAAACAAAAACTTGTACATGAGTATTTGTAGCGCCTCTATTCACAATAACCAAAAGGAGGAAATAACCCAAATGTCTATCACCTGATGAATAGGTAAACAAAATGTAGCAAATCCATGTTGTGGACTATTCTTCAGTCATAAAAAAGGAATGAAGATACATGCTACTCATGGATGAACCTTGAAAACATGATGCCAAGTGAGAGAAGTTGGATACAGAAGTCCACATATGATTCCATTTATAGAAAATCTCCAAGATGGGCAATAGAAGATGAGCTAAATATTGAATTCTTACCACATGTCAGGTACTGTGCCAACACTTTTTACATGTATAAACTGATTTAATCTTTATTAAAACTGGATGACATATAATTATTGACCCCTTTTTTATATATTAAAAAATTGAGACACAAGCCTAGGATTTAAATCTAAAGAGTCTAGTTACAGAGCCTGTGCCCACAACTTCTATAGAACTCTGAGTGAAGACATCCAGATTTTAATAAAAAAGCAAAAACAAAAACAAACAAACAAACAAACAAACTTTGTGCTTGTTAATCCACTCTATAGCCTACACTGGCCACACAAGTCACCAGTTTGCAACCACTTCCAGAACTATATCTTTTCTTCCTTCTTCTCTCAACCTTGAATGCCTCTCTTTGGAGTAAGACAAGCTAGGGTCCCACACATCATTTGCTTGGTGTCTTTTCTCTTTATCTGGAAAATAGGTACAAATAGATCTACTTTACAGGGATGCTGCAGTATACAAAATTAAGTGTAGGCAACTCTATCTAGCACACTGACTGGAACCTTGTAGGCAAGAAATAAGAAGATGGACTATTTTTCTGAGTTTTATCTGTTGTGTGTGTCTCCTTCCTACAAGGCAGGATGCAGGTCTTCCTCCCAAGGAAGCAGTGTGGGAAGCTGTGTGTGGTAGACCAGCACGATGCACGGCACCTGACAGGGGTCACATAAAGGGAGGATTTGCTTTGTTTGCCCTTCAGTTTCATCTAATGCCATTTCCGTGGGTTTTTTCTAACTAAAAAAATGACGTATGCTCATTTTAAAAGGAAAGCCTAGCAAAGGATAAAAAATAGGGAAAAATTAAAATTATCCTGTTTTCCCATCTAGAAATAAAATTCTTTCTTTATTTTGGTATTTATCTTTTCAGACTTACTTTTATGGATAGGTATCCATATAAGTTATTTGGTTTTGTTTTGATTGTTTTGCAATATGGAATTACTCAAAACATATTTCCCTAAACACTGCTCCTTCTTTAAAAAAAAATATGCATGTACCCACGTTTTTTAATTTGAACACATACATATTTACACCAAGTTTTTAAGTACTACTTATGTTTTTTAAAATAAATTCTTGGGGAGCCTGGGTGGCTCAGTCGGTTGGGCGGCCGACTTCGGCTCAGGTCATGATCTTGCGGTCTGTGAGTTCTAGCCCCGCGTCGGGCTCTGTGCTGACAGCTCAGAGCCTGGAGCCTGCTTCATATTCTGTGTCTCCCTCTCTCTGACCCTCCCCTGTTCATGCTCTGTCTCTCCCTGTCTCAAAAATAAATAAACGTTAAAATTTTTTTTTAATAAAATAAATTCTTTTTCTCTAAGATTTTTAGTGTTTTTTTAATTTATTTTGAGTGGGGGAGAATGGGGCAGAGACAGGGAGAGAATCCCAAGCAAGCTCTGCCCTGTCAGCGCAGAACCCCACATGGGGCTCGATCTCATGAACCATGAGATCATGACCTGAGTCAAGATCAAGAGTCAGACGCTTAACCAACTCAGCCTCCCAGGCACACTTTTAAGACAAATTCTACAGACGATATCTCCCTTTTTCATAGGACTAATGTCCAACTGATTTGTATGCTTTTACATAAATATATATTTTTTTATATCACAAAATCTATCCAAGTTATCATAGGAAAAATGGATTAAAATCTCTGATATTGTTTTACTTTACATCCTTCCAATTGTAAAAGGAGATCATATTTATTTTTATAACTCATTTTTCACTTAATGATATACATCTTACCATATTGTTAAATGGCATGATTTTAAATACAATTTACAATGTAATTTCAATGGCTCTATAATATTTCTTCAATATTCTCTTGTAATGGGCACTTAAATAATTTCTAACTTTTTGCTATTATGATAAAATCTGTGAATACAGTACTTAATATATGGTAAATTCTCAATAAATGTGGAATGAATGAGTGAGCATACTGTATGAATTTCTTTTTAATCCAGGATCATCTATTAAATTTAAATGAAAGTCTCCCTTTCTAACTTAGCTGAAGGCATTAGACATATGAAGAAAATATATGACTTCAGGAAATTGCCCATACAAAAATCAGAATAACTATATTTTTAATCTTCTCTTAGGAATAAAACCTGGGATCTAGCAGACAACTTAGTTTCCCTAAGAGTTATAAATAAGATTTTGTTCTTTAATTTGTCTCCAAATGAATTCATAAAGAGATGGTATTTCATGTGACATCACACATAATGAGCACAAGGCAAGACACGGATACATTTAATTTCATATGATTAAATTTCGGAGATATCTGTAAATGTGGGCCCAACATGCAAAAATTGATCTACAATAAAACCTTGGTTTGCAAGCATAATTTGTTCCAGAAACATGCTTGTAATCCAAAGCACTTGTATGTCAAAGCAAATTTTCCCATAAGAAATAATGGGAACTCAGATGATTCGTACCACAACCCAAAAATATTCATATAAAAATCGTTACAATATTGTAATATAAGACAAAATAATAAATAAAATACAAAATATAAAGAAAGATAAGCAAATTAACCCGCACTTAACTTTGAAAACCTTCGTGGCTGGTGTGAGGGAGACGAGAGAGAGGAGGGTCATTGTGTAGGACGACTTCCACTATCCCTAACAGCATCACTGCTGTCTATTGGCTCAATGGAATCTTTTTCTTTTTGTTCAACTTTAACAAGGAAGCTATCCAGTGACACTTGCTTTTGCCTCCTTTTGAGGATTTCGTGGAAATGTGACACTGAGTTGTTAAAAGATTCATCACTCTCACAGCTACAGCCTTTTTCGGGTGGTGCCTTTCTACAAAATTTTGCACTGTTTCCTACATTTACACATCTCCCTGATCTCATTTGAAGTGAGAGGTTTCTCCGCCTTTTTCTCCTCCTCTGCAGCCGAGATGTCCTCTATAACCTCTTGCTCTTGCTCACGATGCAGACCCATCAGTTCGTCGGTGGTCATCTCCTGGCCATCCTCCTCCACCAGATCTTCAATGTCATCCTCATTCACCTCCTGTCCCATGGTCTTCCCCAAGGACAGTTTTATTGACAACTAAGAGCTCCTGTTCATGAGCAAGCCTTTCTAAGTCATGGCCAAGAATGCAATCAGGCCACAGTTTTTTCCAAGCAGAATTGAGGGCTCTCTTGGTGACCCCATCCCAGCCTTCATCAATGATCTTGAGACAGTTCACGATGTGGAAATGATTTTTCCAAAACTCTTGGAGGGTTAAGGTTTGTTCCTTCAGTCACCTCAAAGCATCGCTGAAATAGTGCTTTGGTATAAACCTTTTTTAAAGTTCAAAATGACCTGCTGATCCATGGGCTGAAGGACTGGAGTGGAGTTGGGAGGAAGGAACTTGGCCTTAATGAACTGGAATTCCTCCAGTAAGTCATCCTCAAAGCCTGGAAGATGAACAGGAGCATTATCCATAACCAGCAAGGCTTTGAGTGGCAAATTCTTTTCTAAAAGGTATTTCTTCACTGTAGGACCGAAGACCTCATTGACCCACTCAACGAACAAGATATGAGTGACCCAAGACTTGCTGCTGGACCTGCACATAATGTTTAACTGGCTCTTCTGTACCTTGCACTTCTTGAAGGCTCATGAATTCTCTGAATGAAATCCCCACTTGCATTAACACAAAACAAAAGGGTGAGTCAGTCCTTCATGGGCTTGTGTTCAGGCATTGCATTCTCTTCTTCTTCTGTAATGTAGGCCCCCTTTGGCATCTCTTTTTCCAAAAAAGCCCCATATTGTCGCAGTTAAATACTTGCTCCAGCAGGTAATAGTTGGAAACCATGAGCTTCTGGAAGTCGGTAGCTAATGCCACAGCTGTCTTAGCATCCAAACTCTCAGCCTGTCCATGCCTCACAACACTATGGATGGCACTTCTCTTAACATTTCCAAACCATCCCCTGCTTGCCTTGAAGCCTTCTTCGTTTTCTGTTGATGTACCTGGCAGTTTACTTACGAGATCAGTGTACAAGGCCTTTGACTTCTCACAGATAAAGTTCTTGGTCACAGAATCACTTGCTAGTTGCTTTTCATTTATCCAAACCAGAAGCAACTTTTCTACATCTTCCAGAACATGTGACCATCCTATAAAACCTTGCAATGTCAGCCACTCACATACCTCGTTTGTACTTCTCAATGATCTCCTTCTTAACTTCCACCATAATCATATCCTTCTTACCGCCTTTCTTTTCAACCTTTTTCTGCATGGGGGCCATGGTATATGCTGGCAAGGATGTTGACTATCCTACAGTATTAATAAACTCGTGTCATCTACTATATTTAATGTAACTGGCAATATAAGGCAGCAGAGGAAAGGGTCTATATCTTCAGGCAGACCCACCTAGAATGAAGCAAAGCATTCCTAAGCTTACTCTTGTATGAAAAAGCAAACAACTGTCCATAGGTGCATTGAAGGGACAAAAAATACACTAGTGTCAGTTGTGGGCACCTTCCAATGTTCTAAAAAAATCACTGATTCCTGCCAAACACCCTGGTCTGAGACCAAGCATCCGAGCATGGGAGACGATCACCCACAATCCCACATGTGGTGATCATGTGATGTTTGGCATCAAATACTGCAAGACATCGCTCACTTATCAAGTTAAAATTTATTAGAAGTGTTTTCTCATCTTGTGGAACACTTGCAAAACAAGTTAGTCGCAATCCAAGATTTTACTGTATTTGCAAAGGGACCAGCCCATCTCTTCAGAAAGACTGAGAATATTTTATACAACTATGGGAGGTGGTTGGGGACGCAACCCAAGTGAATGAGTTAGAAAATGGCAAAGTTCAAGGGTGCCTGAGTGGCTCAGTTGGTTAAGCAGCTGACTTCGGCTCAGGTCATGATCTCATGATTCATGGGTTCAAGCCCCGTGTTGGGCACTGTGCTGACAGCTCAGAGCCCGGACCCTGCTTCAGATTCTGTGCCTCCTTCTCTCTCTCCTCCTCTCCCATTCATGCTCTGTCTCTCTCTGTCTCTCAAAAATAAATAAATGTTAAAAAAGAAGAAGAAGAAGAAAAAAGAAAATGGCAAAGTTGATTTCTAACATTTATGTTTATTTGGAAATGTATAATTTCAGAAGAAAAATAACAGAATAGAATATCCTTTGCATAAATCAGTAAAGGCATTGTCTTATTACTTGCTTCCTTATTTAGGGTTTATAGACTTAATATTGGTTTTACAGATTTATTTAACTTTAATTCAGTAAGATTTATGTATTTATTTATGTATTTATGTATGTATGTATGTATGTATGTATGTATTTATGTTTATTCATTTTTGAGAGAGAGTGCATGAGTGAGGGAGGGGCAGAGAGAGAGAGGGATAGAGGATCCAAAGTGGGCTCTACACTGACAGCAGCGAGCCCAGTCCGGGGCTTGAACTCACAAACCATGAGATCATGACCTGAGCCACCCAGGCACCTCCAGTAATGTTTTTCAAAAATAATTTTATTCTTCTTAAAATCTTGAGTCAACTTTTCTTGAAGGTTTCCATCAATTCCTGGATTAATTCATTTCCATACTTACACGGTGTACTTCTGACAGGAGATACTGGGACAAATCAGTTTGAAGTCATCATCATCATCAACAATAACTAATCCTTTTGTGCCACAACTAGGGCAGATTATGTGTCATAGCTAGGAGATATTTCTACTTACTATAAAAATATTAACTCATTTCATCACTAGAGCAAGCCATTAAGGTAGATATTGTTGTCATCTCTAGTTCACAGACAAGAAACTGAGGCACACAAGGTTACCTTGCTCAGGTAAAGAGTGAGGCTGAGATTTGAATCCAGGCAGTATGGCTCTGAAGCTCATGCTCTTATCCAGCATCTAGAAAGACTGGGCTTAGATCCTGGCTCTAGATTTCCACCTTAACAGGTCCCTTAACCTCTCTGGGCTTCATTTCCCCATTTGTGAGAAAGGAATGGTAATAAACACATCACAAGTTTCTTGCAAGAATAAAATTAGGTCATGTGTGTGAAAGTACATTCGCAAGTAATAATGAACTAGCCAACTGTTTCTTCTATTGTTTTTATTAACATGTAGGCTCAAAAATACAAATAAGCTGTTTGTGAGAGGGAAAATTAAAAATAAGGAACAAAGGCAACTCTGGCAATTTCTAAACTCTCTATTTGATTAAAACACATAACCTCTATTAGATACTTGGGTTGCATCAGTCAAGTAACTAGACTGTATCTTCTCCTTCTGTTCCTTAATTAAAAGAAGGAGAAAATTGGAAGTTAATGCTAAATTTTCAGAGACCTTATTTTAGCTGAAACAATGAATTATTTCAAAGTCTCAGAGAAAAGATTCAGGCCAAATCCAGGAGGGTGTAGAATCTGCCATTTCCCTACTGGGGTAGGGAGAGCACCACACAGGAGGATTCAAAGACTCAATCCAGACAAGTTCCTCAGAGAAGTCTCAGAAATTTAGGCAAGAGACTATGAGCTGGACACTTAGGGTTGTTTCATTATATTTCCTCAACTGAAGAATTCCTGAGCATTTTCCACTACTATTGTTCTCCTTATGGGAGACAATACATTGTTTAAAATAACAATAACAGGGGCACTTGGCTGGCTTGGTCAGTAGAACGAGTGACTCTTGATCTCAGGATGGTAAGTTTGAGCCTCACATTGGGTGTAGAGATTATTTAATAATAATAATAATAATAATAAAATGGCTTTGGAATCAGATTTGAATTTAAATCTCAACAGCTTTGTTTTATTAGCTGGTAGATGTTGGTCAAGTTATTTATCTTCCTAGTCTCTGTTTTCTCCTACGTAAAAGAGAGTAATAATGCCATTTATCTCAGGAGGTGGTTGCTACATGGGTTAAGCATAAATAATAATGATAGTAGCTAGCATGCATTGAATACTTCTAATGTACTGAGTGCTGTGCTAAATTCTTTGTGCTTCTAGTTAATCCTCACACTGCCCAATGAGAAAGGTGGTGCTGGCTCTACTTTATAGTTGAATAAACTGAGGCTTACTGATCTCACACTGCTAGCAAGTAAAGGAGCCAAGACAAGTGAAGTAACAATGGAAAGCCTGGCATAGTTGTTATTTTAAAATTTTAGCTAATTTTCCTAAGCAGTCTTAGAGAAAGCGTTCAGCAAGAGGAGTCTCTTTTTTTTTTTTTTAATGTTTATTTATTTTTGACAGAGAGAAACAGAGTGCAAGTGGGGGAGGGGCAGAGAGAGAGGGAGACACAGAATCCAAAACAGGCTTCAGGCTCTGAGCTGTCCGCACAGAACCCAACGCGAGATTGAACCCTTGAACCGTGAGGTCATGACCTGAGCCGAAGTGGGAAGCTCAACCGACTGAGCCACCCAGGGGCCCCGAGAGGAGTCTTTATTCTTTCTTTGGTACAAAGTTTGGAGGTCTTACCCACTGTGGGGACCCTGCAGTGGCTCCACATAGACCTTTGCTGCTAACCCTGTGCCAGGGTAAACCTTATTTTCACCATGTGACCTCAGGCAGAGAAGGTGCAGCAAGATGCAGACATTGAAAACGTTCAAATGGACAGCAATTCCCCAAGCATGTGCATCATGTGAAGTCAAATGTGCATGTCTATTTTTATCTCTGACTCACTGAAGAAATTAAGTACTGAGAAGCCAGGCTATGAGCCTGTCAAAATCCTGGCCAAGATAGTTTCTGTCTCTGGTCTGCTGTTGAATCTATTCTCATTCTGACAAAAGACGAGAGGCAGGCTGGAGAGACAGTCATGATTCTTGACTCCACTTACCTCCTAGCTGCGTGTCCTTGAGCAAGTCGCTTAATTTCTCTGAGGCTCATTTCCTTATCAGTAAAATGGAGATAGGAACAGCTATCTCATCAAGTTGTTAAGAGGATTAAATGAGGTCTTTCTGAATCACCAATCCAATAGGAGGTGGACATCTACTCCTTGAAGGCCTCCAGGGCTCTCTGTGCCTTGCTGGTAATGTCTAAGCCCTCTGGATGCCTACTGCAGCACGCTTCTGCTTGCTCCTTCCTTCTCCAGGCTCCAGCCACAGAATGCTATACGCGCTTCGCTAGACGCACGTCTCCCCCTTTGTGTCTCCCTAATCATTCATTCACCCAGCAAAATGTTTTGAGCCCCTGTTATGTGTGAGGTCCTGGATCAAATGTTGGGAATACAACTATGGAACCAGACAGACACAGCCCCTGTTGTCAAAGACCCTGAGATCTAGTGAGGGCTCAGGTGAGTAGGTGGCCATTACAATTCTGGGTGCTGACTGACAGGAGAGGGAAGGGCAAGGTGCTGTAAGAGTGCACGTGAAAGGGCAGCTTACTTAGACTTGGATGGCCCTGGAAAGCTGTCTGAAGAATGAGATCATATTTAGAGATTGGCTTTCAAGGGATGGGGTGTGTGACCTTGTATAAATCACATCTCTCTCTCTCTCTCTGCATTTTTTGTTGGTGAGGTGTAAGGCTGGAAGGGGTCATGTTATTTGCCAGAAGGAAAAGTCTGCATCCCTTTGGATATACTCTCCAAAGATTTAGCAAATCTTACTCCAGCATATTCTCCATTCCCTTGCAACCTTCTCAAGAAGGAGTTTTGTTGTCCAGAACCTATGGGGTAAAGTATTCCAGCAACGGGCTAGTGGAAGAGGGAGGTGCCCTGGGGAATCTTTCCCTGAGAAGAACATAAGACTTTTTGTTAAGGGAAAGGATGAAGTGGTAGGAGTTCTTGAAGAAATCGAAATGAAATTTAAAAATCACCATTCAGCAATCCCCAGCGAAATAACTGATTCAATCAATGGTCATTTATGGCTGCTAAAACCAATAGGTGAAAAGTTGTTGAGGAACAGGATCTTCAAAAATCTCTTAAAATGGAAAGCTCTGATGACTATCACCTCACTCAAATGACCAAACTCAAAGATTCCCTCTGTAGCATATAACTCCCCCAAACTTTGACTTGTGATTCCAAACTTTATTCTAAATCTTCTTTAGCCTGTTTCTTAACAAGAATATCTCTAGAGTTTAGTCTTCTGCCTTTTATTTCTTTTATGTTACATGTTTGTCCTGGGCTAGCTCGGCCACTCCTAAGATCTTTTAAAAAAAAAAATTTTTTTTTTAATGTTTACTTATTTTTAAGAGAGAGAGAATATGCAAGCGGGGAGAGGCAGAGAGAGAAGGGGACAGAGAATCTGAAGTGGGCTCTGAACTGACAGCAGAGAGCCAGACGTGGGGCTGGAACTTCTGAACCATGAGATCATGATCCAAACCGAAGTCTGACACTTACCCCACTGAGCCACCCAGGTGCCCCTGCCACTCCCAAGATCTAGAGGCTCTATGCATATAGCCTCTCAACCTTCATTTCCATCGGGATCTCTTCCCACAGCTCTAAATCTGTAGTCCAACCACCTGCTGCATTTGCTCACTGGGACTTCCTCAATTGCAACTTTCCTCGTACTTAACATCTCTCTTTTCCTGGCCGCGTTCCGGCATATTCCTCATCTTGCATTCCTTAACTTAACACATGATTCAGCAGTTATCCAAGCCAGAAATTTGGTGGTCTTTGTTCATATTGTCAGCAGAGATTTATTTATTATCTACGAATGGTTAGGTATCATGTTCATTTTTGGGCATGCAATAGGGGAAAAACCATTCTCAATACCTATTTACATAGAGAAAAAGATGCCTGGCTGGCTCAGTCAGAAGAGCCTGTGACTCTTGATCTCAGGCTTGTAAATTCAAACCCATGTTGGGTATAGAGATTAGTTAAAAAAAAAAACAAATAAACTTAAAATAAAACATTAAAAATGATTGGACAAAGATATGCATAATTACAAACAGATAAATGTTTTGAGAGAAATATGGAGCCAAGAAAATGAAATAGTACCTACCCCACATTGAGGGGGTGGGAGGGAACAAGGAGATCAATTTCAGAAAATGTTTCTCTGAAAATGTTCTAGTTCAGATAAGAAGGATATATTGGAATTAATTAAGTGGGGGAGGAAAAAAGGTGGGGGTTAAAGAGGTGGTGGTCTCTAGGAAGAGGGAAAAACACATGCCAAGACCTTGACTTAGTTCTTTTGAAGAAGTGAGAGAATGATGGTGTGGATGGAGCACAGAAAACAAGCCGTAAAGAGTATCAGGGCGCCAGGGTGGCACGGTCAGGTAAGTGACTGACTCTTGACGTCGGTTCAGGTCATGGTCTCACAGTCTGTGGGATCAAGCCCCACATCAGGCTCCACGCTTGGGATTCTCTCTCTCCCTTTCCCTCTGCCCCTCCCCCATTTGCTCCCTCTCTCTCTCTCTCTCTCTCTCTCTCTCTCAAAATAAACATATAAACTTAGAAGAAAAAAAAAAAGAGGGAAAGGGGATAAGGCCAGACTGGAGCAATCACTGAGGCCAAACCTTGCTGAGTACTGAAAACCATATATAGTGTTTTAAACATTATGTTAAAAACAATAAAAAGGCAATGAAAAGTTTTAAATAGGGCAAGTTGGGGGGTGGATGTGAACGTATTGTGTGTTGTGCAAGTATCACTCCGGCTGATATGGAAAACTGTTGCAAGGAGGCAGCAGGATGGGGGGATGCTGGTTAGGAAGCTGCTGTAGGTGTCTCAATGAAAAACAAGGGTAGCTTGCCCTGAGGCAATGGCAATGAAGATGGAGAAAACCAGACAGATTCAAATAATATTTTAGGAGTAAAATTTACAAAGCTTAAAGTAGGTAATATATGGGGTAAGTAGTAAACAAAGGGGACTGGGATATCTCCAAGATTTTTTAGAAATTCTGAATGTGGGTGCCAGCAGTCTATGTTTCCTAAGAAAAAGAACATGGAAAGAGGATCCATTTAAAGAGGACAAGGAAGATCAGTTCAGGTTGGACGTGTGAAGGAGATTAAGGTGACTTTAAGGTATCTATGAAAAGCTAGAAAGTAGGCATTTGGATATGTGGGTCTGGACTCAAAAGAAAGATTGGACCTGAGATTTGGAGTCATTGACATAAGAGATGGTAACTGAGACCATGGGAAGGGATTAGATTGCCTCTGGGGAGATTGCAGAATGAGAAAAGAATCTATTGCCGAGATTTATTTGTTTATTTTTTTTTACTTCTGATTTTAAATAAATACTTGAATTATTTATTTGTCACTGTTGTTTGCTGATGGATTTTAGAGATACAGTTTATTCAATTGGGAAATCTCAGGTTTATTTTTTTTTTCTCTAACAGTTTCTTCTTTTTCATAAAAATAAAATAGGTGCTGAATTTCCTAATCACATTATGATTTCTCTTTGTGGTATAAATTAAAGTATTCTATTAATTTACTAGATTTAAAGAAGACCAACATTTAATGTCCACGTTCAGGAGAATGAACCTTCAAAGAAGACCAGAGGAGTTCCCAGGTAGGAGGCAGGAAGAGCAGATGTATGTAACATCATGAAAGTCAAGGTAAGAGCATCTTTTAAGGGTGAAGGAATGACTAATAGAGTCAAATGCTACTTCAAGGAGAATTTAGGTGGGGACTAGGTATATGTCCTAGAGACATGAAGACATACTTTCATAAAAGCACGCACATGAATATTCACAGCAGTATTCATTATATCAGCCAAAAGTGGAAACAATCCAAAATGTCTATCAACTGATAACTGGGTAAATACAATTGGTGTATCCATACAAAGGAATATTCTAAGTAATAAAAATCAATGAAGATCTGATATATTCTACAACATGAATGAACTTTGAAAACACCATGCTAACTGAAAGAAGTCAGTCATTCAAACAAAGCCAGAAACACACATATAGTATGATTTCATTCACATGAAATGTTCCGAATAGGCAAATCTATATACAAGAAGTAGGTTAGTGTTTGCCTGGGTCTGAGGAAATGAGAGGGAGATGGGCAATGACTGTTAATAGATAGGCCCAGGGTTTCTTTGGAGACAATAAAAAAGATCTAAAACTAGATTGTGGTGATAATTGCATAACTCTGTGAATATATTACAAACTTTGAAATGTACACTTTAAGTTGTATGAATATGAATTGTATTAAATGCGAGTTTTATCTCAATAAAGCTGTTTAAAAAAAGAAAGAAATGATATTTAAGCCAGGTGACAGCAGGCTATTTTTTAATGGATGTTATTCTTTTTTATTGAATCCAGCGTGCTCTATTCTGGCATCAAGATAGCTAGAAAGCTGGTTAGGTCATCACAAGTTTGGTTAATTAAATGTTGCAGATAAAATCAAAACAAAAGGAATTTTGGTGGGTCTTTCAAATCAACTAAAGAATGACCTAATCAACTAATGACTGACATATTTATATACCTTAGATCCTGAGAGTGCTGTAGAGACTCTGACAAATTCTTTTTTTTTTTTTTTTAATATGTATTTATTTTTGGGAGAGCGCAAGCCAGGGAAGGGCAGAGAGAGGGGGACAAAGGATCCTAAGCAGGCTTTGTCCTGACAGGCTGACAGCAGCAGCAAGCCCGATGTGGGGCTCGAGCTCATGAACCATGAGATCATGAACTGAGCTGAAGAAGGACATTCAACTGACTAAGCCACCCAGGTGCCCCAAGACTCTAAAAAAATTCTGAATATTCAAATCTCATGCCATTCATTCATTCACTCAGTCATTCAATGTCTGTTTATTGAGAACCTATAATGTGGCATTTTATAATCCATAATTTAAACAGTAGTCATCTTTTTAATTTATTTTTAAAAAATTTAAAGTTCGTTTATTTTGAGAGAGAGAGAGAGAGAGAGAGAACGAGCAGGGGAGGGGCAAAGAGAGAGGGAGAGAGAAGATCCCAAGCAGGCTCTGCACTGTCAGTTCAGAGTCCCATAAAGAGCTCTATCTCATGAACCCTAAGATCATGACCTGAGCCAAAATCAAGAGACAGACACACTTAACTGACTGAGTCACCCATCTGCCCCACTAGTCATCTTTTTTAAATATTAAATTGAGAACCATGATCTGACAGTAGGAATGCATATTGGAAATGGAGGCTTTCCCTTAAGTCTGGAAATATGCTCTCCTAGTGCACAATTCAGTTCTGGATAGTGGAAAGGTGGAAATAGGAAACTGACATTTGTTGAATGTCTACAATTTGTCAACTACTGTACCAAGCAATTCAAAAGTATGACCTATTGATTGTCATAATAACACTTTGAGGTGAGTATTATCATCAGATGAATAAAGTATTCAAAGAGGTTTTGTGACTTACCCAGACTCACACCCCTGTAAGCTAGAGAAGGTATTTGAAACCAGGTCTTCTGACTCTAAAAGCAGTATTTTGCTTTGTTTTTGGCTTGGCGTTGTCTGTGCTGCTTCCCAAGAGAATGTTCATGAATCAATTCATTTATTCAACAAAGATTTATGGGGCATTACCACATGCCAGGCATTGTGCTGGGCCCTGTAGATACAGAGATGAACTCAGTTGAAACAACCTCTGACCTCAGAGGGCTCGCAGTCTAGCTAAGAAGGGAAACCATTTAACAAGAACACTTTAAATCTTCAACAGATTCTAAGACTCCACTGCCTTTATTGCATTTCACTGTGTTCCAAGAGCTGTGCTAGGTGCTTCTGCATTCATGAAGATCCTGGTCCCAACCTTCCTTCCCAACTGCATCTCCTGTCACTTCATCCAGGATCTTCCATGCCAGACTCACTGGACCCTTCCCCACAATCCCCTAAACCATTGCTCTTCCCTTTCACATTCACTCTCCCTCTACTTGCATATATGTTTTAGCTTCTGCCTCTTCCCACTTCTGGGTTGATTTCAACAAAGTTGGGTAGAGTGAAGGACCTTGGTTTCATTCTGAGTCAGTCTCTTTTTTGTACTGTAGTGGCAAGTTATCTATCCAGCGTCAGTGTTGCATCTGTAAACTTGGAGTGATAATAACGACCTCACATGATATTTGTGAAGATTAAAGTGATAAGCAAGCATAAGGCTTGACACAAAGTAGTTTCAAAAATGATTCTTTAATATGGGAATGAAGACAAGAGACACTATGCATTAATAAAGGAAGAAATCCTTGAGAGTCAGGGATGCTTCATGAAAAAGGTAAGACTTAAATTACTCTTTGAAAGGTGAGTAGATTCTGAATAGTCGCAATTGCAGGAGAGAGGCTGGATAAAGACTTGCTCTTTTTCTGTGTTTTAAATATTCTTTTACAAGATACACTGGAGAGCAGCACCAAGGGCTGGCTGAAATAAGGAGGTTAAGTTCCTTCCTTGAGCAGTTAGTGCATTGCATTCATAAGAATGTGGAGATTCTTCCACCCTTTCTCCTCTCTTGACCCAAAAGTGGCTTAAGAGTGTCCCTAGTTAACCCACCCACCAACTTAACTTCCGAGCCTGAATGCAGGGGTCTCCTCCACAGATGTCTCCTGTTTGCCATAAATCACAACCATTTACTGAGTCATTCCAATGTTAAGTGGGGCACATCAAAACCCTAAATTCTTGTTTGAACTTTGACTCAACAGTTACATCATTAAAACATTTATTCCAAGGAAAGAGTCATAGCTGTGTACGAATATCCAACTATGAGAATGTGCATCACAAAGGCCAACAGCTAGACACAATCTAGATGTCCAGCAATAAAGGATTAGTTATTTAAATACCTATACATTCATGAAAGGTAATACTAAGCTGTCAGCACAGAGCCCGACGTGGGGCTTGAACTCACAAACAGCAAGATCATGACCGGAGCTGAAGTCGGGTCCTATTGAGCCACCCAGGCACCCCTGTACTATTCTCTAATACAAGAAAATAGTGAAAAGATTAGTTCTCTTTCCTGACAACCTAACCTTTTCTCACCTTTCTCATTTTTGTCTTAATGCTCAATAAATATTATAATATTATAATAGAGAACACAAGACATTGCACAAATATTATAATAGAGTGGCAGAATTGTCACAATTTTCATTTGAATTGGAAAGTTGCTAATATGGAAGAAATTTCAAAATCCTTTATATGGCTTTAAAAAACAGGTTTCTTGGGGTGCCTGGGTGGCTCAGTCTGTCAGCCAGATTTTGTGTCTCCCTCTCTCTGCCCCTCCCCTGCTCATGCTCTGTCTCTGTCTCAAAAAAAAACAAAAACATTTAAAAAAAAATTTTTTAAATAAAAAATAAAAAACAGGTTTCTTGGGGTGTCTGGGTGGCTCAGTCAGTTAAGCATCCACCTTCAGCTCAGGTCATGATCTCAGGGTTTGTGAATTCAAGCCCCACATCGGACTCTGGGCTGACAGTGTAGAGTCTGCTTCAGATTCTCTGTCTCCCTCTCTCTCTACTCCTCCCCTCTCCTCTCTCAAATCAAACAATAAATAATAAAAATAAAAAATAAAAATGAAAACGAAGTTTCTTCAGGATAGGCAAAGGTAGACTTGAATGAAAAGCAATTTGGGGGCACCTGGGTCCCTCAGTCGGTTAAGCATTCAACATTGGCTCAGGTCGTGATTCTGGGGTTCATGGATTCTAGCCCCACATCAAGCTCTGTGTTGACAGCTCACAGCCTGGACCCTGCTTCGGATTCTGTGTCTCTTCTCCCTGCCCCTCCGTGTTTGTGCTCTGTCTCTCTTCCTCTCTCTCTCTGTCTCTCTCTCTCTCTCTCGAACATAATTAAACATTTAAAAAAAAAATGTTTTTCTTTCTCACTCTTTATCTTTCCTTCTGTTGAAAGATTTCATGGTACTTATTTGAACAATTAATAAAAATTTTAAATAAAATCATGTAAAAACTTAAAACAATCAAAACTCATCAAGTGAAAGTTAAAAGATTTCTCTGCTTCTTTTTGCTAGGTCGTCCAGAGTCACCAAAAGTAACTTTATCTTTCATTAAAAAAAATGTTTTTTTTAAATACAAATGGGATCACACCATCTACACTGCTCTGCAATTCATTATCTTGGCATATTTCTACATGACATACAACGTTTACTCACTGTTTTTAGTTTCACATAGACATAATTTTTAAAACAAATTTTTTTAATGTTTATTTATTTTTAGAGAGAGTGAGAGACAGAGCGTGAACACGGGAGGGGCAGAGAGAGAGGGAGACACAGAATCAGAAGCAGACTCCAGGCTCCGAGCTGTCAGCACAGAGTCCGACGCGGGGCTCAAACTCACGAACCGTGAGATCACAACCTGAGACCTGAGCCAAAATCAAGAGTTGGATGCTTAACTGACTGAACCACCCAGGTGCCCCCAACACTAAGAGGTTTTTATAGTAATTTTATTAGAATGTAGTCGTATGCAATTTGAATTTCTAAAAATAACTAGATTTTTTTTTAAACTTCCCATGAAAATTGAATCTATAGAGTAGTGAAGGGACACAGTGAAGAGATAAGTTCACTTCAACTTAATTAATTCAGGAAAAGATTCTTGGAGGACCAGCCCTGAACTAAGTCTCAAAATATAAGTAAAGGGATGTTGGGCAGAGAGAAGAGGAAACTTATCTATGGGTAAGGAAAGCCACAGATGAGAATTGATTGATTGATAGATTTTTTTTTTTTTTTTTTTTTTTTTTTTTTTTTTTTTTTTTGTAAGCTGTATGCTCAATTTGGGGCTTAAACTCACCAACTTGAGATCAGGAGTTACATGTCCTACCAACAGAGCCAGCCAGCCAGCTATGAGAATTTAAAGCCCAGGATACTTTCACATTTGGAGAGCAGTATGAGAATTAAGTAACATAATGTATAATGAAAACATTTTGTGACCTATCAAGTACTATCTAAACTAAAATGACTGTTGTAGGAATTGAGGAGCACAAAGTGTGTGCTTTAAAAACCTATGTGCTTTGAAAACAAAATGCATATAAGATAGCAATCTTCTTTATATGAAAATAAATACAATTACTGATAAATATGATTATGTAAATAACAAATGCATATATAGCATTACATATGCGTTAAGACTGAATTAATAGAATATTTACTTGTCTCATACAGCTAAAGAGTCACTATTATAAGTTGTATTCTTATAATTACGTTAAAGAAGAAAAAGAAAAGCAAAAACATGTAGCCAGAAATATCATTCCACATCATGATGATTTCGTTTTTCTTTTGCATAAGCCTGTGTCTTTCAAATAATCCACAAGCAAATAGCTCCATTCTGTAGATGAGAAATTATAAAAGACCATGTAATCAGCTGACAAAGGAACTGAAAACAAGCCCAGAGGAAATGCATGGCTGTTCTTACAAAGTCACAATGTACTGTTCTGTTTGCCTCCCACTCTCAAAGTGTATATTCCTGACATCTCTTGTCTTATAATTGGACTTTATGAATGAGAGCTGTAGGATGCTGTCTGGTGAATGATCTGAAAAGGATATGCTGAAACCCAGTGGAGGTGCTACAAAAACTGAATGCTAGGTTTTGTGTGGGAACTTAAATAAGAGGCATGAATTAGAAATTCAGAACCCCAAATTTTATTCTATGTAAAATAAGGGCTATTTTCTCAGTCTTTAATGGAGACTTTGAGTAGGCTTAGGTGACATATAATGTGGAAACCAAACGCAAAAGCTTGGATTTCAGAATGGTGTAGGGTCCTATGGCTTCCCAGAGTCTGCCCTTTACAAGTGTTCTGGCAAGAAAAGAGAAGTTCTGTAGCTCTCGTCCTCTTTAATTTAGCTTCTTCGTCCTAACTGCTGAGCGACTATTAAAAACCATACTAACATTTCTGTAACATGTTGTTCTCTCTAACCTGCATTTAATTTCCTATCTCGTGTGGTTTAGCTGATGAATAGCACCAGTTAGTCAAGAATCCGTTCACTGGGTCTCTGGAAATAATCAGTCATATGTAGTAAACACACTTTTCCTGTGTGCCTACTATGTGCCACATGAGAACCAGCAGCTGGACAGTTTTATTCACATTCAGATGGGGCCACAACAAGGATTCTCTTTTGTTGGCAGAAATACTGGGGAAAGAAAAAAAAGAAAAAAAGCATTTCCGAAGCAGGGCAGGCAAGAATCAAAAAATAGGCTTGAAAAAATTCTCCAAGGAAACAGGCCATTATGTTAATGGTCTCTGTATGTCTCTGGGTGGTAACATTGTGGGTTTTTTCCCTTCATTATGCTTTTTTTTTTTTATACTCTGATTTTTTTTTCTACAATAAGCATATATAATGTATAAACAGAAAATAATAAAGTAAAAATCTTAAAAGAAAAAGAGTCTCCAAAAGTCTATACAAAAGAAGGAAGAGATTCAAATGTAAATAAGTCCATTGATTGGTATAGTTGACTGACAATCATATTGATGGACAGCATGACTCCAGCTACTTAATTGATTGTTTTTTTTAAATCAAGCATCGGGCCTCAGCCGTGGTAAGAAAGAAATATACCATTCACCTTATAAAGGCATTAACTCTTCCTGGACTCTGGGACTTTGCCTCTACTGAAAGAAGAATTCATGTAATGTCCCTCCCCCAAAGCCCTAAAATAACTTGAACTTTTCATCTGTCTTTTTGAGAGATAAGCTTGAGATCCTGAGAAGAATATCGTGGATGAATATATGATATTTATGGGTTAAAAAATAACCACCACATCAACCACAACAACAAAAAGGACATAGAAAGTGTACTCATTGCCTTTTGTTTTTACATTCATGTGAACCTTTCTGCAGTTAGAAATTTCTACGCCAAGTAAGTAAGTTCTGGTTAGTCAGAAAATCGGAAGGAGCCCCCAGTGTATGAAAGGGTCATTCATTGAGGGCTGAGCACGAAGGTCCTTGGTCCACAGTGAGTTATCCTGTGCACATACCCTCCAAGTACAGATGGCTCCTCGGGGCAGGAATTAAAGATGAAGAGAGAAATGGCTCTCAAATGGAATACAGTACGTTAATTCACTTAGAAGTCACCAGGGTGTGACTGCTTTACTGACTTTTCCAAAGGCACAGAATTTGGCCCCATTTCCAGTTATAGTAAATGTGTTTACTCCTCAAAATGTGCCTCTCAGTTTCCCCAAATGAGGGCTATGGCTTATCACCAAATTTTAAATAAGCTGCTTGTTGGTTTGAAAACACTTGAGGTTATTTGGGTCTCAGAGACACTGGAGGCCCAGACATCACCTTTGTCCTCACCCTCCCCCAGAAGCTCCCAAGAGCAGGCAAAACCTTTCACTCAAGAGTTCTGGCAGTTGGCTGAGGCCTCCCTGAGGAGAAAAGAAAGGGGGAAAACTGTGCTGGGTGAGGTTGGCCTCCTCTAACTCTTATTAATAGAGAACATGTGGGCTGAGGCGAAGGCGGGGGCTAGGGTTGCTGAGTAAACAGGATGGGATGAGAAAGAGAATGATGCTTTTATATTCTTGTCTATTATAGATCCAGGGAGGCTCTTTAATGCAGATGAAAGGGAGAGACAGATTTAAAGGAAGTAGCTTCCAAAGCTAAATATGCAGACCACTGACGTCTACTTTCTCATTTCCCATGGAAGGAAGCTATGTGGTCAACTGGCATTGCTAACTGACTGCTAACCAGATTTCACTGAAGTTTTCCTAGTCTGTGGTTCTGTTCCACCTCTATCTGAGAATTCTTCTTTAGATCTATCCTTTATTTATTTATTTATTCCACTAATATGAACTGAGGGCTGTTATTTCCCAGGCACCATTTTGGGCACTGTGAATATAGTCGTGAAGAAGACAGCCTTCGTGGACAATCTGAAGAAAGGGGAGTAATAAAGAATGATAATAGGCATGTGCAGACTGTGACACCAACCAGACGCAGGTGCCATGGGAGCCTGGAGAGGGAGCGCTGATCCAGACTTTTCCAGGGAGGGGTGGTCAGGGCAGGCTTCCCTGAAAAGGAGTCCATGACACCCAAATTGAGCCTGAAGTTAGCCAGCTGGAGAAGGGGGGGTGGGCTTGAGACTGGACCTGACCAGACAAAATGGGGATAACAGCCTCATTGCTTAGAAAACGCACGTTCCTCTTAGGGATGACAGAGAGGGCCAACATATCCCCAAAGACTTTCAGGAAGGATGCTGTAGAAACTACACAAAAAGTATGCTGCTGTTTCAGAAAACATCCAGGTGCGATGCCACACCTAGAGGAGAAATGAGAAAGACTGCTGTTTGCATCTGAAATTTTCTTCCACATGCTGACCTACTTTTCACTCAAGCCCATCAAAGCCTTTTTATGGAAAGGAAATTAAAGACCATAAGGCAGGCAGATATGTGAGGGAGTTTCCCTTTCTTCATCAAAAAATGCTGATATTTTTACAAATACAAGTGTTTAAGATGTCTTCTTACATGTTTGCCCCTGTAGTGTTGGAAGTAGAATTGATAAGATAAAACTATCACATTTTAAATTTTGTGTTGACATCTGGGTATCAGCAAATTTTCTTATCATTGAAATTTCATTTTGAAAACTATACATACATATAAATAAATACCTAGTATTTGGAAGATTGCTATATAAACTTGAATCTTCCCCAAAATATTTTTAAAATGCACATGAACATATCTGATAAAGTTTGAACCACAAAAAAACATAGCTAGTATCAGAGAACTGAACTGTTAACAGATTTTTTCATTTATCGATTTTATTTCAGACAATATAAAAGAAATGAGAACTTTGTCAGTATAAAAAAACCCCACTTTATTTCATGCCATTATTTCTTTTCAATCTGCTAGCTAAAAACATGTCCATATCAAGCTTTTGTTTCTTGATCCTTATTATAGTCTCCATAAAAATCATTAGAAATATACTGTCTCAAAAAGAGAAGCCGATTCCTCTCCTGTCCAAATTGTTAGTTTTCTGATTGACTTTGAAAACCAAAACTTTACTCTCTTTGAGGGAAAATAATCTATTTTTCTAGAGAATTTCAATCTGTCAGTCACTCTGATAGACGCATAGCTCCTACTGTATTATTTTTTTTGCTTCAGCTAACATACGTTAAAACAAAATCATTTTTAAAGCTGAAGACAACTCAACATTCTGATTAGCTCCAAAAGTTCTTCAGTCAACCCATGACTGCCAAGTTTCCTCAATGGAAGACATTATCTTGACTCATTTTCTTCAAGCATCAAGTGTGTGATCTGCCCCAGAAATAAGAGTTGCTTCCAAACATTGTCTTCTCAGAGAAGTTAGAGCTGCTAAATCTGTAACTCATGTATTTTCAGTTTTAAATCTCACAGAAAAATACTTCAGCTCCAAGACATGAAATGATTATGAGGGAGGAAAAAAAGCTCAGGAAGTCTTCACTTTTCATCATTTTTAGTCAATGATCCATTTGTACGTTGGCCAAAAATGACTTACTATATGAAGGCAGAGGCTACAATTTTCACTGATATTTCCTCTTGGGGACTAGAGAATTCAGTGCTTTGGTCAAATGTATAACTTGTGTTTAGATAATTGGAGATATTTTTCAGCAATTGTTTTTCACAGAAATACTTCTATGAGAAAAAAAATTTAAGTTTACTTATTTATCTATTTTTGAGAGAGAGAGAGAGAGCATGAGTCCAGGAAGAGCAGAGAGAGAGAATCCTAAGCAGGCTCCACACTGTCAGCAGGGAGTCTGATGCAGGGGCTCAATGCAGGGCTTGAACTCGTGAACCAAGAGATCATGACCTGAGCCAAAACCAAGAGTCTGACAATCGACCAAGCCATGCAGTCACCCCCTATGAGAAATTTCCACAATATTTACTGTGCACCCCGAGTTTTATACAAGTCAGTCATCCAAAAGAACCTGGACATCTGGAAATATGGCGATATTCACTAAGTTGCTATCCCAAAGGAAGAGATCTGATTAAAATGTGTTAAACAAGTCAGTGGAATGAAATTAGAGAGCTAGGTTACTTGTTTTGTCTACCTACCTGCCTTTCTTACTTCCCTCCTCTGTCCACATCCCTCTCTCTCTCTCCCTCTTTCTCTCTCCAGATATCTCTAGCCTAAAGCCAATTTGTTACATGTTTTTACAACTCATCAGCAAAACCGCACTTGTGTCAGCCAGAATCGTTCTAGCATACCAATTATTTAAATTGTCAGAACCCTCAGGTAAAAACGCTCCAGGTGCCAAAAAGCAACAGTCCTCTTCAATGTGCAGAGAAGTTGTTTTTTTCCTAGAGTTTAGAACTGGGCTCTCCTCTGAATCAGAGGGACAAACACGTGTGGACTTTAAGCTGGAGCTTTCCGGCAGTCTGGAAATTGATGTTCTGAAGGACATTATTGGCGTTGACTTGCAAGTCGCTGGAGATGAGCCAGTGCTTCGTGGACACTGAGAGGAAAAAGAAGGCACTAGATCTCTGGTTCTCAAAACTAGCTGCTCAACGGAGTCACCTGGGGAGTTTTACAAAACTGTTTGAATGCTTGGACTTGATATCGTTGGCTTGGGATATGGCCTGGGCCTTGGTATTTCTAAAAGCAACCAAGCTTGAGGACCGTTATTTTAAAGTATACAAAATTCACATTTATGCCTTAGTTAAATTAAGGTAAAAGAAATTCCCCCTCATCTGAGCTGAAAGATTTAATCAGAGAAAGGAAATAATTCTTACTATTGCCATCCCTCCTGTTGTCATTTGATATAATCAACAGGCCATTTATAAATCCATTTATAAGATTTTTAATCGGTTTGTTTGGCCCCTCTTCAGAGGCTCTGTGTCAGAAACTTTAATATCGGGGGAACTACAAATAGCTGCCAGGACAAACACCATGTTGTCTCCCTGCTTCTCGGGCCCCGTGTCAGAGAGGGTAGGAAACTCAGCTGCCAGGTGCAATGCAATGCTAGTGAGCTGTCCCACTGCGGGTGTCCCTTACCCCGGGCCAGCCATTGTGGTCAGGCAGGAGGGTGGGCCCGTGGCCACTGGAGCGTCGAATTTTTCAAGAGAAGCCAGAAATCATCTTATTTACGTGAAATATCCCAATTTCTAAATGTTGGCAAGTAGTTGTGAATAATCAAAATACATCTGTGGACCAAAAGTGTGCTGCCAGTTTGCACCTCTGGCCTGGAAGGCCCTTCATTTCACTGTCATGTGGCTAACTCCTGCTCAACTTCCAACACTCACTCACTTCTGGAGACCATCCTTTTTTTTTCTCTAATGTTCATTTATTTTTGAGAGAGAGAGAGAGAGAGAGAGAGAGAGAGCGCACAAGTTGGGGAGGGGCTGAGAGAGAGACAAGGAGACACAGAATCCGAAGCAGCCTCCAGGTTCTGAGCTGTCAGCACAGAGCTCACACGAGGCATGACCTGAACCGAAGTGGGATGCTCAGCCAACTTAGCCACCCAGGTGCCCCAGAGACAATTCTTTAGAGAAAGCCTCCTGCCGTCGCCCCTGTCCGCCTCCCCTTATCCCCAGCCTCCAGCTCCAACCCTGGGCGCTCAAGCACATCTCCAAAGCTTGTCTCCCTGCAATGGGATTGTGCATTTGTCTCCCCTAACAACTGCCCACTCCCGAGGGCAGGGATGGTGCCTAAATCCCCTTATTTTAGGGGTGTATGTTAATCCCAAACTGGATTCTGATTCAGCCAACAAACACTTATTAGACGCTTACTACCTGTGTATACATAAAAATTTAACAAGTTATGGCCCCTCGGAAATACAAATTAAGAAAATACACCCTAGGGAAAAAAGGCTTTCCTCTCCAAATAGATGTTGTTACCTTTGTGATTTACATCTCTGCTCCCAGATCTAATTCACTTGTGAGTATCCTCAGAACATCTCCACATGGCACATTTATCCTCAGGGTGTTGCTTTATGGTTAAGACAGTAGCCTTTAAAATTTTTTTTAATGTTTATTTATTTTTCAGAGAGAGACAGAGAGACAGAGCACAAGCAGGGGACGGGCAGAGAGAGGGGGAGACACAGAATCCAGAAGCAGGCTCCAGGCTCTGAGCTGTCAGCACAGAGCCCGAGGCAGGGCTTGAACCCACGAACTGCGAGATCATGACCTGAAGCGAAGTCCATCACTTAACCCACTGAGACATCCGGGAGCCCCAAGAAAGTGGCCTTCAAAGACAGCCTGGGTTCAGATTTGGGCTCTGCCACCTGTGAGACCTTGGGTAAAGTACTTGACCTTATTCTCAGTTTTCTTACACTTACCTATTTTTTAAACTGAAGTATAGTTGACACACAAATGTTACATTCGTTTTAGGTGTACAACTTAGTGAAAGGACAACTCTATACATTATGCTATGCTCACCCCAAGTGTAGCTACCATCTGTCACCATACAACACCGTTACATTGGTTTTCTTATATTTATATCGGGGGTAGTAATGAGACCTGCCTTAAAGGTTGTGTGAGGATTAATTACGCCTTAGTAACTATTTACTATCTTGGGCCATTGCTGTCACCCATAATTGAACGCAGTGCCTTCCAAGAACCCTTCTTAGTGAGCATTATTACCCCCACCTTATTGATGAGGGGACAATGAGGCTCCATTGTCAACTATCCAAGGCCACTCTGTTGGTAGTTACAATGTTACAGAACCTGGTCTGGATCACCTGGTGGAAGAACCAAGCGGCACTTGGGGATCTTGGAAGGCGGGAGGTTTATTTCACTCATCACTCTCCAGAGGTCTGAGCCCCCAAGCACAAGCAGAGGGAAATCTATGGTCTGTTACTTCCGCATTGCGCATCAGTAGTAATTTGGCGCATGTGGCAAGTGGGGCGGGAAGAAGAATCCGGAAGGGAGTCTTTGGGGACTGGAATGCCCCTCTTAGTCCTGTTGGCCATCTTCTAACATAATTTTTCCCTATCCACAAAACTGGGCTGTAAACACAGATCTGCCACCAAGTCCACTGCCTTTCCAATTACACTAGGGAAAAAT